>NC_133138.1:68632504-68961075 GCF_048418815.1 Hemitrygon akajei
ATCTGTGGAGTTTTGGATGATGATGGTGCATCTATTTTCTCTATAACTACCACCTTCAGAACTCAAATATGTAAGTCATGGAACAAAAACTTAATAAAATTTGTATTAATTTCACCAGTGCTAATTTCTTGGAGCTTATTTCTGCTGAGCCCTTAATCCACGATATTTCTTTAAAGTTTTCAGTGAAAATGATTCAAAATATTTGAATTTATCTGTCAGTTCTCTTTTCTCTAATATGATTTCTGCTGTCCGTAAAGAGAACTGCATTAACTTTAGCTTTTCCCCCCCTTTTTTCACATCTATAGATGTTACGCTTATGTTCTCCATTATCAATGTCTTGGGCTTTCTTTGCTAAAATAATAACACAAGTTATTAGACTTTCATTCAATACAGACCACACATTGCATACATCTGGAGATAATCTTCTAAAAATAGATTAGAGTAAAACAGTCTTCTAAGGAAACTACATTAATTGAGACCATTTATTTTAGCACTTTGAATTTTTTCAGTGTTGGAACCATTTTGCAAATGTGCTGTATGAAATTCAGAAATTTAGTACAAGAGTGGGTCTAGAGGTTACAGTATAGCATATGTTAGCTAGGGAGGAAAATGCAGTGAAAATCAAAAAACAGATTTTGGAAATTTAAAATTAAAATAGAAAATTATGGAACTATTCAGGAGGTGAGGCTGCATCTCTGAGGAGAGAAATGGTTAACATTTTGGCTTTGCCAGAACTGGAAAGGAGACAAAAAGTTTGTTAAGCTAGAGTGAATGTGAGATGCCTCTGAAAGGTTAAAACTAGGATGTTGATTAGCTGTAAAAAGGGTAGGAAGAGAACATAGAGCAGAGACAAAATTACTTAAAGTATTAGGATTCAATATGGAATGCAGAAGCTGCACCATGCTCCAAACAGGAAATGTGTTGTTTGCAAGATTGTGGACTCAATAGCACAGGAGGCCACAAACCAATAGGGGAATGAAAGTGCAAACACGGGGAAATCTGCAGATGCTGGAAATTCAAACAACACGCACAAAATGCTGGTGGAACACAGCAGGCCAGGCAGCATCAATAAGGAGAAGCACTGTCGACGTTTCGGGCCGAGACCTTTCGTCAGGACTTTGTTGGCTGATCATCCAACTCAGAACCCTGTACCTGCCTTCTCTCCATACCCCCGATCCCTTTAGCCACAAGGGCCATATCTAACTCCCTCTTAAATATAGCCAATGAATTGGCCTCAACTGTTTCCTGTGGCAGAGAATTCCACAGATTCACCACTCTCTGTGTGAAGAAGTTTATCCTCATCTCGGTCCTAAAAGGCTTCCCCTTTATCCTTAAACTGTGACCCCTCGTTCTGGACTTCCCCAGCATCGGTATTAATATTAACAGGAGGCTTGGGGTTACCCATTTGGACTGAGTACATGTTCCTCAAAGTGATCACCCAATTTCTATTTAATTTCTCTACTGTAGAGGAAACCACATGTGGAACATTGAATGTGGTATACTAGATTGGAAGAAGTATGTGAATTGCAGCTGGATGAAAAGCCGATCAAGTTTAATATGGAGAAATAAGAAAATAAATTTTTGTTGAAAGATTGACAATGCATGATATTTAAAAAAAAATCTCAAAGGAGAACAGGTACAGAGGATGAGATATTTATGCATAACTCATTGAAAGTGGAAGGGCAGGTTGAGCAAATGGTTAATAATGCATATGTAGCTTGAGGCGCTGTTAATAAGAGATGTAAAATAAAAACAATGAAGATTTGGTGAACTGTTATAAAGGACTGGTCCAGCCTTAGCTAGAGAATTGTTTTCAGTTCTGGTAGCCAGTGAAGGAATCAGAGAGTCCTGACATTGTAGAATGGCTCTTGGGTTAAGGGGTTACTATATGAAAGTAGATTAGAGCAGGTTAGTTTTGTTTTCCTTGGAGAAGACAAGGTTGTGGGTCTGTAGTGGTGCATAGTGACATGCTGCCCCATAGCTGCTGAGGATAAGAGGTTAGAGATATAAAATAAAAGAAAATAAAGATGGATGTCAGGCAACATGTTTTAGCAGAGCGTGGTTGGAATTGGGAAGGCTCTGCCTGCAGATTTAGTGCTTTCACGAGGTTTTCATGAGGGAGCTAGATAAATACCTGCAATGTATGGTCAGGTCTCTACAAAAAGGGTAATTGGGTGGAACTAGAGCACTGCGTTGGTAGAGAACCAGGGGGGATGTAATGGGCTGAATGGTGACTAATTAAGCTGTGATTCTAAATTGTTTGGATACACATGAAAATATCTTGTACTAGATCAGATTTGAAGTTTAGGGTGAATGTTTTGATTAATTTGCACACAAGATCCCACAAATCCTATTCCTCCTCCTAATCATACTTGGCATAATTGGTTATAAGTTTGAAACTTGATTTTATTTTCTGTTTACAAAATGTGGTAGAGTAACTTATAGCAATATTTGTATTAATAATCCAATTTCCAACTTTTTCCCCTTTCAACTTAATGAAAATGCAGGTGAAACAATGAGGGGTGCTTCCTCTGAATTTGCGGAGGATCCTTGTTCCGCCATGAAGCGAGGCAACATGGTTCGAGCTGCACGAGCATTGCTGTCTGCAGTTACTCGCCTTCTTATCCTGGCTGACATGGCAGATGTTTACAAACTACTTGTACAACTGAAAGTTGTAAGTTCTGTGCTGGACTTTTCCTTAATCAGAACTGTTGATCTTGATTTAAAATTTGTATTGTTGTTTTCAATACTTACCTAAAGTGGTAATGTGGCCGCTGTTCTGACGTAACTTTTGGTAGTGGAAAAATAATACAGTATGGAACACTTGAGAGATACCAAATTTCAGCTGATCAGTAGTAAAAGTTTTTCAACAGGTTAGTCTTGAGTAACAGGTTAGCCTAATTCATGAAAATATTTGTTTTTGTTCAATTTGCTTTTTACATTCAAAGCATTGGATGTGTCCTGGGTTCTTACTTCAAACACCAATGTTTGTATCCAATCTGGAGGTTAAAGCTAAAATTTTAATTCTTAGATTCTAAAGTACATAGAATGAAACTGACCAAGCAAAGCTTCCCCAACTATTTGAAAACTCTTCTGAGAAGTTTGCACATAACCCTATGTTTAGAGTTGTGGACTCTTAATTATACAGCACATATCCAGGTCCATGCTGATTAATTCCTTTTGTACCATCCATTTACCTACCAGCTTTTGCTCCTTGACCTTCTATGTGGTGTATTACTGTTGTGTAACTACTTGCCTCCGCTGATCCTTCTGGTTGGAAAAAGTTCTTTTTCAGGCTTTACATTTCTAATCTCTTACCTTAAACCCATGTCCTTGAGTTTTAGACTGCTATGGGGAAAAGAATCCTATTCATCCTTTACACTATTTAAATTTGAATACTTCTGGCAGGTCCCCTTTATCCTTCTCTGCTCTAAAGAATATAAATCTAGTCAACCCAGTTCCTCCTCAGACACAAATACTTCATGCTAGGCAATATGCTGCTAAATTTCATTTGCACACTTTCCAGTGCAATCGTGTGACATTTGGTGCTTCAGTTGTGGCTAATGCTTGTGCTGCTACCTCTGGGATTGTATGCCAAAGGTCCTTCTGTTTCTTGATACATTCAGAAGTCTGTGTCATTCTGTGTATTCTAACCTTATTAATCCTCCTAAAATAGATCACTTTGCATTTAGGAGTAAATTTAATTTGCAATTCACTCCACATCTTGCCAGTTGATCAATATAATCCAGTAAACCAAGACTATTTTCCTTATTATCAATGCCACCAACAGTTTTCATATCATCTGAGAACCAACTAATACTACTGCTTGTGTAACAAACATCAAGGTTTCCAGCATGGATCTCTGTGGAACACCACTGATCATAGGCATTCAATCACAAAATTTACTCTCCACCTTCGCTTCCTGCCTGATATGATGGAACCAATTTTGGATCAAATTTGCCAAATTGTTTTGGATTTCACAGATTGTACCTTTTTAGGCCAATTTCCCATGTGGGACTTAATTAAAGACCGGGCTGAAATACATGCAGACTGCATCAACTACAGTGTTCTCATCAATACATTTTATTGGCGATACAAAAAAAATTCATTAATTTTGTTTAAACAGGATATGTGATTCTTCTAAACTTGCATAGAAGTTAGAGTAACACTATTACAGCACCAGTCACCCCAAAACCAATTCCTCCACTGTCAGTAAGGAGATTATATGTTCTCTCCATGACTGTGGATTCCTCCGGGTACTCCACTTTCCTCCCACATTGTAAAAAATTGCAGGTTAGTAGATTAGTTGGTCACATTTGTGTAATTGGGGAGGGCAGTATTGTTAGGTTGGAAGGGCCTGTTACTGTGGCGTAAATACAAATAACATCTTTTAAAAAAAATATTAGTGTATTAGGCATTGAAAGGGTTATTGTAGAAACATTAGCCCATCTGTGGGCTGGGTAATTCTATACAAGATTATTTAAATGTACTGATTGCGAAAAATGTTTGACTTCAGTCTTCAATGCCATGTTTCTGTATAGTTTATATTTTTTTGGAGGGGGAATGATTAGCAAATTCAAGTGATTTTTACACAGAGCATGAAAATTACAAAATCTTCTTGCGTGACCTAGTACTTTGTAGATAATCTTGTGCTCCTTGATATGGTTATTTATAAATCTGATTTACATTAGCTAATTTTTTCATTATTCTGACGGTTGTAATACTAAACATTGGAAGGGAGGGTAAGATTAGGGAATTTTTTTTGGTGTTAAGTCACATGTAGTTCAATTTCCAATAGTCATAAGACATTCATTGCTGTCATATCAATGGAAAGATTCCTTGAGTGTTGTTGTATAAAAGTGTGTTCTACTGTGTCTGTTCAGCTTTTGCTGTGTTGTGTTTGTGAAAGAACTGACTGCAAAAGGAATTATAAACCTGATAATCTATTGGGTTGGAAGGACGAGTTGAGAGAATATTTAAAGGCACTGAGTGAACAAGTGTCATATGTCAACATTTTATTTCTCCTATGTTAACTTTGTTGCACTAAAATTACAATCAACAAATTTTGAATCAGTAGAAGATGACACCTTACACCCAGCCAGTCTGCAGGTAGTATGGTACCTCCTCGGTACCATCTAGCTCCACTGAGGAGAGTTTGTGTGACTTTAATGCTCATTGATTCATCAATTTATTGCCGGGCATCAGGAAAGTTCAGTAACTGAGAATTGGGGAATTATGAGATATGTGGGGCAGACAACCAGGGAAGGATGGTACTCTGTGAATGATCTTAGTTTGCACAAGATTCTTGAGCATGATTAATCCAGTGTATGGAATTTCTTGTCTAGCGATTTTTGTACTGCATTGATTTATTTTGATTTCTAGATGTATAGGTAATGGGTTTGGTTTTCTAGGTTGAAGAAACCCTTGTAAAAGTACGGAATGCTAACAGTGAGCAAGAGCTTGGAATACAGTTTAAGGCATTGAAACCAGAGGTGGACAAACTGAATCTAATGGCAGCTAAAAGACAGCAAGTATGAACCTATATTTTTGAGTTTTAGTAATAATGATTTGTATGAATAAGCAATGGATTTAAAGAACATTTCTTTCCTTCAGCCCAGGTGAGAGGATTGTAAACCAGTTGTATTAAGTAGTTTAGTAATGTAGATGTATGGTCAAGATATTGCTAATGCTCTCTGCTCTCTTTTAGTATTTCTATTTGCTTTTTTTTGGGGGGGGAGTTCTTAATTTTGGTTTGATTATAATTTTGAAACACGTATGTTTTATTATAACAATTTTAACAAAGAAAACAAGTTTGTAACTCATTAACATTTTTTTCAGGTAGTTTTTAAATCTGTGACTGTTTATCTCAACTATATGCTGTTATGTTATTGATTAAACTCTTATGAAATTTGCTTGAGTGTTCAGTTTATTGATAATTTAGTAGAAAGGTAGCAAAGCCAGCCATCTGAAGCAAGTTTAATGCTGGGTGAGAGCAGCTGAAACGTGTTGTATATCATCATAAACAATACTAATGCCAACAGAAAACAGCACAGACTATTCTACCTTTAGATCTATGTGATATAACAAGAACTTGATTGTCCATAGTAGAAAATAATGAAAATTAAAATATTAATGTAAATTTAATAACACATCACAGCCATATTTATTTATACACAAAGCAACCATGGGACAAGATTAAATAAATATTTGTATGGTATTTTAAAGGAATTGAAGGATATTCATCATAGAGACCAAATGGCTGCTGCACGAGGAGTTCTGCAGAAAAATATCCCTATGCTGTACACTGCTTCACAGGCTTGTCTTCAGCACCCAGATGTGGCTGCTTACAAAGCCAACCGGGATTTAATCTATAAGCAGTTGACACAAGCAGTTACTGGGATTTCAAATGCAGCCCAAGCAACTGCATCAGAGGATGTCAACCTAAGTCAGCAAAGCAGTGCTGGAGAGCTGGCAGATGCTCTGAATCGATTTGATGTAAGTACATATCTATTCTCTTTAAGTAGATGCTGATCTTTAGAATTAAGCAAGTCCATTATGATAACCCAGTTATGTGAGAGGTCTTTATGGCTTGTGCAGGATCATATGAACTTGTTTGTGCTCATTGGCAGGCAAAACTAAACAATGGGTTGTCCAGCACAATGTTCAGCCAATTCTACAAGATGACTTGCAGGCGGATGCTGGTCATTTTAAAGTCAGGCTGATCTATTTTAAACTTGAGTTCAATTTCTGGTTATAACATCCAGCTACAAAAAGACCACTTAATGATTGGTAAACTTAGATTAATTAGAGCTACTATTCAGACTTGGGGAAAATTCAGTTCTTTGCATCTGGAACATGTTGAGCTGCTGAGTAAAATAATTAATTTTATTATCAAACTCCCTCTGAATAACACCACTTTAAACTTGCCAAATTACTCATTCACAAAGACCACTCTTCGCTGCACCAAAAATGCATTGTCCTACTGATTTTACCTCTCTTATGTCAAGCTATTATACTGGCGGCTATATTTGTTATTGAGGACTTTGTATACTCCTGAGCATGGCAAAGCTTTCAAAATAGTTTAGAATAGGATTTAGTTTTTCTGGAGTCTTGGATAGTAAGCAATGCGTTATAGAAAATTTTAAGAATAGTTTTATTTTAAAAAAGGCCAAACTGTCAATTTTACTTTTCACTTATTTGCTGAATAGATCATTTAACATGACTGTTAGGTCCTTTGGGCTTGTACTGATCTATGCCGTTCCAGATGCCCATCCAAGCTCGTCCCATTTTCTTGTGTTCAGCACATATCCCTCTAAACCTTTCCTATCCATATACCTGTCCAAGTGTGAAGCTAAGTACATACTAATGCCATACAAAAGTTTGCTGATGATGCCATTGTTGTTGGCTGAATCAAAGATGGTGACAAATCAGCTTATAGGAGGAAGATTGAAAATCTAATTGAATGGTGCCATAACAGCATCCTCTCACTCAATATCAGCAAAACCAGAGAGCTGGTTATTGACTACAGGAGGAGGAAACCTGATGTTCATGAGCCAAGTCCTGATAGGGAGATCAGAGGGTCAGTAACCTTAAGCTCCTTGGCATTATCATTTCACAGGTTCTGTCCAGGGTTCAATATGTAAGTGCCATTACAAAGAAGGCACGGCAGTGGTTCTACTTTCCATAAGATCATAAGACATAGGAACAAAATTTGGCCATTTGGCTTGTCGGATTTGCTCCGTTACTCCATCATGGCTGATTTATTATCCCTCTCAGCCCCATTCTCCTGTCTTTCCCCTAGTAACCTTTGGCACCCTGGCTAGTCAAGAACCTATTAACCTCTAAATGTGATCAATGACTAAGTCTCCGCAGCTGTCTATGGCAATGAATTCTACAGATTCACCACTCTCTGTGTAAAGAAATTTCTCCTCATTTTCTGTTCTAGCTGGATCTCATTCTATTCTGAGGCTGTACCCTCTGGCCCTAGACTCGCCCACTGTAGGAAACACCCTTTAGTGCTGACTCACTGCTTCCTCAATACTTCTCCCCCCCGCCCCATGTATTTTCATATTGTCCACAAACCTGGTCTATCCTGACTGTTTTTCCTCAGTTACAACAAATTTCTCAAGCAAGACTTTTCCTTAAAGAGACGATGTTGACTTTGGTCTATTTGCCTCTAAGTATCCCAGAACCTCATCCTTAATAATGGACTCCAGCGTCCTCCTAATTAATGAGATCAGGCTAACTGGCTTATAATTTCCTTTCTTCTGCCTTCCTCCCTTCTTAAAGAAGACATTTTCAGTCCTCCAGAACCATTCCAGTACTGAGTTATTCTTGAAAGATCTTTACTCGTGCCTCCACAATCTATTCAGCTACCACTTTCAGAACCTTGGAGTGTAGTCCATCTGGTTATGGTGATTTATGTACCTTCAGACCGTTTGGCTTCCTGAGCACCTTATCCTTAGTAATAGCAACTGCACTCTCTTCTGCCTCTGATACTTGAATTTCTGGCATACTGCTAGTGTCTTCACAGTGAAGAATGACACAAAATGCTTTTTAAATTTGTAGGCCATTTCATTGACTCTCATTACTACCTCTCCAGCGTCACAGCCTGTTATGGAATTACTAATATCCTTGAACGGAAAAGCCTGGAAAAAGTAATAGACTCAGCCCAGTCTATCACAGACAAAGCCCTTCCCACCATTGAACACAAACATTGCTGTTGCAGGATATAATCTATCATCAACGACTCCCACCATCTGAGTCATGCTCTCTTCTCACTGTTGCCATCATGAAGCATGTGCAGGACTCCATGATTTCACACCATCTGGTTCATGAACAGCTATTACCCCTCAACCATCAAGCTCCTGAACCAGAATGGATAACTTCACTTACTCCAACACTTAGATTCCAAGTGATTCTACAATCTATGGACCCATTTTCTAGGAGTCTAGAGCTTTTGTTCTCAGTATTATCTATTATTTTTTTATTATTATTATTTTGTTTGCACAATTTGGTGTCTTTTGAATATTGGTTGTTTGTCCATCTTTGTGTGTAGTTTTTCATTGATTCCACTGAACATTCCTAGGCTGTTTCAATGACTCTGTGGTTTGATGTTTTATATTGTGTTTTTCCCCTTATTTTTGCTGTTTGCATGATTTGTTTGTTTTTCTTGCGTGTTGGATGTTTGATATTTTCTTTGAACGGGCTCATTGTGTTTTTGTTTTATGGCTGTCTGGAAAGACAAATTTCAGGGTTGTATACTGCATACATACTTTGATAGTAAATGTACTTTAGATCTTTGTTTCTTTGTATTCCTTGTGAATGCCTGCAAGAAAATGCATCTCAGTAGTATATGATAATATATGTACTTTGATTATAAATTTAGTTTCATATTTGAACATTAAATGTTATTAATGTATCTGCTGCCACAATATCCTCTGGCAGCTCATTTAATATATGCTGGGTTCTTCATGTGAATGTTGCCCCTCAGGTTTCTATTAACTCTTACCTTAAGCTAATCCCCAGCTTCTTGATTCCCCAGCTGTAGGGGAAAAAGACCCTCTCTAACATAGTCTGCTGTGATGGCAACATCCTGTAAATCTTTTTTGCATTCTTTTCAGAATAATGGTATCCTTCCTACAGCAGGCCTACCAAAACTCAATACCATACTACATATATGTCCACACCAATGCCGTGCACAGCTGCAGTATAAACTCCCATAATTTGCATGGCTCAATGCGATAAGTATTTCAGAGATGCTTAGAATGTAACCTCCAGGATCTGATTCATCATGCTACTTGTTGTGAGACTTGCATTCTATCATTGTTCTGTAAAGTTGCAGTTGTAGACAGTGTCATTGCTTGTTAAAAATTGAATTGGTAAATGAAGATTTATTAATTTAGGTGATTTTGAGCATGTGCAAGTCATTGAACCTATATCTTAATGTGTGTTCCTCGACTTCAAAGATTCGTGAGGACAGTTCAGCCAAATTGAAGCTTGCAGATGGGTGGCATACTATGTTAATACTGAGATAAAGGATAGAGAACTGTTCTACAGATGTGTGCTGGTGCTTTTCAAATGCGAATATTGCCTACATTTTATGAGATGCATTGTTAGAATTCATTCATTTCTTCCTTCTTTACAATTGCATGATACACTTTTAGTGCAAACGTAGTGAAATTTGTTGTTTTGTAACTTGCATTTTCTGACATTTTTTCAAAAAAGATTAAATAAATCATTTATTTTTGCTCCTAAAGAAACAAATAATTGTGGATCCATTGAGCTTCAGTGAGGAACGCTTCAGGCCATCTCTGGAAGAACGACTTGAGAGTATCATTAGTGGAGCTGCACTGATGGCAGATTCTTCTTGCACACGTGATGATCGACGTGAGCGCATTGTGGCTGAATGTAATGCCGTACGACAGGCCTTGCAGGATCTACTTTCTGAATATATGGGCAATGTAAGTCAAATGGAATTCCATTTCAATATGTTACTGTTTTCAGATTGGTTTTTTTATACTTGCTACAGCTTTTTCCAAAATGTACAACAGAATATTAGGAGCCTGGGAATCCAGTTAATTCATCGTGCAGAATCCAGCTTGGAAGTTATAGCTCTTAAAGTATGGAGTCGTAATGGGAATAAAATTGTTGGTGTTGTTGAAACTAGCGGTGACTTTTTGGCCATAATCAGTGGAGTCATTATTTTGGATAATGTTGGAGTAAAATAATGATCGATGAAACGCAGAATGCAGCAGCTTCTGACAAAGCCATGAACACATATTGAAAATGTAGTCTGATCATGTTGTTCCCATAATTCCCTGCTCCTTTTCAAGATGAATTGTAGTTTTAAGCCAGCCAATTCAGAATTACTGAAGTTCTACTTTTTATATATATTCTTTATAATAGTAAATTTTAATTTTTTTTGACTGAGCTAACTGTTTTCTGAGCCATTTTTATCCTGATCAACCTTCCTGTGAGAAAAACAAAACTTTCTGGATACAATTTACAATGGAATTGTTTTTTTTTCAATGCTTGATATCTTAACTGGTATTTTTATCCATTTGTGTGCTTCCTGTTTTTTTTTTTTATTAGTCTCCTAATACTAGCCTGGCTAGCACTTGGTTTGCTCCCTGTATGAATTCTGCACTCTGGCTGCTCGGCTAGTTTTGTATCATAAATCTTCCAAAGCAGTTTTCCTGATGACAGCTTGCATCTGGAAAGAAGAAACTCACATTAGAACTTCATTGCTAACCCTTTGGAATTGACTGGAAAATATCAGCAATAATCGAAGGACTCATTTCTGTTAAACTATACAAATGTAGTATACTTAAATGAAATCTTGTATAATCCCAGTGAACTGTATATTGAAATTAAATCATGAGGAAATCTGCAGATGCTGGAAATTGAAGCAACACACACAAAATGCTGGTGGAACGCAGCAGGCCAGGCAGCACCTATAGAAAGAAGCACAGTTGACGTTTCAGGCCGAGACGTCGACTGTGCTTCTTCCTATAGGTGCTGCCTGGCCTGTTGCGTTCCACCAGCATTTTGTGTGTTTTTATTGAAATTAAAGGTGGTTGTGTTATGATCTGAAGTATAGTGCAAACATCTGCTGGCATACCTTTTCTTATAAATGTTACCATGCAGTTAAGTTGCTTTGTCTTCACATGCAATTTAACACTAGTAATAACACCAATGAATTACTAAACTGAGGAACAGAAGGTAACCTCTATGGCATCCTTCAGTTGCTTGGTGTGGAAGGCAAATTTCTTTAATGCAAGAGCAGGAAACAGTGATGGCCCTTAAGCTACATCTACACTAGACTGGATAATTTTGAAAATGCTGGTTTCACGTAAAAACGATAAGCGTCCATACCAAGCGTTTTTGAAAATATCTCTGTCCACATTGAAACGGAGATTTCGGCGAATCTCCTTCTACTGCGCATGCACAGGACACATCTGCCGAAACCAAACGACATGTTTGGTGTCAAATCTCCCTGTGAAAGTGCGCATTTGTGCAGTTACAGACTAGAAAAACTTAAATAATGGATAGCTGTTGACTCTCGCGCAGGAGGACTTAACACTAAAAAAAAAACAAATACTGGAGTGTATGGAGGCAACTGACAGGGAGTTCACGGACAGTATGACCCGGCTGACGATGAACATTGAAAAACTGACCAACTCTTGCATTAATAAAGCACCTTGTTAAGTGTATAAAACATGTCTGCATCAGTGTTATCTTGTATTTCCATACAATGTTACAGTAGGCTGTTACACATCTATTGTCAGAGAACTACTTGCATAAGTACCTTCATACAAGCAAGAGCAGAAAACAGGGCAAAGAGAGTATACTTATTTATTCAGTAAGTTATGGGTCAAAGTATTTGGTGAGTACATTTCTAACTCTTCTGGCTTCAGTCTCGTTGCCGTCTGTTCTGAAATTGTTAAGTTGCATTTAAGAAAACAATAAAATAGCGCGCTGCCGCCAGTATCTGTTCCGGCACGTCATGACAGTGTTTTTAGATTTCTCTGGTTACCCCATCCACACTGCTCCGACCAATCTGGCGTTTTCAAAATTGCACACCCTGGAGGGCGTTTTAGTAAAGCTCAATTTTCGGTGGACTAAAATGCCGTTTTAGTGTGGACGAAGGATCAAAACGAAGGGAAAAAGCTTCGGTTACGAATTTATCTGGTAGTGTGGACGTAGCCTTAGTCTCCAAGACAACATTGATTGAGGCAGTATGAACAGCAAATGTCAGAGGCAGTGGGTGGATCAAGTACCATCAGTGGAAAGAGAAACCTGGGAAGGTGCAAAAACCTGTTAGCTTTAAGTTGTAGGTAGGTTGGAGGATGGATGTATAGGACAAAGGGCATAATTTGAGGCAGGACTACTGAAGTGAATACTTTGTTTTTGAAGCTACTGTGTTCATAGATTAGTGAGGGAAATTAGAAAAACAAAAGAACAAGTAAAAACTTGAGCTTTGTTGGAACAGTGCAAGCCAAGTGAAGGTAAGAGTGGGACAGAGAACTAAAGTAGCAGTGAAGGGTCTTGGCATACCTGTCTATTTTAATTGTAACGTAGTCAGCTCCAGAACTCATCAAATTTCAGGCTTGTATACCTCATAATTGTGGAGCTGAAGTTGTACTATGCATATTGTCATTGCGTCCTGTTAGTTTAATTGATTATGAAAAGCATTACTGCAAAGAAATCTCTTGCTCCTTACTATCTGTCCAGTAAACCATGCTGATTGGATTGATTATTAAGAAATCAAAACTAACACTGGTTTAAATCTTGCTTCAAGAATTATTCATTAGAAATCTACTAATGAGCATTTATCAATAATCAGGAAGCCAACAGATGAGATTAAGGTAATATTTGTTGTCCTTTTTGCAAAATATATATATTAGAATTGTTAACACATCAATTTAACAAGCTAGAGATCTTTTTATTTTAGTTTTGTAATGAATATACAGTATTTCTTTCCTAATTACCTATAGACTGTATAATTATCAAAAGGTAATGTCAGATTTATGCTTAATCATGTTTTGGGGACAATACAATTATCAATAATCTATAGATTGGGACTTCAAACAATTGAAGCATTGAGGGAAAGTGTAAAAATTAGGAATGTAGCAAAGTTTTAACTATGTGGGTGGAAGTTTTTAGATTTTTTAAAAACTATTTTGCCACTTGGTATGAAACTCATTGTAAAGGTTGGTATGGATGGGTTTGAATAATTACTGTGATCCACTTTGTAATTGTCATTACAGTACTGTGTATATTACAACATTCAAAATGGAGTAGTGATTTCTGAATTGTTAGATCACAACTTTAATCACAGAAGTGAAACACTACAGTACAGAAGCAGGCCCTACAGGCTATCTATTCTGTTCTGAATCATTAATCTTTCTCGTCCCATCAACTTGCATTGGCACCTTAGCCCTTCATACTCCCCACATCTATGTACCTAATTAAATTTCTCTTAAATATTGAAATTGACCTCACATCCACCATTTGCACTGGCAGCTCATTCCACACTCTCACCACCCTCAGAGTAAAGAAGTTCCCCCTCATGTTCCCCTTAAACATTTCACCTTTCACCCTTAACCCATAACTTCTAGTTGTAATCTCACCCAGCCTCAGTGAAAAAAGCCTGTTTGCATTTACTCTATCTATATCCTTCATAATTTTGTATACCTCTGTCAGACCTCCCTTTAATCTTCTATATTCTAAGGAATAAAGTCCTAACCTATTCAATTGTTCCTCTTAACTCAGGTCTTTCAGACCCGGCAACATTCTTGTAAATTTTCTCTATACTCTTTCAGCCTTGTTTACATCTTTCCTGTAGGTAGGTGACCAAAGCTGCATGCAATACTCCAAATTAGGCCTCACAACCATCTTACATAACTTAATAATATCCCAACTCCTGTACATAGTACATTAATTTATGATGGCAGATGTCCCAAAAGCTTTCTTTCCGACACTGTATCTGTGACACCACTTTCAAGGAATTGTGAATCTGTATTCCCAGGTCCCTCTGTTCTGTCATACTCCTCAGTGCCTTACTGCTCACTGTGTAAGACCCATTCTAGTCAGTCCTCTCAAAGTGCAACACTTCACACTTAGCTGCATTAAATTCTGTTTGCCATTTTTCAGCCTGTTCTTCCAGCTAGTCTATACACTGCACCCCCAATCTTGGTGTCATCTGCCAGTTTGCTGATCCAGTTTACCACATTATCATCCAGGTCATTGATATATAGTTGCAAGAAGAAAAATTTAAATTCTTTGCCGATACCTGGTTTTTTGTATTATTTATTCAAAATTTGGCCTGATCTTCATGTCCGTCACAATAATAACAATAATAGACTTAACACAATCTGCCTAAGCTAATAACACAAACAATTGTACTACTTCTTGTCAATACTGAGTACACCATTTGGTCTTGGTTCAAAAAAGTATGTGAACCTCTGAGGTGGTGTCTTCTACAAAAGCTATTAGGAGTCAGGTGTTTCAATCAATGAGATGGGATTAGAGGTGTGAGTTGAAGAGGTGTTCTGCCCTATAGAAAAGACACACAAAGTCAGGTTACTGACAGAGCCTTCTCATCTCAAAAAAGACCTTAGAAGAAAAATTGTAGAGATGCATGAAGCTGGAAAAGGCTACAAAAGCAGTTCTAAAGAACTGAATGTTCATCAGTCCACAGAAAGAAGAAAATTGTCTACAAGTGGAGGAAATTCAGTACTGTTGCTACTCTCCCTAGGAGTAAGCATTCTGCAAAGATCATACCAAGTGCATAATGTACAATCCTGAAGCAGGTGAAAAAGAATCTAAGGGTAACAGCAAAAATCTTTAGAACTTGTAGAAATCTCTGTTCACAAGTCCACTGAACAAGAATAGTGTTAATGGGAGGACACCATGGAAGAAACCACTGCTCTCCAAAAAAAAAACACATTGTATGTCAGAAGTTTGCAAAAGACTATCTGGATGTCCACAACACTTCTGGGAAAATGTTCTGTGGACAGATGAGACAAAAGTTGAACTTTTTGGCAGAAATGCACACCGCTATGTTTGGATGAAAAAGGGCACTGTGCATCAACACCAAAACCTCATCCCAAATGTGAAGCATGGTGGAAGGAACATCATGGCTTAGGGCTGTTTTGTCTTGGGACCTGGACAGCTTGCAGTCGAAACAATGAATTTAAAATTGCATCAAGCCATTTTACAGGAGAGTGTCAGGATAGCGGTCCATCACCTGAAGCTTAATAGAAGTTAGATGATGAACAAGACAGTGATCTGAAATACAGAGTAAATCAACAACAGAATGGTTTAGGAAGAAGGAAATTTGTGTTTTGGAATGGCTAAGTCAGCGTCCATACCCTAACCTAATTGACTTGAAGAGAGTTGTCAATGTAAGATATCCCAGAAACACTTATGAATTGTCTGATCAGCAGCTGCAGGAAATGTTTTGTGGAGGTTATTGCTGCTAAAGGAGGTTCTACTAGTTATTAAGTACAGGGTTTTACATACTTTTTCCAGCCTGGACTGTGAATGATTAAACAATGTTCAATAAAGGCATGAAAAGTACAAACGCTTGTGTGTTATTAGTTTGGGCAGATCGTGTTTGTCTATTATTGTGACTTGTATGAAGATCAGACCACATTTTATGAATAATAAATGCAGAGAACCAGGTAATTGCAAACGATTCACAAATGTTTCCTTGCAAATGTAGATGACAAATAACAATGGACCCAGCACTGATCCCTGTGGCACACCACTAGTCCCAGGCCTCCAGTTAGGCAACCATCCACAAGCAGTCTCTGGCTATACCTGATATGCACCTCTTTCTTAACCAAGGCCTCAATATTTCTCAATTACCAAAGTTCCATAAGCCAGTTAACCTAGCCATTTATTCTGATAGGAATATACAAACTCTGTACTCTGAAAATTTCACTTTTTAAGGCCTCTCATTTACCAAGTACACCTTTGCCAGAAAACAGCCAGTCCTAGTCTGCACTTGCCAGATCCTTTCTGATACATCAAACTGACATCCCAAGGACCATCTTGATGGTCTCAAGATCTGTTGCACTCAATTTCTGTAGGTGATCACTGTGTTTCTCGTCCTCAACCTTGCCTGTTTTTTTTGTGCTTGTTCAGAACTTGGACATCTTGAAACTCCTGGCTGTAAAGTAATTTCTGCTTAGGAGAGATCTTGCTGATGCAGGATGACCACCTTTTGTCTTATTGCTATGCTCACTCTTGCTATGGTGTAAGAGCTGATTTGAAGGTTAACTGTCACATCTGCCACACCCTCACCTTTTAGTTTGGTTGTTCTTCGCCCAGTTTGATTCCTTCTACACCTGTTTTTGTTTCAATTAATCAGTTTATTTAATTCATTATATAATTGATCATTAGCATCTTATTTGTTATTTTTGTTTGTTTGTTTATGCACTGGGCTGTATACCTTCAAAGTCAAGTTTTTATTTGAAAATGATCTATTACTTAATATATTACTTTCTATAATGAAAAACAAAAAAACCCTGTGACATTTAATTTTTTGGTAAAATGTTTGGAAATTTAAAATTTGCTCTTCTACCGACACGTTAATGCAGTAGGCAAAAATTAAATATCTAAAATGAAATTCATATAAAAATATCTCTATGATACTATATAATCCCATTAACGTGGTCATATCTTCCTCTTTTCTACCCCATAAAGACTCGCTAGATGAACTTCTCAGTCTGTCCTGTGTGAGCAGTGCTGAAACATTTGCCCTGACTAGTAATGCCAACCTTCTGCCTTCAATCCCTTCTGCTCTATCATGGCTAAAACAACAGAACCCTAGAACACTGGCTGCCAGTCCTGCCCCTTCTGCAACCAAGTCTCACTAATGGCTACAATGTCATAATTCCAGATGCTGATCCACGCTAAACTCATCTGCCTTCCCTATGGTACTCCTTGTATTGAAATATACACAGCTCAGAACATTAGTCCCACTATGATCAACCTTCTGATTCCTGATGTATGTAGGCTTAACAATATCTTTCCTCACAACGACTCCACTATCTGTTCTGGCTGCCTGGTTCCCATCCCCCTGCCTTCCATTCTTTGCTTTCACTGCAGCTGTGACCAGGCTAAGCATGTAGGACTTCAATTAAATTGCAATGAAGAACAAATGACTAGAACAAAAAAAGTGCACAGATGACCCAATGTACTTGGCAGATTAATAAGGTGATTTATAGACTTGGTGTTTTTTGTACATTGTAAGTTAAATTCTCATGTCTGGCTTTTTATTCAGAGTTAAAAGGTATAGTTTTCTTTAAGCAGTTTTAGAATTGCTCTATTGAACTTCTTAATTGGAAATGAAATAAAGGTTAAAACCAAGAATTTTCTTAATAGACAACAGTGATGCACATATGTGATGCCAGTTGTAGCTATTTTGGCAGTTTCCTGCTAAGCTGTGCATTTTTCAGGACCTTATTGGTTCAAGGGTACCTTCAGTTAAAGTTGTCAATTAGTCTTTGAGGAAATAACTGTTCAATAACTGGTGACGTGAAAATAGTTGATTTAAACTCTGCAGCCCTGCAGTATGGTGACAGTATTGGGTGTAACTATATTAGCACCAAATAATACTTGAATTTTGATTTTCATTTGATCCAGTTTCCCAAATGACATTTTTTTCTGAACAATCTTCTAATGCTATTAAAGTACATTGAATTTTGATTTGAAAACCCAAAGATAGAATATACGTAGAATAGTGCAGCACTGGGCAGGCCAACTGATAAGACCTTATCATTTTTATTCTGTTCATTGATTGTTGCTATAGTTGAAAGCATTAACACTGAGATTACTTTCTAAGTAAAAGGGTAACATTCAACATCAATAATTCTTTTCTACACTTCAACGCTTAGATATTGGCATAAATTTGTGTGTTTCTAAGGGGAGTGGGTTTCAAAAAAAAGTTACTAACTTCTGTTTGGATTTGTTCAGTGGAGCTTTGCAGGTTACAATAGCAAATTCTCTTAGGATTGTAATGAGCTGCATGTTAGAAAAACATGTTTGTGCCCCTTTCTAAACATGGATATTTTAGAAGCTATTGGAATTAATTATTGGGTATTGATCAGTTTTCATGTTAAACTGATGTTTATTGAAGATGGGAATATTTTTAATACTGTTCTTGGTGGTTTGCTTTTGCACAGCCTGAAATTATCTGAATATCTATACCTTTAAATTTATACCAACGCTAAATTTTAATGAAGCGTAGGACATCTTTAAACTATTTACTGGATAAATAATTGAATGCTTGATTGAGCATGGATCTCATGGAGGATTGTGAAGCAGGAAGAGATAACTTCTTTAAATGCATTATTGAAGAATTAGAAGCTTAACTGGCCAAAGGCAAGGCCTTCATTGGTGTGGATAATGAAGAATTTCAAGTTGAATGTAAGATCTCTATTGGAGAGATAGGGTGTTCAGTGGTGCTTATTATGGAGTGGGATCAGACAACTGAGTTTTAAGTAAGCTGAATCTTTTACTAATTCTTTATCATTATGGATATCACTGAAAAAGACAGATCTATCACCCAAACTCAGTTGACATTAAGATCATGGTGAGCTGCTTAGAATCATTATATTCTGAAAGTGTTGTCATAGTATTTGCAGAATGCTGTAGCCTTGCAATTCAGTATTTTGGCAAATTTGGCTTTTTCTTGGTGACGATGATGAAACAGCAATATATGTTTAAATGCTGCCCTTGTAGTTCTGGTTTCCAAAGAGTTATTGGTGACTTGTTGCACTACATCCTGTAACATAGCTGTGGTGGTCTATGGCAGAGGTAAATTCAAGATGTAAATTGAGTCTCTACCTGAAAAATATTATTTGCACTTACCTATTTCAAAAGCATGAATGAGTGTATTAGTAGCTTCTGGAAACAAAGTATATTGTATATGGAGAGAAAAGACCCAGTTTTGATGAGGAGGTTAACATTGGAAACTCACTGGAGTGCATTTACTTATCAAGGCTCTGAAACTTGATTCAAAGTGGTATTGCCACAGGAGGTGAACAGAATTTCTACTGTAGAAGTCTTCTTGGTAAAGCAGCTGATACCAAATGATCTAATAATTAGTTTGTGTGGTACAGTTGAAAATGATTTGATCTTGTATGAATTTCATGAATTTTCACATTGCATTGATTGTATGCAAGATCAAGGTTGGTTATTAAGGAGAAATAACATAAGACATTGCTATTTGAAGGTAATGTCACTCCTCACATTTAATTTGACACTGGTAAAATTCCATTTGTCATTTTCTGCTGCCGAAGGTGGTAGGATTGATTTAGTTCAATCATTATTCACTGTACTGGTTATGGTCAGCTTCATTTCTTATTTCCAAGTACAGTACAAATTGAGTTTTGAGGATGGATGGTTGACAAATAAAAGATTTTTGGGGTTGCACAACGAAGTGTACAGTGTGTACAGTTTAATCTGTGTACAGTGAAGCTCTCTGCAGGAGGATTGATTAACTGGTCAAGTTCCATTTTAAATACGACCAAGTACTTGAAAATAATGTTTCAGCAGGCTAAGATTGATTGCACTGTCTGTGTGCTATTGGACATTGGAAATACTTCTCATTCTATTGTTAAGAATTGCTAAATATGTTTGGTAGTTAAAAAAAGATATTTTGCTGATGGGGAATGGGTTTAAGTTCTCCCTAGTAAGCATTTTCTTTATTTATTAATGAATGCTAATGTGGTACTGATGCTGCTGCCTTAATCCTCGTCTCCTTGGACTTTCTAAACCCATGATGGACTCTTGCTACAGTGAACAGAAATTATTGTTCACTCAAGTCGTGCAATTTTGTTTAAGGTAAATTAGCAACTCGTATTTTTTGAAGTTTTTAATTTCAGGCTCAAAAAGGAGATCTTTAGCACTCTTCCAAAATCTGCTAAAGATTTCTATAGGAAATTGAATAAAGTGACAATATCAAGTTCCAACTGTATAGTGCTCACTCTGATTAGAACACTTTGGTCTCTTAATTTAATAAAGTATATTGTTTCTTTTAAGGAATTTTGGCCTATAACAGTATTTGTATTTAATGGTATTTAAACATGGTACAAGATTCATCAGATAAAAACTTGCACCAGGCTAAATTAAATGAAAGATTGTTAAAATGTTTCAGTTGTCTTTCAAAGAGGCTTTAAATGGAAAGGGGCAAAATGTTTCCTGACAGACACTGGTGTCAGAAGTCAAAAGAAAAAGTATAAGAATTCTGATTTTTGAAAAGGTATTCCCATTTGTTGATCTGTTTGTCCCACTCCCATCAGGGAGGAGGCTACATTTCAACTACGCCAGGACCACCAGACTTAAAAGCAATTACTTTCACCAAGCAGTAAGGCTGATGAACACCTCCCTCTAACCCACCCCTTCACCACCACTACTTTTATCATTTCCTGTCACAGTCCACCCTTACATGCCTAGTGTCACTTTATATACACGTATATCAATTGAAAATGTAAGTTAATTAAGTGTTTATATTTATTGTGTGTTTTTATTATTATTGTGTTTGGTTTGTGCTGTATTGGGTCCAGTGTAACAATATTTCATTCTCCTTTGGACTTGTGTACTGGAAGCTACTTTAAACAATCTTTTGTCTTGAAATTTTATAAATCTCTAGCACTTGGAAGTTCTTTAGTATTTCAATTTATTTCAATAGCTTTTAATTTGGATAATAGATATGTAATATAGGAAATGTTAAAAAAGCCAGTGCCCTAGGGTGGTGCCTTGCGATCTGCCACTTTACAAATGGCCATTTACAACTTGCTCTAACTTGTGGGACAACAGTGGCATTTAAGCCTCTATCTCTTTCAGTACTGCACAGATTGTCAAAGTTTCTTCTGCCTATCCGATGAGCAGAAAGCCATGCAGTAAGTAAGTCTTGCTGTTTGATTAAAGTTGTCATGGTTCGGGGAAATTTTCAAAGTTATTTGCTAATCATAAATGACTTGCTGTTATTAGTGAAATTCCACTGTGTTGAACCGAACCTGAGTATTTTTTTGGATGAGGAGGATGAAAATTCAAGTTAACATTTTGCTACATAACTTATCAAACTTAGATCTATCTTTGTGCATTCTGCTTTCTTCAACCTGGTATTCTTTATACACCATATTATCTGCTTTGATTTCTCACCACCAATACACTTTATGATTATAAGAACAACACACACAAAATGCTGGTGGAACGCAGCAGGCCAGGCAGCATCTATAGGAAGAAGTACAGTCGACGTTTTGGGTCGAGACCCTTCGTCAGGACTAGGAAAAAAGAGTAAGAGATTTGAAGGGAAAGGGGAAGACCCGAAATGATAGCAGAAGACAGGAGGGGGAGGGGAGCACCAGAGGAAGATGGAGAGCAGGCAAAGGAGTTATTGTGAGAGGGAAAAAGAAAAATATATATATTTTTAAAAACCCATAACAAAATAATAAATAAATAGGGGTGGGGTAAGAGGGGCAGGAGGGGCATTAACAGAAGTTAGAGAAATCAATGTTCATGCCATCAGGTTGGAGGCTACCCAGACGGAATACAAAGTGTTGTTGAAGGTGGATTCATCTCGACTGTAGAGGAGGCCATGGATAGACATATCGGAATGGGAATGGGATGTGGAATGTTCATACCATCAGGTTGGAGGAATAACACCTTATATTCCATCTGGGTAGCCTCCAACCTGATGGCATGAACATTGATTTCTCTTACTTCCGTTAATGCCTCTTCCCCTTCTTACCCCATCCCTATTTATTTATATTTTATATATATATTTTCCCCTTTTTTTTTTCCCCCTCTCTCTTTCCCTCTCACAATAACTCCTTGCCTGTTCTCCATCTTCCTCTGGTGCTCCCCTCCCTCTTTCTTTCTTCCAAGGCTTACTGTCCTATGATTCTTCCCCTTTTGTAGCCTTGTATCCATTTTGCCAATCAACTTCTCAGCTCTTAGCTTCATCCCTCCCCTCCTGTCTTCTCCTATCATTCTGTGTCTCCCCTCCCCCCTCACTTTCAAATCTCTTACTATTTATTTTTTCCGTTAGTCCTGACGAAGGGTCTCAACCGGAAACATCAGCTGTACTTCTTCCTATAGATACTGCCTGGCCTGCTGCGTTACACCAGCATTTTGTGTGTGTTGCTTGGATTTCCAGCATCTGCAGAATTCCTCGTGTTTATGATTATAAGAGTTGTTTTTGTATAATGAATTGATTTAAGACAAAAATGTGGTAAGAACAGAACATATATAAAAAAAAGCAAATACAGGTCATTGAGGCTGTCAAAGCCCACTCTGCTATTTAGTAAGATTATGGCTGATCCATTCATGGCTTAACCTTGATTTCCTATGCTCTCCCCATATTCTTTGACTACTGCCCTTGAAGTACATACATACAAAGCTATGCAGCAGGTTAAATACCTTCTCAAAAGTCACCTGAGACAGAAGCTTTCTTCATTGTTTTTAAAGATATCTTACTTGTGAAAAGTTATTGCTGCTTCGAGGGCAAATACAGAGAGGTTGGAGATGGATGTCTGTCCACTGGGTGCTTCAAATTGAATCCAAATTAATCCACACAGTAAATGATATAAAAAGCGGCTTATGCACAGGAAGTGATGTTCATACAAAACGTACTGTGCCTCTAGAGGCCAAAACACTCCCCACCTGGCATCTATAGGATGACAAACTTATCTACTGAAACTAAAAGTCAAATGATCTTTTCACTATGTCTTTAGTAAAAGAAGGATAGTCTTGGAGACTGGCCTTGAAAGCAGTCTTACTGCACAGTTCTCACTTCAAAAATTTTGGCCTTGATGACGTTCCTAGTGGGGATCAGCAATAGGTGCTGGGCCAGTTTACCATGAGGAGAGGATGAACTGATTAGCTTGAATCCCTCTTGTGGTATGATCAGCCAGGTTGAGATCAGTAGGAACATGGTTCTATTGGCTCCTCTGTGTTGATCAGCCGATATGTTGGAACTATATTATACATAAACATAAAATCTAGTAGTTTCATTGAATACATAACCAAGCACAACTTTGCTGTTGGTAAAGAACTTGATATCATCATGTTCTGTGTCTAGCTCTTCGGTTATCATCTCTTGGTATTGTGAGATCTGGTTTGGGATCAAGCCTTGCCTTGTCCAGGATGAATTCAACTTCACTATATCCAGCAGCATCTGTGACTATCAGGTATGCAACAGCAGCAATACCTTTAGTTGATGCATCACAAGAAAAGCAGACCTCTTTGTTTTGAGCTGAAAAAAGTGAATTGTTGTGTAGGTTCTCAGAATTTTCAAACCTTTAAGATCCTGAAGGGAAGAACACCATGGATGCCACTGCTCATGTTTCTCATTAGGGAGTGGGAGATCCCATCCATAAGTGTCGGAGGTTAACTCTCTTAACATGAAGCGTCACTGGATACTGATTGGAGCAGCACATTTAAGAACATCAAATAAGCTGTTGGTAGTCCATAGCACGCCATATTGCATACAGGGTCTTTAGATATCTGCAATCCGGATAAAGGTGTCAGTTGCTTTCAGCACGCTGACTGCCTCTGCATGAGAAAATGATTTAAGACCATCATCCATATAGAAATGCAAAATACATAAACTCTCATGTGGTAGTCCAGAAACTTGTTGTCCAGTTAGTGAACTTGAAACCCCAAGAATCTGAGGTAGTTTTGATGATCCCCTTTCACTAGGAATCTTTGGATCACTTCTTTGATGTCTGCCATCATTGTGACAGACTCGGTTCTGAAGTGCATGAGGACCTGGAGCCGACTGTTACTGAGATCTGGAGCCCACAAGAGCACATTGTTCAGTGATATGCCTTTGAATTGCACACTTGAATCAAAATCAATTCATATTTGGGCAGCACTCTGGTGGTGGTAAACACTGACGTTGGGAAAATACCAGTTTTCTTTCTTGGAATCTAGTGGAAGCATTAACTCAGCATGATTGTTTCTGAAGAGTCTCTCCATGAACTCTGTAATAATCTTTTAAAATGATATTGCTGTTTCAAGGGCAATTAAAGAGAGGGTGGGGATGGATGTCTTTCCACCATGCACTTCAAATCAAATCCAATTTAACCCATGTGGGAAATGAAGAAGTGATTTTGATACAAAATGAACTGTGTCTCTACAGGCCAGAACATTGATTTTCTTTTAGTTTAAATGTGTCTCAAGCACAGTCCTAAAAATAGTAAATGATACCTGGGCCAGAGAATTCCAAAGATTCTCTGTCTTGTAAGGGAGAAAAAAATCCCTTCATTTGTCTGTAAGGGTAAGCTTTATTCTGAAGCAGCTGTTAGAGAGTGCTGATAAATATTATCCATCGTCTAATAGTGTTTCATTGAACTGGTGCCTCCAGATGGCATGACCTGTGGTTCACTCTGGTGGGTTTACTATTTTGAATTTACCATCTTGTTGCTAACCCATTAGTTTTTAGCCCTCTCCCCCTTCAAAATAAAAGTTGCTGAAGGAATGTAGGAATGGGGAAGATTGCTGGAATACTGTTAATAATTTAATCTCAAAAATTGGCCCACGTTTTTCTGAGGTAGCCTTGACTTTACTGGAATGGGCACTGGAATCTGTTTCATGATACTTTTTATAGCCATGGAGCAATTGTAATGGCAAAATAATTTATTTAGATTTCGTTTAAATACATAAACTTCATGCTGACTTTTGAAATTTGCATCCAAATTTGAAAATGCAGTTTTACATGTTCTGTTAGTATGTTGATAATATACATTTTTTTAAAAATGTGTAGCCTTGTAGCACTAATTTGAAATGTACTTCTCACTAAAAGTTTGTGTTGCATTGTAAACTTTGGAAAATCTTGTTGCTATCTGGGATATTTCATGAGGTCAGAGATTTGTATTAAATATTATGAATTGATGTTGCAAAGATGGTACATATTGTCTTGTATAACTACAAACCTCTCAACTACAAATTAATTTAAAAACACTTTAGGTGCTTACAGTAGCTTTGTAACAGTAAGTTTTCATATTGCAAACAGAATTTTACAGCATAAACAGTACAAATTTGTGGATTTCATTAATGCTTGTCACAAAACAGTCTGGCATATTGGTACTTTCTGAATCATAGCTTGTTATCAATCTCCATAAAAATCCATCAGATGTATCATCTCATCAGCTAAGAAGTGGCTTGGGTTTAGGAAAGCCAACCAGTTTTCCCCCAGGAATTTCCCCTGCCAGAATTCTTTTTCCAATTGCTTCAGCTGCTTCTTAAATTAACACCTTTCCACCAAAAAGACTGGGATTTTTCCACTCAGATGATGGTGGTTTTATGGGAGCAAACTGCCAGAGGAAGTGGTGAAAGCAGATACAATTACAATATTTAAAAAGACATTTGGACAGATTTTTGGATTGGAAAGAAGTAGAAGGACATGAACGTAAAGCAGGCAAATGGATTAGCACAGTAAGGCTTCACAGTCAGCATGGATAATTAGAGCTGAATGGCCCATTTCTGTGCTCTAGAACTCAGACTCTTTGAAAAGTTGGAGATGCTTGGTGACTGCTCCTCAATGAATTGTGAATGGAAGTGACAAGTGTTTAAATAGTGTCTGCTTGTATGTTGTGGCATGTATCATTCATAATACAATGAAAGTCACTGACCAAGATGTGCTGTTTCCGAACCATATGTCGATTTGATCAGAAATGTATTGTTAATTAGCACACTGTTTCATGCAATGTAAATGTGTATTTAATGGCATCCTAAATTGTAATAATTTCATAGCAATGTCTCTGACTTTAAAGCGAATGGTTGTCTTATAACTTAGGACCAAAATAGTATGGCCTTGCTTTTGGACAAGTGAGAACAAGAATTGCCGATAAAATAGGGTAAAATAATTACGGCCACAGAACTATACTCATCAATCTTTAGACATCTTTGCTGTTTCAAAGCATTTGGATATTGAGAAAGTAAATTTAAATCGCTTTGAATACTTTAATAATCAAAATTTATATCAAGTACTTTTGTTTTAAAACAAAACCTGCCCTTGTACCTCTTTACCATTCCTTTCAATTGACTAAATTGGGACAAGCTCATGCACAACTTCGTCAGCACGTGTCCAGGGAGCTAACTGCTTTGTGTTCACCATAAATGCAGATTTCAGGTAGGAAATTGTCAGCCAGTGAGGATGACTTTGCTGGTGTGAAAGTCCAGAATGTGTTTGCACAGAAATGCAATGTAGGGTAGTTTTTTAAATTTAAAAAAACAATCATTTTTCATAGAATAGATGGCATTATATCCATTTTATGTTGACTAAATTGTAAGGAAGAATGAGTGGTGACCTTATTCAGACACATATGTTTCTAAGGGAGCTTCACTTGGTCAATGTTGAAATGTTTTCATTAGTGGGAGAATCATAAATCAGGGAATATGGCTGCAGAATGAGGTGGTGGCCATTTAAACGTTGATACACAAAGATATCTTCCGAGATGGTGATTCTCTGGAATTTTGTCCCCAAGGATGGTAGGGACATTAGATGTGTTTAAAATGGAGATAGGTGAATTTTTGAAAATTGATAAATTAGGGGTTATGGAGAGCTTGGTCAGAAGAGTATTTAAGATCAGCTTAAATCAGCCATTATCATACTGAGTGGTGGGACAGACTGGTGGGTTTGGTTATGTACTCCTATTCTGAATGTTATAAGTTCCTCTAAAATTCCAAAATACTTATTTCTTAAATAATCCCTTTTCATTAGGTTTATCGTTTGAGTGACTTCACTCTTGTTTACAATTGTTTTTTATTTCCTGCCTGGTAACTTTGCAAGGAACTTCTGTCCCTTCCAATCCAACCCAAAAATAAAACTAAGGTATAGTGCAGAAATGCTGAGTAGCTCAGACATTAGATGTGAAGTCCATACCATGGAAACCACTCCATGTTCATGTGTAGTTTTCATCAGAATTAGTAAATTACTTCATGACACAGAGTCTCAGCGCATGGACCTACGGTGAAAGTTGGCATGGTAAGTTGTTGTGCTAAATTTCATAGTCCGAGTTAATGCAGATTTGAATCCACCATTGAAACTGGGAAGCTACAAAGAATTAAAGTAAACTTAAAGGCACAAACTCGTATCTTTAATGACATCTATGAAGCTGTCACATTGTTGCAAAACTTATCTGATCCATTAGTCAGGAAAATGAAATCTTACTGTCTTTTGTTTTTTTAAAAATATCCCTGTAGTAATCAGAAAAGACATAGCATAACAATTAGAGGGTGACAGTTAGTGCTGGCCAAGTCAGTCATGCTCATACCCCATAAACAAATGGAAGCTTAAAAGGATGTCCAAAGTACCACTGGGCAGCTGTAGCAGTTTGTGGAGGTGCTGCACTATGACCACCTTGAGGCAAGTTGGCGATAAATTATAGGATGGTTAGCCTGATTTCAGTGTTCCATTACTAAGGATGAGGCTTTGGGGTACTTGGAGGCACATGATAAAATAGGCCAAAGTCAGAAAGGTTTCGTTAAGGGGAAATATTGCCTGACAAATCTGTTGGAATTCTTTGAGGAGCTCGCAAGCAAGATAGACAGTGGATGTTGTTTATTTGGATTTCTTGAAGTCTTTTGACAAGATGCTACACATGAGTTGCTAAACAAGCTAAGAGCCCATGGTATTACAGGAAATATATTAGCATGGACAGAAGATTGGCTGATTGGCAGGAAGAAAAGAAGGAGAATAAAGAGGGCCTTTTCTAGTTTGCTGTCGGTAACTAGTGTTGTTCCGCAAGAGTAGGTGTTGGGACTGCTTCTTTTCACATTATAGGTCAATGATTTGGATTCTGGAATTGATGGCTTTGTGGCCAGATTTGTAGATGATCCAAAGACAGGTGGAGGGGCAGGTAGTGTTGAAGAAGCAGGGTGTCTGTAGAAAGAATTGGACAGATTAGGAGAATGGGCAAAGAAGTGGCAGGTAGAATATGGAGTAGGGAAGTGTATGGGCATGCACTTGGCAGAAGGAATTAAAATGTAAACTATTTTCTAAATGGGGAGAACATTCAGAGATCAGAGGTGGAAAGGGACTTGGGAGTCCTTATCCTGTATTCACTAGAGGTTAATTTGCAGGTTGAGCTGGTGAGATGGAAGGCAAATGCAATGCTAGCATTCATTTCAAGAGGACTAGAGTATAAAAGCAAGGATGGAATGCTGAGGCTGTAAGGCATTGGTGAGACCACACTTGGAGTATTGTGAGCAGTTTTAGGCCCCTTTTTTAAGAAAGGGTGTGCTGACATTTGAGATGGTACAGAGGAAGTTCATGAGAATGACCCCAGGAATGAAGGGGTTAACACGTGAGGAGCATTTGATACCTTTGGGCCAATACTCACTGGAGTTAGAAGAATGACGGATCTCATTAATAAAACCTCTCAAATATTGAATGGCCTAGATAAACATAGAGAGGCTGTTCCCTGTCATGAAGGAGTCTAGGACCAGAATTCACAGTCTCAGAGTATAAGGATGTCCCATTTGAGCAAAGATGAGGAATTTCTTTAGCCAATCTGTGAAATTTATTGCCACAGACAGCTTTGTGGGCCCATTCATTGGGTATATTTAAAATGGAGGTTGATAGGTTCTTGATTTGTCAGGGCATCAAAGGTTACAGGGAGAAGGCAGGAGAATAGGGTTGAGAGAGTCATTAAATCAGCCATGATGGAATGATGAGCAGACTCAGTGGGCCAAAAGGCCTAATTCTGCTACAATGTCTTACAGGCTTATGATCTTAAATATTAAATGATAACTTTAACAGTAGCACCTGCAATCAAGATTTATTTTCCTGTATTTCATTTTCCAGAGCTAATTTGATTCGTCCATTTGCTTGCACTATTCATTATGGATTCTTCTGTAGCACAATCATGGGATGACATTTTTTGCCTTTTATTGCATGTTTTATTTAATTAAATCAAAGTTTATTTTAATTTCAACTGTGTTAACCTCAGCATTAATTTCTGCTATGCTTACTCTGTTCATGGTGCTCAAATTCTACCACCAGAGGATGCTAATGAGTTTTATAACTCCTTTAAACATGTTCAAACCAGTAGTTTTGTAAATTTGCTTAGGAATGAGCAAAAACTAAGAGCAGAAACTAAGTGAAGGTCTGTAATTTTGAAGTATTCCAGGATGTTTACTATTACCATTTCATTAAAATTGTGAAAAGGAATAATTAAAACTTACTGATACAAATGTGTAAAGAGATATGGGCCTATTAAATGGATGAATAAAGATATAAGGGACAGATTCCTTGAATGTATTGGTGTGTCAATTGTTGGAATAAAAGACTACATTACTAGCATGAGAAGGGTAAGTTTTTTTCACAAATGTTTGGGATAAATTGAGGGATGCAGGGGGGAAAATTGTCATTTAAATAGTAACCACTTTGGCCATAGGACATCCATAAATGCTTAATAGCTAAAGTCAAAGTAAAATTTATGTTTCCATATACTACCTTATCATTTTGTTGCAGCCATTTACAGGAAAATAAAGGAATAAAAGGGAAGTTATGAAAAACGAGACATAAAGAAAAGCAATGTGCAAAAGAAGATGAATTGTGCAAATAAAAAAATAAAAATTACAGGGGATGAGAGTTGTAAAATCCTTGGAAGTTAGTCTGTAGGATGTAGAATCAGTTCAGTGTTGTGAGTAAAGTTATCCATGCCAGTTCAAGAGTATGATGATTGTAAGGTAATAACTGTTCCTGACACTGGTGGTGTGAGACCTACCTCCTGCCCAATGGTAGTTGTGAGAAGAGTATTTGGCCTGTAGTGCATGTTTAGTTGCTATTCTATTGAATGAGGTCATGTTAAATGAACCAAGAGTGAAATGAGAGCATTGCGTTTAGTACAATGATTTAGAATTCACTGTAAGGTTGGTGAAGAAAGATTAGTAAAGACCAATGGCAAATTTTGAGGGGAAATAATTTGCAATGCAGCATCAAAATGAATACTACTTGAAAAACACCATGCAAGTACAGTGGTCTGAATAGTTTGTCTTGTACCATGAATTAATTGGTGTAAAATATCTCATGGGTGATTCAGATCGATTTCTAGGCCCCTCGCTAAGATTTTGGTCTATTTGAAATGATTTTTGTATTCTTTTATGAATAGCTGATCTTGTGGAAAGCACTCAAAATTTCAGGAATAGCTAGCAGAAGTGAGCTAATTAATTATTTAGCAGATAGGAGAGATGTTTTCAAGAATGCAGAACTTGGATATGTGGTTATTTTATGTGAACGTAAGTAAACTGGATTTTATGCAAAGCTTAGTAAAGCTCTTCCATTTTGAACTGTTCCTGTCCAGTTTCTAAGTTGTGGTTTATGATACTTTTACAATTAAAAGTATTAAAACTCTTCAGTGAAACTGAAGGATCAAAACAAATAGATGCACACTGACAAGAATCTTGAATGGAATTGTTACAGCTTATCATGTTGGTACCAATTTTGAGCACTGTTCACTTTTGATGCATCATACTCTTTTATTTGTTATTTGTTACTATCTTGTTTGTAGTTTGTCAATGAGCAAAAATACTCCAGCTGAGGCTTAACAAGTCCTTTGCAATTCTTTCCTATGATTTCCTCGGTTTTGTATTCAATTATGTAATTTATTAAATAATATGTTTTGTGCACTTTCCTGTCTGCCGGTTTCAGTGATTAAAGTGCAGCCATGAATGAGTCTTTATTGCGCGTAGACTTGTAATAGGCTTAGAATACAGTTTCAGTAATTGCATTGGTATCTAATATGTTAATTAGATGCTTCTTTATTAAATTAATTCTTTAAAGTTATTATTTCCCATCAGTACTTTTATTTCCAGTCAGTCATTTTATGTACAGTCTAGCATCACTTTATGGACTTAGTCAATCTTTTATATTTATATTTATTGTGTGTGTGTGTTATTATTATTTTGTTCTTCATCTTTTGTGTTTTTTGTGTTACATCTGATCTGGAGTAGCAATTATTTTGTTCTCCTTGTACTTGTGTACAGGAAATGACATGGAACAGTCTGAATCCTCAAGTTTGAACTGCTACACTGACTATGACCCTGCACCACCTCTCTCTCTATCTAGGTGGCAGTCATGGATAAACCTAGAATGATATAGTTAGGGATGGTCTCAAAGTTTGGATGCTTATTTCTCCATTATAAATTTAAAGTACTATTTTCAATACCACTTTTATTTTGGAGGGCAAATCTGCATATTTTCATTCAGTCACACTTCTCGATGATAGTGCTAAATCTTTGCTGCTGACTACTTAAACGGACCCTTAAACTTGTTTAGAATAGCTAGCTTAAAATATTAAATACCAAATTACTGGACTTCAGGGTTCCAAATTTTAACAAACTAATTTGCGGATTTTCAATTTTTACCTAAGCATATTTCAGACTGCAGACAAATAGAGTGACCAGTTTTGTGTTGAAGATGAATTTTAGATGTTATGGCAAGTTGAATTCATGATGATGCTAAACTTTTAAATCATTTAATCTTGATAGGAATACTAATTAAATTATGTTGATTATAGGTTATAACAGGTTATAATAAAATTAGTAAGATCTCAATTTCAGTTGTATATCAGTAATGCTTCAAATTTGTCTTAATGAAGGTTAAAACAGTCACATCTTTGCTCATGGAAATAAATTTTGCTTCTCTTGTTTAAATCGGGCAGTAATACATAGCTTTTGTGAGTTGAGTGCCAAGAATCAGTTTTGTGACCTGATCTTGTAAACTGGGACACTGTTATGATTTCACATATACAGTTTGAGTTTAGAACAGTGCAAGTTATAAAGTGGAGAATTAGTGAATGAGAGTATGTAAATAATTAAAATTAGACAAAGAGCACTTTAGGATTATATATTTTTTTAAAAAACTAAAACCAAGGTTCTAAGTAATAATTTTGGATTAGTAATTAGAGATTAGAAGGCAACAAACATCCCAATTTAATTAATTTAAAATCTCTATCACTGGGTCAGTGGGGGAAATGGTGTCCAGCCCTTGGTCCTAATTTCCCATGTCCAATGGATCTTAAAGAAAATTGCTGCAGCCATGGTGAATGTGTCTGTTGTTATCTACTAACATTATCTTGATACCGGAGAGAACCAAACTGCAAATATAATATTACTTTTCAAGGAAGGAGGGAGACAGATAGTAGGAAACTATAGGTCTTGTAATATTTGCCATTCGGAAATTACAGGAAGCCATTTAAAATGTTAAAGCAAGAAATTTGGAAAATTATAAATCAACATGGTTTTGTGAAAGGGTTATCTGTTAAAATTCTGACTAACAAGTAGTGTGGATATGGGGTAGACATATAATGTTTAGATTTTCAGAAAGCAATTGATAACATGCTACAAAAGGTACATGCACAAGATAAAAGGGTTTGGAGTAATAGATTGCAAAGGGAATGGGTATGTAACAGAAAACAATAAGGATAAGCGGGTGATTATTTTTGGATTGTTAATTAGTAACTAGTAGGGATTCATAGGGGTTAAGGGCTGAGTCTTTAGCTATTTACATATAAATCTATGCTGATGTAGACAGAGTTGCTGTTTGATACAAAGATAGGTAGGCTAGTGAGATGAGGTCAAGGATACAAAAACAAAGTGAAATGAAAAATCCCATTCTTTAAAGAATGGCCACAAAATGTTATGGTAGAAAGAAATCTGGAAATCTCACCACATATAACAAAGTTAGCATGCAGATACAATGAGTTATTAGAAAGTGTAGTGGAATGTTAACCTTTATTGCAAGGGGTATGGAGTATAAAAGTAGGGACCTTTTGATGCAACTTTATAATGACCCACTGAGGCTGCACCTGGATTAATGCATACTTTGGTTTCCATGCTTAAGGATGTGTTTCCATTGGAGGTAGTGCAGAAAAGATACATTTGGCTGATTCTTGTAGTGAAGGGTTGAGTAGGTTGAGCCTATGTGACTGCAGATGCTGGAATCTGGAGCAACAATCTGCTGGAGGAACTCAGTAGGTTGAACAGCATCTGTAGGATAAAAGGAATTGTTGGTGTTTTGGTTAAACCCTACATCAGGACTTTGGAATTCTGTCTTGGAAGTGTAGATCTAATACATTTAATATTTTTGTGGGAATTGACATGCATATATAATTTTTGTGTTTGAGTTAAATGAGTGGCAATGCATCATTTGATTTTTGTCATTGTTGCATGTGCAAGAAAGTTCAGTGAATATACTGTACATAACTCGTTATAGTACCTAGTGCTCCAACACCTTCAGTATCCCCAGAAATCTTGAATTTTCCTCTTTGAGCTTCATGCTTGGGACTAGAAATTCTTTCTTAATAATGCTGTCAGACCAGCTTCACACACATTGCAGCTGTTTCAGAAAGTCTTTCTTTAAGCATTTGTGAATTAAGTCATAATTTCAGATTTCCCTTGGAACTGCTAATTTACTTAAATGATGTAGCTAGATTATTGATGAATATGTTCTACTAATATCACCAATGAGGAATTAAAGTTATGAAGAAGGATCAAAGACGCTTGGATTAGCCTGCTTCTGACAAAGGTGGTTGAAGGAGAACATTAACTGTGGCATTCAAAATTGATGCATTATATTGGTGGATGGAAAAAGGAGATTTCTACCGGTAGGGGGCCCAATAACACTAAGGCAAAGATTAGAAAAAAATTGTTTTTGCTACAAAGCTGTTAATGATATGTAGTATGTATTACAATAGCTTTCCCCAAGTTACGGTTGAAAATAAACAATGCACTTTTAGGTACAAATTATTTTTAGACTTCGAGATTTTTGGTGTTTTCAAAATTCACTATTGCAGATTGAACATCAGTGTTTTAATTTAATAGGATACCTCTAACTGAATTAATAGATGGAACAGTCATCAATTATTGCTTTATTGTGCAATAATTTCAGCCAGTATATAAAATCATATTTGGGAATTGAGATTATAGTTATGTTAAAGTATTTCAGTAGCTTCGTCCACATGGATTAAAGAGACTGTCTAATATTCAACTGAAAGCATGTTCCAGCATTATTGAAATTTTTATCAAATTCCTAGGCCAGCTTTTTGTAGGAAAGCTGCCCATGTCGACTTGTCACAATTACTATACTTATCTGCCATTGAGATGCTATAGAATAGAAAAAGAGTAGGAGCTTGTAATTACAAGCAGCTCCCATTATAAATACAGACACGTAAATTTATTATGGAAAACCTGACACCGTGTGCAAATGTGTATGGTAAGTTTCGCAATGCAAGTAAATAGTATACTTTAATAAAATGTTCTACAAAGAAATAATTTAAATACAGTTTCTGTGGGAAATAGCCATGGTATTGTGATCCTTTCCAGGAAAGGTTTTTAAAGTTTTAATTTTTTTATTGTCATTCTCTTGCTGCTTTTGTACTATGGAACTCAACAGTTATGCTCTCATCATTAATATTTCCTATTTGTACAGCAGTACAGAATTACCAATAATTTGATTTTAAATATTCTAATGGAGTATAGCTTTGTACAAATCAATATGACAAATGAGCTTGGCTGGGCTAGAATTTCAGAACGTTCTTGCTTTAGATTAGAATGATGGATATGTCATGCCTGTGTGTTGCAAGGAGAAGCCATTCAATTTTCCTGATGACATCTAAGCAAATCTTTTGACCCAAAAAAACTTCATTTAGTCTAGTAGCAAACATGGTATTTGCACCATGATATTGACTCCAACATAATTAGGTCAACAGTAAGATGTAAGTGGGGTCACCAACTGGGAAGTTTTAGGATGGTATCAGCAATTTCTCATGTTTTTCTCCTAACCAGCCTTTTCAGAAAGCCTGTGACAAAATTGACCTGACAGAAGTTGGAAGATAGTAAATTTTCAGTTTTGTTTCTGCTTGAAACTGTATTTTGTACTTTCAGATATTGTGGATGCCAGTTAATTGGGCCATTGGTTCATCAGAACAGATGTTTATTTGGGACAACTCTTAGCAAAAACTAATCAAGAAAATAACAAATATTTCTTTGTTATATTTGGGACACGATGGCACTTAATTGGGGCAGGAGATTGTTGCCGAATAGTTTCTAACTAGTGTTAGAACTGTGCACTTACGTGATTATTATACACTATTATTGTCCTATTGAAGACCCTCTACATCCTTACACAACTTGCTCTGACATACTGTGAAGAATGAATTTCTGCCCCCAACCATCTTGGATGGTATATTAATGTGTATGCCCTCTGTCCAGTTGTCTGATGTAGTTGGACTTTAATGTTTCAGCAGTGAATTATTTTGTTTTAAAAGTAGGGAATGGAAACCTCATCAAAATTTTGTATAATTTTCTCTAGCCTGTTCTTAAACCCTTTTTCTTTATGTTCATTAAAGTAGTCATTTGCATATTGTTAGGTTGATCCTATTAGTGATGTGCGTGTACAGATGGCTTGGGTTTCTACAAGCTCTCTACATTCATTGCCATATAGAAGCTTCCAGCAGAGGTCACTGAACAGCAGTAAGGCTGTGGAATATGAGCCATTTTTTTTGCCCAGTTCTAGCCCAAGGCTACATGAATCAGTCCGTAGTGCACCAATTCCCCTGACGAGATTAACTATCTCAAGGCAGACCAGTAATTAACTCCTGTCTTTTGTTTTGGTTTATTTTATTTTAGTTCAATGGTCAAGAAATCTAATACTGTTTTCTTCAAATTTTAAAATACTAGCTCAAAAGCTTGAGAAAGGGTTTTAATTTATTTCTTATAAAATTTGCTACAGCATCTAGGGAATAATGTTAACTAATTGAGTATAGTTTTTCATTGAGTATTTTAACCTTTGAATATGATCAGCAAAGTGTAATGATGATAGCTATTTATCTAGTTTCTTTTGAACATTGCTATCATCTTAGCTGAACAGATAACAGAAGAATTAAAAAGAGATACAGTGCTTACTGGAGTCCTCCTTCCACCACCCGCAGTTTTTAAGCTTTCTGGATTTTAAATTGTGCTGCATTTCAATCAACATATTTAATGTATTAAGAAAATTGCAGCCTAACTTAAGAGATTGAGTAAGAACTAAAATGAAATTAGTATTTTTAGGTATGCAATTTAGTGCCACATCCTCCAAATTCACATGTGATTTCTCAGTATTGATTTTGATTTGTAAAAAAATGCAAAGTTTCCTCATTTTAAGTTTATTAAGATTAACTGAGATCTGCTTTTTTTCTGCAAATGTTCTTTAGTATTCTTAAGGGTAATGTTCCCTATAAGCATAGATTATAGGTTTGTATATCAAACCCTTATTGCTGGCCAATGACATGTTCTTTTCCCATGAGAATGATCTTTTGTGTTATAATTTAGTATAGCATCTGGTTTTGTGCTAACATGCAAGTACATATATAATGCATTTTAAAAATCTGTCCAGACTAATTTGGGTTAATTTCAATATTTATAATATGTGGAAGTTTGTGTTGGTGAGGAAGCTTTCAGGCAGTTTGGGAGAATTTTGACTAACCAAAGCTGTATTCTTGAAGAACCAATTTAATCTCTAATCCACGTTCCTGTGCCAGTATTCCCAAATCTTTGCTGGTGCCTACTAATCTTGTGTACTAATCTCCCTAAATTATTGGCTCATAATTTGAAGGCATCCCTTCGAGCTCTTATTCTCGTGCTAGAATGATAGCACTTGAGTGATGGGAGGACAATAGTTAAAAAAAAATGAGTGGGCCGAAGAACCCAGCGACTGGAAATGTGAGGAAATACAGATTTCAACTGATTAGTGAATTGATTTGGTCTAATACAGATATTCATTTTTGGGTGTTCTTTTGTACAATGATTTTAATCAGGAACCTTGCCTATTGTGAAATTAATTTCAAAAGCTGAATGTTAATACAGTCCTGAGTGTCGGAGTCTGTCCGTCTTTACTGTATTCTCCTTGTGTACTGATCTGCAGTACTTTTGCTTTAAATGGCTTGTAAATTACACACATTCACCCAAAGTACACTAGTTTGGATTTTATCATTTCAAATAAGTGTGTATTTTCACAGAATATTTTCAAGCTATTCAGTAAAGGGGGCAGTATAGCATTATTAAAATCAATGTTACTTTAAATTGTGAAATCTCCAGTTATTCACTTGTAGGTCTGTAATACAATTTATATTCCAATGCTGCCATAGCATCTTTCATATGATTTTCTGCTGCCTATTGATTCCTGCATTCTATCTGTCTCTGTAAATCATTTGACTACCCATATTTTATCTTTTGCTTTCTCATTCATGTGTATAGTGACTACTTTGAGTGAAGTAGGTAACAAAATGTGAGAGATTAAGATGGTGGATAGAAGCAGGCATGTAGAAAATAGTAGAATAACATTTATACCCCTTTGTTTATATTTGCAGAGTTCAACCTTGTTTCATTTTTCTGTATTTTCCTAATTACTTTACAATGGTACTTCACAGCTTCCCTCCCATATCACAATTAGAAATTCCAGGTGATTCCCATATGCTACAATTGCTCCTTGGATGTATAGTATTTGAAGTTAATACCTTTTATAGCAATTGAAAAATAGGAGGTAATAGATCAGATGGGTCACAATTGCATTTCACTGCTGTCTGGTTTATTAACAGTCTCAGTTGTGGTTTATCTCTTGAACCTAATCATTAGAGCTTTGCTGTATGCATTTATATAATGTAGCATTCCAAGTATATACTATAGCTGTTTACTAAACTGCAGATAGATGTTTTACAAAGCCATGAAACTAATAATAAAAACTTATTAAACATGTTTCTATCGAGGGTATCAAGTGCAGGTTAACTGTGATATCCTATGAACCTTTGATCATGGCATTTAACCTTTCTGGATCATATTATTCAAGACTGAGGAAAATTATCATGCAATTGAGAGTATTTTGCAAACAATTTTATGAAAGTATCTGTTCGGCCAGCAAAAGCCTCACTTCAATCAGAAAGAAGACCTGTGCTTTTTAATATTAAAATCAATCTGTCTTGCATAACAGTTTAAGCACACATAAATTTGAGCCCAATACTTAACATGTACCAGCTGGTTATCTAAAGGTCTTACCATTTCTTTGAAGAGAGATTCCAATGAGGATAAAGGAAGATAAATAGTATGTATATTTTTTAAAATGCCTGTCTAGTTTAGAATGGTCTAGGAATTTTTTTTTAAATGTTCTTTTAAGATGCCATAATTATTTGTGTGAAAGCTTTGTAATTTCTGCCACAATCAGATAAAATAACTAGAATGGCCAGTTTTAAATCTAAATCCAGATTAAAATATTTAAGCTGAATTTCATTTGAGCATTAGGTACAGTTTAGAGAAAGAGAACCAATGCCAGAATTTTGGTAACTTTATTCTGGAAATAAAAAATATTAAAGTTCAGTTCTGTAGTTAAAAGTTGAAAGCATTTTACTCACAGATTTCCCATTTCTTAAACTGTGTATGTTGGTTACATGAGCTCATTAATTTATACTTCACATTCTTTATAAGGCAGCTGCTGACATTTACATTGTCCATAACCATTTATGATGACCAATGCGCCTTCCTCATGGGTGGGTTCATATTCATTATAGGGTACTTGTGTTGATAAATCTGCCATAGGCTGCCTGGCTTGGTGGCGAATTTGCCGTCGGTGTTGCATCATGGAGCAGTGCCTTATACGTCTCAGGGTAGGAGGGCAGCATTTCCGTGAAATGTACACCACAAGGATAATGAGGAAAAAGGAGAACAATAGAGCCATTGTTCCAGTTATTATCCTGTGTGTAAAGAGGGTATTATCAGGTTCAAGGAAGTCTTCAGCAATTGTTTCTGTTGTTGGATTTTCAATATCCTCTGTAGTGGAGTCTATGGGTGTTAATTTTGTTATATACTCAGTAGCTTCTGGCTGTTGTGTAGGATCCGTATAGCCAGTGGTTATCTGTGTGGTGGCTGCTGAAAGATTGCTGCAGATTTGAAATCCATGAACAGCATCTAGGATGTCCTCACCTTGTGTGTGCTCTGGGCTAGCACAGACCATCGAGTTCTCCCATCGGCCTTGGAAATTGCTTAGCCAGGAGGCAAGGGCACAAATACTTTTGTTACAGATCCACATGTTGCCAGAGAGACCGATGTGCGTTAGAGATTTCCATGAGTTAACAATCTGAGCATCCAGGGTAGTTAGCTTGTTTGAATCCATCAGGAGTATCTTGAGGTTTGGCATTGTAAGGAAAACTAAAGGATCAATTGTTCTAATTTCATTTCCTGTCACATCAAGTTTTTCCAATGTGTCCCAGGTCCATTCCATTCCACATAACAAGATACTTATTTTGTTCCACTGCAAAAATAGTGTTTGGAGGCTGATTAGCCGAGGGAAATGAGCAAAATTAATCTTTGTCAGCTGGTTGTGCTCTAGGTGAAGCTCCTTGAGTTTGATTAATCCTGCAAAGCCATTACGAGCCAGACTTCGTAAACGATTGTTGCTTATATCCAAAAACTCCAGGCTTCGGCAGTCCCAGAAAACCCTTATGGGAATGGTCCTTAGTGAATTGGAACGTAGATGTAGTGTCTGAAGTTTCCGTAAGCTGTGGAATTGCTCTGGTTGTAGAGAAGTAATTTGATTAAATGACAGGTCCAGGTTCTGCAAGTTAATCAGCTGACTGAATGTGGTATTTGCCAGACGCACAATCCTATTGTAGCTGAGGATTAATTCTTTGAGTTTATATAGTCCTTGGAAGGCATCCTCTTGAATAACAGAGATCTGGTTGTGATCTAAATAGAGCCATGTAAGTTGGCTAAAGCTTGTAAACTGATCGTTTTGCAGTTCAAAAAAACTATTGTGCCTGAGTGACAAGCCGATAGACCCATGGGAGACATTATCGGGTACTCCTTGAAAACCTTGAGAATCGCAGTAAAAGAGCAGCTCCTCGCATCTGCATTTCTGTGGACATGCTGCGCCTGAGGCAGGCAGCATTTTCAACAACATGCTCATCACACACAATGCCACCGTTGTTGGCCCCCCCAATGGCCACTTCGAATGCAAACCTGTAGGTGGCAATCAAATGAAATTCATTTAGGTTTTCAGCCAAAACAGCCCATCATATATGTTGATTTAGGTATTTTATTCCCCTCCCCCACAAAAGCTATTTGGAGTGATAGACGATGGTAGAATTGTAAGACTTAATTTTCTTTTCAAAAGACAAACATTCTATTTGTTTCCAGCAAGACAAGTAATTGCTCCTTCCCCCTTCATCCTCTGCATCACTTCCCTTTCTTTCTAGGTTTTGAAAATCTCATTTGAAAAGAAAACACTTACCCATTCTCTTCTGCACATTGGAGACTGCATTCAACTATCCTTCTGTTGAGACGACTTGAGCAGTGAGCTGGAAAGAAGTTCCAGTGGAAGAGGCAGCTTTTGAAAAGACACGATACAAAAGGATTGCTATTTGCTTTCACATAAGACAATGGCGAGTACTCCAGTTAGAAGCAAAAAGAAAAAAATGCCATAGTAATTTTTCACCTATCTCTGCTGTAATGTTTCCTCCCAAAGCTTTGCCCTTGCCCTCCTTTGATTTCCACTGGTTTAGGACTATAGTAATTTTTCTCGCGAGTGAATGAAAACAAACATTTCCTTCTCTTGTCCATTCAATTGGTTAATTGAAGCCCAAACCTTCGGCTGCACAGCTGGTGGTCCTGTCCTTAACTTGTTGATGGTAATGAAGTACTTGTGCAGAGACTAGCTAGCGGTGCGAACACATTGACTGAAAGCCTCTTTGGAACGGAATGCTGTGCTGGTGCTGCAAGAACGCAGACTTGCAGATTGGTGGCAGGCTGGCGTAAGCTTGTGACGTGCAATGTTTTCAGGCTTTTCAGTAGCATGATGATGAGCTTCATGCTGCATGCAGTCTGCAAATTGGATGAACAGACATTGAAGCATCGAAAATGACTAATAAATAAAATGGGGAAGTATTGTAAATAATTTGTCTAGTTCTGTGCTTACCAGTAAAATTATAGCTTATTCTTAATGTTACAGTAAATGCCTTGTACCAAAAAAATCTCTTAAAAAACAATTAGCTTACCTTCAGAAAAAGGTAATATAGCTGTCATAAAAACGTTTTCAAGTACAAGTTGCTTGATTCAAATCAAAAATTGAATATTTTAATACAATCTGTAATGTGATGTCTCTATTTTTTAATTACTGTGTTTGCTATCAGACAAAGATGCTGATAAATGAAAGGATCTGTAAAGATGATTGAATGAAGGAATCTAAATTGCTTTACTTGGATTTTCACTGCATTTCATGAGTGATAGTTCTGTCTGTAACCTTAATATGGCATTAGGTTTAAACAATAAGGCAGAACAGCTATAAAATGCCTCCTCCCCACACAGGATTTTAATTCATACTTAAATCTGTATTGAAATGTAATCTTAATTGGAGTAATACTTTTCCTTAGCATGTTTAGGTCTGCTTTCAATTAATTGCATATTGTGGTTTATATTTTCAATTGCAAAACTGATAAAACACTTTTTGTTTCATCACTCATTTCATTTCTGCTTTTCTACTGTAAAATTCTGCAGATACGTTGCCCTGTAATATCTTCTGAAGTGATCATATCTATGTGGAGGAGGAGCAGTAAACATCTATGCTGCTGAACCTAATCTTGCCCCACCCTAATGTCTGCAAGTTCACTTTCAACAAAGGTCACTCTTTAAAACCAAAGGAAAAAATGTATAGGGCTCTATATTTAATGCCAAAAGGAAAAGTGGCAGATTGAAATTTTTCTGTTCTCTTACTGATGGGTGCCACGTTTAATGAAGCCATGAGTTTTGTTCTCTGAATACATTCCATTGCCTTCCATGTGCTCATTAGTCAATTTCAGATATGGCTATATGTAACCAAAACCCATCAGAATTAATATTTGTTTTTATTTTCCAATGAAAAGGCTTTGGTGTTAATACTAATATTCCTGCCAATAGATTTCAATGTTATGGATTCAAGTTACATTCCATTCACTTGTAGACATAATCTTACATCACAGTTGAGTAGTGCTGCATTCAGACTTGCTTTCTTTTGTGTAGGCTTAATTGAAACTGGATATACTTCCAGAGGGATATAGGTGAATGTTTGTGGGGGGGAAAAAACATGAATTTGGGCAGCCAATAAATAATGTATACAAACTCAAGTTTGGAAAAAAAATTCAGTTGTGAAGCTTTGTGAATAATATTTTCCATTCTGTTTCTCAAATTTTTGGCCTTTAAGCTTAGTATGAAATTACGATTGTGGCATAGAATATGTCTTCAATAGCATGCATTAAACTAATAAAGGATCTTAGACTTGTATCTTTCTGGTATTTGGTTTCATTGATTATGGTATAATACTTATATATTGGATTTTTTGTATATTTGATCGCAGATGAATTTTTACTAAGTGATTTGGGAAATGAAAGACCTATAAATATTCTTTAAAAGTTCAGATGCAGAGTTCCAGTTAAAAATGTCATTCTTTGCAGTGTTAGCAATGCTGTGCTGCAGTAAATATCTAGTGCAGTACTGACCAAAAGTTACATTGGGACAGAACACAAAAAAAGAATTAAAAAGAAATATGAAAGATGGCATTTGCAGCATTTAATGCCAACTGCACTGACAGATGGTTGTGTAAGCAGTTAACTTTATGAATGCTGCATTGAGAATGCCATTGCATCTTGGAGCTCTAGTTAAAAGTAGTAATTGGTTATAGAGTAATTATGTTTAAAATTCTAAGACAGAACATTTTGCAGTTTATCTTTGCACCCATGTGTTTGTGATTTCACATCTAGGATATGCACATACTCTTGAAAAGTAGGTGCCTTCTGTTTTCTGGCACAAGTGCATAGTGGTGTCTGGGTGCAGTTTTACTTAAATTGATTAGGGGCTCTTATCTAATCCTGAGTTAAGGGATCAATCAAGATAACTGAATTACAAGTGACATGACCTGAACTTGTCATTTTGGTTGAAATATTCAGTCTTAGCCACTTGCAGTCATTTTGTCAAGTGGATGAAATCTAGCTATACTTGCTAGTTTACATTTTATATTTTCTAATCCATACTATCCCATTAAGTCTATGCTGGTTTTCAGTGTTCCCATCAGTCCCATTCCAACACTTCCATATACTCTTCAATTCCCAATTCACTTCGCATCAGTAAACTAGGGGAAATTATCAGTAGCTGTTTAACTTGCTGGAATGTATTTGGCAATTGAAGAAGCCAGAGCACCTGGAGAAACTCACAGTCACAAGTAGAAAATAGCCAAGATCAGAATCGAATCTAGGTCACTGGAGCTGAATGGCAGCAGTGCCACCACATCCATTTGTAACTTATTTTTAATACAACTTTTAAAACACATTCAATTAGAATGTTTTGGGACTTTACATCTAGTGCCACAGCTTGTTCACTTTGTTCAAATGGTGCATCTCACAGCAAATGTATGATTAAGACAGTCTGCCAAAGAAAGCAATGCTGATTCAGACCTATATTTCTTTGCCAATTTGCCTGATGTTCCTTATATTTTTTTTATACCATCAGCAACAAAAGTTTTTGCATCCAGTTCATAAGAATATGAAAAAGGGCAGGAGTAGGTAATACTTTCAGCTTGCTGCCAATCCACTTTCATGAATAATAACTCAAACCATGGATTTGCTTGCAGTCCAAAAATCTGAGTGTGATCCTACAAAGTGAAAATGGAGTTTTTCAGCAGGTCAGTTTCTATGGAGAGCAAACTTATGCTAGCATTTTATTTCACTCCTCTCATCAGAGCTAGGAATTGTTAAAGAGCAGAAGTTTTAAATTGTAGGGATAAAGGCAGGAAATAGAGAAGGAAAGTAAGTGATAGGGTTATGGATATGAGGTTAAATGACATGATGATGGAACTGCTGTTAGGGATGCTAAACGTGACTTACAAAACGACGCCTAGCAGCAATGTGAGTAAGAAGAAAGAAATCTGAAACAGCTGGATATGTGAAGAGTAGGGATGGAAGATGATTCCTAAAAATGTGGGTACAAATCTGGAATAGCTGATTTGTTCAATAAAAAGTGTTGAAAGAAGTTTTTAATGCTTCCAATATCATTGTGAACCTCAGCTTGTGCTGAACTTCATTGGAAAAGTGGAGGAGGCCGTAGGTGAGAGGTGGAAGTAGACTGGAGAATTACAGTGACAGCATTTGAGAACTTGGTCATTCATGTACTACAATAATACATTGTAAGCCCTTAATGTGATATGCTGAACTGAAATAAAAATGAATCGTTGTTTTACTTGGAATGGTGTTCATGACCAGAAAAGTAGGAGGAAAGTAGTAACTGCAAATGTTGCATCATCGGTGGTTGCACAGGAAGGTGTTGTGAGAAAAGGAATGGGTGTTGAAGGAAAAGGGAGTGAACCAGTGTTTTCTGTTGTCCTTATGGGGGTGGGTGCCAGAACTTACAGAGCAGGATCTATTTAATAAGGAGTCTAGTGGAATAGATAGATAGATACTTTATTCATCCCCATGGGGAAATTCAGCATTTTTTCCAATGTCCCATACACTTGTTGTAGCAAAACTAATTACATACAATACTTAACTCAGTAAAAATATGATATGCATCTAAATCACTATCTCAAAAAGCATTAATAATAGCTTTTAAAAGTTCTTAAGTCCTGGTGGTTGAATTGTAAAGCCTAATGGCATTGGGGAGTATTGACCTCTTCATCCTGTCTGAGGAGCATTGCATCGATAGTAACCTGTCGCTGAAACTGCTTCTCTGTCTCTGGATGGTGCTATGTAGAGGATGTTCAGAGTTTTCCATAATTGACCGTAGCCTACTCAGCGCCCTTCGCTCAGCTACCGATGTTAAACTCTCCAGTACTTTGCCCACGACAGAGCCCGCCTTCCTTACCAGCTTATTAAGATGTGAGGCGTCCCTCTTCTTAATGCTTCCTCCCCAACACGCCACCACAAAGAAGAGGAATAGAAAGTGAGAGCAAGGGTAACCATGACTGCCTTGTTATACAGTAAATCTGTTGTTCATTTCCTGTTCTTCAAGCCTAATGGCTGTGTATTGGTAGCAGTGTAAGTGTGTTGGAAATCTGAAATAAAAAGAAAATGTTGGCAATACGTAGCTGATTAGACAACATTGTGGAAGGAGAATAATGTTTCAATTCTGCGATCCTCCTTAGGGTTAACATTATCATTTATGCTAAATTCAGAACAGATCTTGCCACTTAAGTGGGCATCTGAGGTGCTACGTGCCATCATGAGCAGAATATTTTTCCTGAGCAATCTGCAACATCCTGGGCCAACATATTCCTCACTTGCCCAGTACCATGAAACCAGAGCTACAACCTAGGTTTAATGAGGACACAAAAGGGAATGTCAAAAGCCATATGCCTAAAAATAGTGCCAGCTTTAGCATCATAAAGCTATATAGTTGTTAAACAATGAATGTAGCATACAGTCAGCAAGTTGGATCAAAGATCTGCTTACTGGGTAAATAAATTGGAGCATATCCTAACCTTCAATGGTAGAACCCAGTACATGAATGACAAAAGCTGGGTTAAAATAGTTGCAGCTAATTTTGACTAGAAACGCTAAGAGAGTGGTCTATCCCTCCTTATTGAGGTTCCCACCATCAAGTAATGTCATTCCAATTAACTCTGATATCACAGACAAGGTTTATTGTTCTAAAGTTGTACATTTAATGCCAGAGGAATAGTGCTTGTGCAGATCTTGTTCATATACTTGAATAACCTAATAAACACTGGCCGAAACAGAAGACGGGTCTGGGTTACTCCGGTTAAAAATGGTGCTTGACAAAAATCTGTTTTTCATTGATGTTTTCTTAAAGCTATGCAGTATTAAATATCTGTCAAACTCTTGACAATGTCTTGTAGAAATAGTCTACTGTATTCTGTGTATAATGAAGAAAAACTGTTTCAGTGCTGCCTTCTGAAGCTTACCAATAATACTTTGGAGGCCAGTTATTGTGGCCAATGTTTTTAATAGTTACTAAAACTAAAATTATGTAGGGTAAGTTACTGCATGATTCATCTTTTAGATAATTTTATAAAGTGGAATTCTATAGTTGTCATTCTTGAGCATAAATGTCACCTGAGGCTTTTTCAACATCTATTGAATTACTGCCCAGTATCTTGTCCTCCTTTTGCTGTGCTCATCTTTTGGTATAGTCTTGAGGAATTTTAAACAATTTATAATAGCATTAGCACTTGGAGAATATTATGCCCCTGATTTGACATCATCAGAGTTAAATGTATGACCCCAGTGGTACTGGTGCAAAGCTCTATACAGTTTAATCAATATCAAAGCTAGTTACATAGTAGAACTTGAGAATGTTTATTACATAAAAAAGGGACAAATTGCTTGATTTTTGTTGTATCTTAAGAAATTTGATTCTTCAGAACTCCCATTTGGGGGGGGGGGGGTGGAGGGGAGAAGTTGGGCAGTGTAAAATTTGTCCAAAGCTCATTAATATTACCATTTGCTAAAGGAAGAGGGTTCGTCTTTTATATGTGTATCTGAATCTATTTTTACCAGAGGAAGCAATCACTAAATAGACACTTCACCTCATTTACTGATTTTGGCTTTTGCAGAAAGCTACTTCAATAATATCAAAAAAGTAAATCCATGCTTTAGAGATGCATAACATGAATCTCAACTTTGGACTGGGTCAAAGTCATCTTGTGCAATTCAATGCTTTCTCCAAGCCCTGCCTATGAATCATAGTTATAATTGTTCGCACTTTTTATTTTTTTTGGTATTTTGCTTCTGATTTAAGAGTTATACATTGCTAAGTAGTAGAGGATTCTCATTCAGCCAGCATACGTAATGTTCCATAACTTTTTCAGATGAAGAAGATTTTGGAGTGTTTTATAAGGCTTTTTTAATGTTGTATGTTACTGAGCAAGACAATGTGGCATCTTTATATAACACCTTGTGTGGTTTTACCTCAGTAACAAGCAGGATGGTTTAATGTGAACCAAATCAAATTCATGATTGTAATAATTAGTATTGTATCAAACATTAAAACCCTAATGTGTATACAGATGATTTGAATTGTGCCTTAATCAAAATAGTTCCAATGTGTGTGTCAATCTAAGAATCTGAACCTAGTTAATTATCACTGATTATTTGACATAAAACTATTCTTTGGTAGCAGTATAGTGCAAGACATAAAATTGCAAAATAGTGCAAAAAAAAAGGAATAATTAAGTTTTTGTATATGGATTTGTTAACCATTCAGAAATCTGTTGATGGAGAAGAAAAAACTGTTCTTAAATTGTTGCATATGGGTCTTCAGGCTTCTGTACCTCCACCCTGATGGTAGGAACAAAAGGACATATCTTGGATAGCGAGGGTCCTTAATGAAAGATGCCGCCTTCTTGAAGTGCTCCCTATTGAAGGTGTCATCAGTGGTTGGAAGGGTAAACGCCTGATGCTTTGTTATTTTTTTCATTTTCTTTTTTATGTGTAGTAAACATTGCTAAGCTGCTAGTTACTGTTCGTGATGTGAGGATAGATGGAGGGGATTATGAACAGGAAAATGAGAACTAAGTAAAAAAAATAAAGCAGTTGGGAGCTGAGGAAAGTTAGATAGAATAAAGTGAACTCTGCTCACTTTTAAATCACAAGATCATTTCAACCTTCTGAATGTTTAGAGGATTTCCAGTTTTCACTTAGATTTCAATAGCATTGGTGAAAATGAGTGGTTTGAAAGTTACAATCATTATTTTTAATCTTTGTTCATGGCTTTGCTGCATTACTTAAAGATCAATATTCGTGAGATCACTTAACCATGAGAAGCCGCTGTGTAGTGAGAACAAATGATAGCTTGGGGTATGAAGCAAGCTACTTAGGGATATCCTTTGCTATGGGACAGTTACATCGTGCCAATACTAATTTAATTTTTGTATTGCAGTGGGAATAACTAAAAAGGCCATAGATCCAAATCACTCAAATGAGCTGAGTATAAATGAAAAAGTGAAATAACACCAGTAGCTAAAACGTGATTATGTTTTCAGTTTGAACCGCCCTTTTCGAACTACTCAATTTTCTAATAATTCTGGAATTGGTATCTAATACGTAATATCTACTTGTCATTTATCGAACACAAAAACTACAGTAAGCATACCATGATCTTATAAATTGAAATGTGCCAAATGTCTAGTTATATATTTTAACTGATGCTGTATATTTTCAATCTGTTGGAAAGTTTTCTGATTCCTCTGAGTGGTTAAAAAAAACCCCACTGAACTCCACAAAACCCTATGGATTAAAATTTGCTCAGTTTCAGCTTCCTAAATTATAATGCTGAACTTTTTTTAGTCTACCTTTTCCTTGTGCATTTATGAAAACTTTATCCATGATATTCCCTCTGTTTATTAAAAATTTTGACTCAGTATGTTACCTTTGGGACAAACATTCCTGAAATGACTTGAACATTATTAACAAATTTATAAGTTTAACTACATATCAAGTATTGTTCAGTTTGGTTTCTGGAATATCTCGCTGCACTGAAATTCTGTCAGAACTTTTAGAGCTAAGTTCTAAAAGTAGACATTTTTAACAAAAGGTTTTTTGCCTTTATGGAAAAAAAACAATCTTTATATTTAATAAGGTGTTGATTTACAACTTTTCGTTAATTATTTGAAGACCTGACCTGCTGAGTTCCTCCACCATTTTGTGTGTTACAGAAGCTTGAACTGTTTATTTGAATGACAATATTTTACATGTTTGTTAATAACAATTATGTATGTATTGTCTTTACTGTAACCACTTCACATAAAGTGTGTCAGAAGAGAGAGTAAAGGAATTGCACTATTTTTTCTGATCTAGATGCCATAAAACATTTTTGAGTGGACAATTTCTTCCATACATTGGGGCCATGGAGCACAAATTCTTATTTTTTCAGCTTAAAATAGTACTTGTTGCTAGATTTACCTTGGTAAATATGGGATTTTTTAAAAATTGGATCTGGATTTAGAAAGAAGAAAAGACTGATTAGAAGTTACTTTTGTGATACTGAGCCATAAATGGATTACTGTGCAGATTACACATTAGAACTGAAATTTGAAGTTTTAATGCTTTCCTGGCCAAATACCTCATAGTTTGTTTTAAACCATCTTTAGAATTCATAATCCCTAGAATCCATAAATCATCCTTGTCTGTGAAATAAGTACCGAACATCTTAGTAACCAAATAGTTTACTCAATTATAAGAATGAGAGTGCTTTTAAAGTAACAAAATAGAAATTGTGATGACTTCTGGTAATTGTTATATTACCTGCTTAAGTTTTTTAGTGGAAATTTGGATTATTTTGTTGCAAACTTGTATTTTATGATAAAGGGGAGGAGAAATTGGAATGAAATCTATTTAATTGAAAGTGGGTACTAATTAAGAATATTATCCAATGTAGAAATATCGGCTTACAGGAATTGGTCTAGACAGCAAACAATATTTTCGTTGCTCTTTCATTTAAAGTTCAAAGGTTTGTGAAACCACTTTGATACTTCTGTGGACTGATAAATTTGAAATGAGCACCTGAAAAATAGTCATCTTCAGATAATTGAACTGGGAAGTGTGAAGTGAAATTGGGCTGTAGACCTGGATGGCACAGACATAGAAGACAAAGAAAATTCTGATTTCTTCGTCCTACAGTACTTAAAATAATTAAATATTCTTTTATTCTACAATTAAAAGTAAAATTTTAACTGTTTTATGTTTGGTATTTATTTAATGTTGTGCTTTATTCTGTAAACTGGCAACAATTTATCTCTGTAATCTGGTTTGTAGAAATTATATATGTCATTTTACTTTTATTTGCAGTAGTTGTCAGTAAAAATGTGAAGTTTGAATTCAACTTGCACAAAGTGCCCAATGTGTTGCACGGTTCTTTCTCATGTGGCATGAAACACATAAGAGGTCTATTTAGCCTATTGAGTTCATGCCAGTTCCCAGCTGAGCAGTCCTTTTCCCTCTTTCTTTTGCAGATTTGTGTCTCACATGCACATCAACTCCTCTTTGATTGTTTTGTCCCTTTATTAAATTAAAAGGTAATTTACAGTATCCTTTTAATCTACCAGAGCATCTCTACCAGAAGTGGGAAGAAACTGGACACCTGGCAGAAACCCTCAGTCGTACAGAGAATATGCAGCTTCCACACAGGCAATACCCAAAGTTAGAATCGATCCCATGTCCTTGGAGTTGTGACACGAGTATATTTAACCCTGTGGTTTTAGTTAGGTATTCTCACTGTTGAGCATAGCATGCATTTTATGGACTGCAACCAGAATTTTAGTTCCATTGCACTGTTGGATACGGAAATGTCATTTGTATTGTCTATAGCTATTTTGACACCTTGCTGGCTTGATTAAAAATAACAAAAATTTGAGTTTGATAGCCAGATTGGATTAGAAATTAGATTGGTCTCGCCCTTTCCTGGGGGAATCTGATCAGCAGGTCACTTGCCCTTAATTTGGAATGCTTTTTACAAAGTTGTCATATTAGTAACTAATGTCTGTAGCTTTATTTTTCATGATGATTTCTGGCAACACAGTAGGTATCTGTGGTTATATCAATGCTATAAAGTGTCTGGAGAAGGGTGTTGACAGGTTTTCGCATATGCTGAGATTGTAATTGGGCATGTTGGTTATTTGGCTCTAACCGAAGGTGGTGTTCCTACATACAGTATGTTTTTAGGGCAGATATTCAAATTTCTCCTTTCAGCATAACACTTTTAGTCATGACTTTGAGCCAGCAAAAGACCATTCCAAAAGAGATTCTTGAGGATCTTTGCAAAGTTGGAGTAGTTTTCCTAGCTGCACATTCATGCTTCAGTTGCAGTCTATCTAGAATATACAGGCTTTTACTGAGTTTCATTGGTGCCATTTTTGCTTGGTAGTCCAGATCTGGCTGCTTAGTTGGTTATATAATGCCGGTGCTGACACCAGGCACATTGAAGTTGAGTTCTGCTTTGATTTAGCAACAGCAATTCCTTTGGGCTAGCCAAGATTGCTAAATTTGCGTATCTTGACAGCTTTTCATGTTGTTAGATGGGTTGATTCCATTCTGTTATTACTGTCCTTTCTAAGTCTAAATTGCCATTGCTGTTGACTTTCAAAAATGTAAAATTCACTGAACCAATTGGTGCTAATTTTACTTTAAACTACTGGAAATGTAATTGCTTCTGGTGTGGACTTAAATATTTTCTTGCAAATTATAATGGTGTCTTTATATATCAGGTGCTGGTATACACCAATATTTGCTTGAATGTGGTATTAACTGGCCACATCAGTCTTTGTGTGGCAATAGTTACTTGAATATTTATTAGCTAAGCCTTATTCTTCATTTAAGTATGTTTTAAAATCTATTGATTTAAAATATCAATAAGTAGCTTCCAGCAGTTACATTTATATTGCTCATGGATTATGAGCTTAGAAATGCAGTGCTAACTACTGAGGGCCTCTGATTTCAGACTACCTTGAAGTCTACCATAATTAGCTCATTTGGCCACTCTATCAATACTGGTTTGATATTGTTCAGATCAAACAGCTAATGAGTTGGAAATACAAGATGTTCTTTGGGTAGAAGCTTGCTGTTTAACAAGACACACATGGATTCTTCAAGACCAACTACAATCTGACATCTGAGGCCCAATGTGCTAAGAGCTATGAATGGGGAATACCTTACCAAAATCAGAGGTGATTAGTGTCTGCTCAACGAAGCACTTTGAACAAATCCTGAGCAGTGGTTCTTTTCTTGATCTGAGCAATCTTGAGTCTATTCCACAGCAAACTATCTAGTGCAACTTATTCTCCATCCTTAACTGACATGAATTTGAAAAGACTATTGGCCAGTGAAGAGCAAAACCCCTAAGGAACAGACAGTATTGCTGCTGAAGTTCTACAACTATATAAAAATTTCAGCCATAAATTCATACTCTTTTCTGTATCTAGGAATGTGGTTATTCATCCACAGACAATGTAATTGTAGCCATCTTCAAAAAAGAAGGAAGATGCAATTGTAGTAACTCTGGAGGAGTTTCTCTTCTATCTGTAGCACATAAATTCATCGTTAGAGTCATCCACCATTACTTTCCCAATAGATGAAGATTGCATGTCAAATTGCAATGTGAATTCTATCCATCTAGAAATACAATCGATACAATTTACACCCTCAATTCTCCCCTGAAAAATGAAGGGTACAGCATTATCACAATGAGTTTGGATAATTGGATACATAGTGTAAAATTTGCAAATTAAAAATGATTATGGAACATCCTTCTCAAACTTGGCTGTTTATGAAAATTAGTCTCCATTTTGCTTCTCCCGCAAAATGGCATGTAAGCTATGATTTTAGGAGACCCAATCAGTGCAGATGAATATCAAGAAAGGCTGCATCATTTACCCCAACACTCTTCTGTCTCTTTCTCACTGTATTGTTGTACTTTACTAAGAAGGCTGTCTCTAGAGAGGGAGGATTGCTTGCTTTTGTTCTTTGGTGGGTTTTAAGGTGATGTGATATGGAGTTAGGCGACAGGGTTATAGAAAGTTTAATGTGCAATTTTCCTTCTGCTACTTGAATTGAATTTGCTTGTGCTGGACCATGAATACTGTTCAACCCACATTGGCTCCCCCCCTCTATAACCAACTTTAATTATTGAGCTGCAGTATGCAGACAGCACTTGCAGATGTAGTTGTTCAGATGACAACATTCAAGCCATCATTTATAATTTGCACCTTGCACTTCTCCAGAGCGAAGGTCATCTACCAAGGGCCCTTGCTATGTAACTATGCAGTGAGGGAAGGGCCATGATGAGGCCTTGAAAGATGCGGACAACAGGGTCTGATAGTTGTTTATGAAGGCAGACTTTGATAGTAATAATTCACAATAGCTGTCCACCTGAGGTATATGGGGTAGAAAAGCCACAGCCTGGCTGCTACAAGAGTGAAGAATAAGGCCTGTAATACAGGACTAAGCACAATGTCTGCAGGGCATTAGTCCTGGTCTCTTTTATGCTTCTAATATGTGGACTATCTAATCAGACAATCCTGTACCTTTGGCAGGGACCACTATTTTTGCAAAATTTTCCCAAATGAATTGGCAGGATGAGTGACCTAACATCAGGTGAGTCTCACCAACACTAACCTTCCAGATAAGACATGATATATTACATTGTGTTCATCATGGCAAGACATAGAAAAAAATTCAATGATGTTCTCAAAACTTTCCTGGAAAATGTAACATTCCCATTGATTTTCAGTGAATACTTGCCCAAAAGTTGCTTAAAATCTATTTGGAATGTCATTGAGAACAAATCCATTAGTTCGGAGTAGAAGAGAGTGCACAGAAGGCTTGATAAAGATCAGAAGTGGCATGCCATCTCCCAAACTACCCATCTGCCTGCCCAAACGAAAATCTCCTACCATACTTGCAGGGTCACAGACCCACATTGGCCTTATCATCTATATCAAAATCCACAGGCTTGGAATAGAAACAAGTTGCTCTTGAACCCAAGGGACTGCTTAAGAAGATGAATACTATTATGCTGAACTTCATTCACAACATTTTCACGTTCTGTGTAACTAGCTCATTGAAGCCCTACTTTGAATATACATGAGTATCCTTTATGTCGTTCCCAGTGGATGCAGTTCGCAATGGGCAACTTTTGTGAGTCATGTTTTTAGTAGTAAGCCAAACTTTTTGTCTTGTGAAGTATCACATTGGCTGAGTTTCATGAATAAAATTCCGCATGCCACCCTCAGCACATGCAAAATCATAAATTCTAATAACCCTCATTGTTTCATGTGGAAAGGTACATGGAAAGATAAACATGGGAGTTATTTTAGAAGTTTTTGTTTGATTATGAATGTTTATTTATGACTTAAAACTATTATTTCCCCCTCCTTTTAACTCCTTCAAGCCTTTTTCAAGCCACTGATTTTTAAGTACAGTTGATTCCAGTTCATTAGGCCATCGAATAATCAGGGCAGCCATTTATTTGGAGCAACTCTTAAAGATTAAAAACTAATGGAGAAAATAACCAGGATTCCCTTTGTTTATTTGGGACAATGCCGCTTAATTTGGGTCATTAGACGTTACACCGTTCTTAGAGCGAACAGTTTTTAAATAGCATCAGTTGTATGTGTTTGTTTTCAAAGAGTAGTGATTTTTATCATTGATAGTTGGTGAGATATGACCAGTAAGATAATTCTGAGCTGTTTTGCTCACTGCAGTTTCAAGCATTCAGACTTAGAAATGCCAGAAACGGCCAGGAGTGAAAATGAAATGATTTCACCACTTCCATAATTTAGAAACTATGAGGAATTTAAAGATATTGACAATTATCTTGAATGTTTCAATGAAAATGAAGATTTGGAGGATGCAATCATTAATATCTTGTATGAAGGCATTTCATTACCTGCATTAGATTTCTGTATTGATTTTGTTCATCACATACACTGGATGAATTCCTCTGTCGATAACTATTAGGAACTAATTCAGTTTTATGGTATTGTAGGACTATTGGTAGTGTTCTAATTTGTTCTGTATTTCATTTAAATACAGGCGTCCCCCGCTTTACGAATGTTCGCTTTATGCCACTTTGCTTTTTACAAAAGACCTACATTATTAACCTGTTTTCACATTCCAAAGAGAATTTTGGCTTTTACGAAAATTTTTCCCATATAAATTAATGGTTCTTCATTTTACATCATTTTGGCTTAAGAAAGGTTTCATAGGAACACTCTACCTTTGTAAAGGGGAGAACACTTGTGCATAATTTGTCAGTTTGTCTTTTTTTTTTACCTTTTTAAACCGTTCCATGAAATTTTGGCCAATAGGGGCAGCTGCTTAATTTGGTCAAAATGTACTGGTCCCGATGTGTTCCAATTAACCCGAATCCTCTGTATTCCTGTATTAAAAGACAAAGTCTATATATTCCAATGCTGCTGCCACTAGGAGGAGCACAAGAATGGCGAAGAAAGCTAATACAAGATTTTCCCTTCTTACATTAGGAGAATTCTTTTCTCTGTAGCATATCTATAACTTGAAACTGTTGACAGGAATTCTATTTCAAATTTCTATTAAACACATAGCTGCTACAATAATACACCATCTACCTCAGTGAATTTCTGTTGTAAATGTGCTTGTTTTCCTTCTGTGAAATTGTATTGTACTAGATAGGTTACAACTAATGAAGTTTTTTATAAACTTTAAATGTGCACCTTAAAAGCCTACTGCACAAAATTGATTGTGTCCATTCATTAATACAGAACAAAGTACATTTTTAAGTACACTACACAATTCTGGACTAAGTAAATTGGAGAGAAAAGGACACTTAATTTCATTGGGGTTTATTATCTTAATCTTGTGTTCATTGTTTTCATTTCTGGTGGATTGATTTCTGAAATAAGGCAAGAATTGCCTGTGTTCTCATGAATAAAAGAATGAGATGTGATTTCAGTGAAATGTGCAAAAATGTTGCTGAAACGGATGAAGGAATGATGTTTACCCAGGCTGGCTGCAGTGTCTAGAACTGTCAGCAATTCATGATTTCACATTCACAGAGTAGGGAAATCCGTTATCCAAGCAGGCTTTGTTAGCCCATTCCGTGAGTATGTTCAAGACAAGAATTGATGTACATTTTTGGACAAATAAAGTAAATTAAAGAATATGGAATTCCTGCAGGAAAATTGCAGTGAGATTTTTAAAAAGCTGTAATCTTAGTAACAGCCAATGCATGCTAAGGGGTCTACAGTTTTTTATTGCTGTTATCTGTATGCACACATCATTGTATAGTAAAGTTTTCAAATGTGTTTTTTCAGTTTCGATTTAGGCACAGTGCCAATCAAGACACTATTAATGCGCATTTGGAATTGTTGGGAGTATGAAATCCCAGCATCTTGTTTCGTGTTGTCATGTCCTTATCCTATCTTTGCTTGAATATACTGTAGTTATACAGTTTATGTCAGAAAACATGTTTCATAATTTGGTGGGGGGGGGAAGCTGGTGTTTTAATTCTGTATTATACAGACTAAATAATGAATTTTTTTAGCATTGTGTGTATTACTTTTGTAAGAATATTTTGATTTGGAACATGACCTTTGGTTGAAAGGCTTCCCCCCACCCCCCCCAGACTGATAGGACTGTACTTTTCTGGCACAAAGTTTCTGGCACAACTTTGCTTTGGCATATTTGGAACTTTATTGAAGCTTTTGCTGTTGATTATAATTTTATATAGTTTATGCTGAATAAATTGTCAATGCTCAAAACTAGTGAGATTTTAAAAACTGGATTTCTCAATTCTAAGTTTTAAACTTGATTACATTTTTAGGTTGAGTAATGAGTACCAATGCAATTTCCTCAAGTTGTGTATTAATATTAGATTATCTGTGGTGCAATTTGTGTTCTGTTTGTACAGATATATTTTTAATGAAACTGAGGCTAGTTTCTGTATGAGAATGGGTTACAATGAAAATATAAGCAGATTTCCAAACAGGCAGGCAAATGCTTTCCTCAGCTGGATAACCTCAGAGTAATTGCATAAATTCAGTAGGCATATTGATTAATGCATGTGTATAAAGCAGTAAGTAATGCTAAGGTGCATAGAAGAAAAAATATTTTGTTCAGTACATTTGTTAATTATAACTATAAAGGTTTGGATACTGTAAGATAAAAGTGCCAGGAAGAGGATGGCTGATCTTTGCTTAGTACATCATAACCACACTAATGAGATTATAGAAGTATTTTTCTGAATGGCTGAATTCTTTGATTATCTAAGGGCATGTTCAGTTGTTATTAAAACTTAATTTATTGCAAGGGTGCAAGTGTGGAGGATGAAGTTAAAGGCTTTCCATTGAAATTTATGTAATTTGAAAAAAGATCATCTGCAGTGTTTTATCTAATTTTTTAATGTTTAAAATGTACTATTTTAACTGCATTATTAGTCGTTTAAGAAACCGATTCTGGATTATCCTTTTTCAAAATGTTTACAAGTATAAAAGTACTGATCAGTTACTGCTTGTGATATTTATAGTTGCAAATGCTTTCTCTCAAGCAGGTACTTCTTCCAATGAATTTACTGCATTAAACTTCATTTTCATTGCAGGCTGGTCGAAAAGAAAGGGGTGATGCACTCAATGCTGCAATTGACAAAATGACCAAAAAGACAAGGGACTTGCGTAGACAGGTATGGTATATTTGGGAAGTAGCCATTAAGAAGGATTTTCTTAACATTCAAATAGGTATAACATAGTTCTTTTTCAAATAAAGCCTTAAAAGTAAGCCCATTCCACACAAAGTGAATCTAGCTGAAGTTCCGTTAATTTAATTTGCAGTAGCATGACTAATCAATGTTAAACTGATCACCTATGGATTCTGTAGTTCCTAAAATCCATTGTGGACATTATAAATGAACTATGTGTCTTAAGTACCCATGGGGCAAGTTTCTATCCCCTTACGGACAATTTTATTGTGGTCAGCTCCTGAATTTGGGCATCCTCATTATCCAATACAAATAGAGGCCTTGTGACCAAGGCAGGGTCCAAATTATTTTGTGTCGGTGCCTAGAATGGGAATGCACTGAAACATTAAAAAAAATCTTAGATAGATCTCAGTTCATTTTTGTACAGATATCAAGTAAAGCTGTTGAAGCTTTCTTTCTTGGGGCCACGATCAAAAGTTGGCAATTGAAAATTTATTTAAAAGCTGGACTTAAAATGTTAAAGACTTCCGAAGTTTCTGTATTTGAATACACTTAAAATTTGTAATTTAGTGAATATCCAAAATAGAAAATAGTTATGTCAGTTTAAATGTCTTGCTTATGTATTATAGTTTTTAATTTAAGGTCTTAAAAATACAGGCTGTCCCCAGGTAATGAACATGCATAAATCAATTTTGTCCATAAGTCAGAATACAGAAAAACAGTCAGTTAATATGGTAAATATACTTCTAAAGTATTGTTGTGGATAGCATCAAAAGCACAAGACTTAGACTGAATATATGTCTGTATTTTGAACATTTGAATTTAATATTATGAGAGCTAATTTATATGTAGGAAGGTCTGTAAGTTGGGCATTCTTAACCTGGAAACTGCCTCTAAATATGAAATTCAGTATGTATTTATTTACTGAAATAGATCGCAGAATAGGCCTTTCAGCCTTTAAACTCTACTTTAACCCGAGTTTAATCATAGGACAATTTACATTGACTAATTAACTTACTAACCAGTACATCTTTGGACTATGGGAGGAAACTGGAGCACCCGGATTCCAAAGGGAGGACAGACAGGTGACGTCAGAATTGAACTCCAAACTCTGAAGTCCCGAACTGTTATAGCATCTTGCTAACTGCTATGCCACCATAGCACCCCAAACTATTTGTCATCTTGCTTTTCTTGCCATTATTTTTTGAAATCTGGAATGATAGTGATTTTTTCTTGAAAAAAAGTTTCTAAATTGTTATTTCATACAAAAAACAATACTTCAATTAATAGTAGACAAAAAAAAGACTATCAATAATTGCATGCCCTAAGTGATGCCCCTTATGGATGTTCCTTTAATAACTTCTATTATATAATTCTGAATTTTAGCTCTATTATAGAGTAATAGGCTTTCATTACTTGTCATTTCAATATCTTGTTAATTGAATTGAAAATATAGCCTGCCTGTTAAATAAGTAGTGGCGGAACCTCAGATCTTACAAATATTAAATTATTAAGTTAATAGAGCATTTTGTTTGTTTCGAAGAACTTCATTTTATTTTTTGCTAGAACTTGATGCTCACCAATATTGGAAAAAGAATGACACAGTCTGAGTAAAAATGCCTTATTATTTTTTAAAATGTTCTTTATGTCCTCAATAAAAGTTTAGTCTCTCAGCTGTGTGGTTGACTTGAGTCTTCTATAGGGATCTAGCAAAATATTCAGTAGTATCAAAACCAGCATGTTAAAGTGAGTTTTAATAAAACAAATTTCTTAGGTAGCATGAAGCTGGATGCAGCCAAGTTGTTCCCAAGTCATTTGTCCCTGAAAAGCCCAATAAACTAATCTCACTCGGGCGAATTAAACAACAGGCCAGGCGGGGTATCCTACTGATAGAATCATACATTTAGATCGCTTTGTAGTCCAATTTTCATTACGTTTTATGTGTACCTCTTGGGAGAACCCTACTAATCCACTTAATATATCATTTAAAACTTGTCAGAAATGCATCTTTTACTATTTCTTCATTCTTAAATCTTCCATTTCGTGATTTCACATCCTTGACTGTGCTTTGACTTCTATCATAAGAACATAAGAAATAGGAACAAGAGTAGGCCATCCAGCCCATCGAGCCTGCCCCGCCATTCAGTAAGATCATGGCTGATCTGTCCGTAAACTCAGCTCCATCTGCGTGCCTTTTCTCCATAACCTTTAATTCCCTTACTAGTAAAAACCTATCTAACTGTTTCTTAAATATATTTAGTGAAGAAGCCTCAACTGCTTCCCTGGGCAGAGAATTCTGCAGATTCACCACTCTCTGGGGGGAAAACAGTTTCTCCTCATCTCTGTCCTAAATCTTCTCCCCTGAATCTTGAGGCAATGTCCCCCATTTCTAGTCTCACCTACCAATAGAAACAATTTTCCGGCTTCTATCTTATCTATCAAGTACCTATAAAAGATACTGTTGTGTGACTTTTTTTTGCTGTTACCTTTTGTTCATTTTTGTAAAGCTTATAACTCACATTTTTGCTACGTTCCTTTCCAGCCATGAGTTTTGTTTTATTTGTCTCTTGACCTTGGTCCTTTATCTGTTTGCCAATTCTCAAGGAATTAGTATGCATGTAATTTAAGAACTTATTGCTGATATTGGCATTTTTTTGAAATATTATTTCTACAAATAAATCCTGAGATCTTTTTATACTGTTTATAATATCCATCTGATATGTTAACTGTATTTCTTATATTCTTCCAGTTCCCTGACTATATCTGTTACACCATATTTTATACAGTATACTGCAATTTCCAATTTAAATGATGTTTCCATATAGATCCACATTAAGCACATTTGGCTTGTATTCAGGATCAACCACATAGTGTACAATTGCTATTTTAAAAATTAGAAGTAACTGCTATAAAGCCAAGTAAACTTGTTGATTTTAGTGGGGGGGAAATCAGATGTGTTTGCTTAGTCTTCCATGTCACTACAGTGATTATTTTCCTTGATTGTTGCTGATGTGTACTGCGGAAGGTCTGTGAGTATAGTGAGTTTGCTTTTTGTTTTCCACTGAATTGTGGCAGGAAGTCATTGAATTCTTACTAACTTAGGATACATAATAGATGCTCTGTGACAGGAATAAAGGCCATCTTAACTGGATTAAATTTCTGGCCAAAACTGATGAGGAAATTTTGCTGATCGTCTATGATCATAGAGAGCATCTTTTTAACACTGCTCGAAAAAGGCTCAAGCAGTAAAACATTGGGAGCTGAGGAAGCTGATACTGGGAAACTATTCTGGCACACATTGCATTTTTTATAATTCTTTGCAAGGAAGAAACAAAATTAAACAAGTAACTCTTTATCGACATATCGACATGTTGACGGCTGGAAAGTATAAATGCAATATCCAATCTGCTTATAAATATAAGGATTTAACTGCACAAACCTGATATATCTTTAGTTAATTAAACTTGAATGCAATGCATGCTTACTTAAAAGGCAAGTACTGCTGCCGTATTTGCATTGTTTGATTTCAATTATTTTAACAGCTTAGGAAAGCTGTCATGGATCATGTATCAGACTCTTTCTTGGAGACCAATGTACCTCTTCTAGTTTTGATTGAAGCAGCCAAGAATGGCAATGAGAAAGAAGTGAAAGAATATGCTCAAGTATTCCGTGACCACGCCAGCAAACTAGTTGAGGTAAGTGCAGTTTTCATCATTGCTTAATCAAGCATAACAACATTCTGATTGCTAATATTTCGGTGTTCCATTATTCTATGTAAATAACACCTATCTGGTGGGTTGAGGGAGGCAAGAAATGTTGCCCTTTTTAAACAGAGTTACTTGACTATGTTTCCTTATCAATGAAATATCAGAACTGGATCATCTTGCCTTAGTAAAGCTCAGTGACCGTAAGCATCTATTTCCTTCTCCATGTGTCGGAACTGACAAGTATCTTCAACATTGCTGATTTAATTTTACATTCCCAGAAGCCACTGTTTATTACTTTTGCTGGGCCAGGTTCAGGATTCTGTTCACCAAATCTTGATTTTTCAATTAAGATTTGCCTCATCTTAGCAGAGAGTGAATAACTAGACTGGGACTTGATGCTTGTTTCTGAGGCCATGAAATAATATTAATATTTTTTAATTATAGGTTGCCAACCTTGCATGCTCTATTTCCAACAATGAAGAAGGTGTGAAACTAGTTCGGATGGCAGCTACTCAGCTTGAAGGCCTTTGCCCGCAGGTTTGGCAAAATACTTTACTCATTCTAAAATGTAATCAGAATTGTTTTTCTTTGTTTCTAAAGTGTTTTACCTTTGAAATTAAATTCTACAATTTGCTGGAGGAATTGAATCTGTCATGCAACATCTGTGTGAGGAAAGAAATTGTCGACTTTTGGGGTTGAAACCCTGTTTCCGGTATCTGCAGTCTCTTAAGTTTCTATAATAAATTCTACTTTTTCTTTAAAATAATCTACTTTAAAGAAAGCTTTTAATAATTTAGCAGCTCTGAACGTTGTCTTATCATTATTTAATTTTCAATCATAGTCACTGTTGACACATTTCAGCAACTGGCAAGTAACATTGTCAGTGGCTTGTTAACTCGTCACTGCTAAATCATTAATGTTGGTTTTGAAGTTTACGTAAGTAACATCTTCAAGATTTTTGTAAGATATGAGCTTGCAAATAAATGACTATTATCAATGCAGGCAACTTAATGTTTTAAACTAATGCATTTGTACAAGTAATGCTAATTAGTTTGTTTTGCTCTTTTTAGGTTATAAATGCTGCCCTTGCTCTGGCAGCTAAACCTCAGAGTAAGGTAGCCCAGGACAATATGGATCTCTTCAAAGAATTATGGGAGAAACAAGTGCGTGTGCTGACAGATGCTGTGGATGATATTACTTCCATTGATGACTTCTTGTGTGTTTCAGGTATTTCTAGCAGTGCTTTTTTAGAATACCTGTTATAACTGACTGAAAAAAGGATAAACAATTATTCACTACTTAAAACAAATGGGTGTGCATTAAACATGTTTGTATTTTACTTCAATTAAGTTGGATGCACCAGGTATATTTTAGAGATGTAATCAGGGTTAAAGTATATCCCATAGACTAAAAACAAGTTGTCATTATTGTGTTTGTTTTGTATTAATTCTTTATATTTCAAATTCTTAGTCATTGTAATGACATAGCAACAAAAATGAAAATGTTCAAGACTCCCATCATGTTTGATTACTACAAAATATTCTAACAGACAGATGAAGCTCTATAAAAGGAAATCTTCAATGAAATATTTCTGTAATATTCTAGCAAGTCGTGCATTCTGAAGGATTGAACTTGAGTGCACTATTATATATTCCAACTTATGAGCCTGAATTTGGGGGGTTAAAAACAACATTGGTTAGAGGGTGAATTGAATTGAGTCCTGTATTAAAAGAAAACTAATTTGAAAAGAACTGAATTTATTTTGAGACACTTTTCTATTAATTCAAATATGCTTTCCTTTAAACAGAGAATCATATCCTCGAAGATGTAAATAAATGTGTTATCGCACTCCAAGAGAAGGATGTAGATGGGCTGGACCGTACAGCTGGTGCAATTCGAGGACGGGCTGCAAGAGTTGTACATGTTGTCACTTCAGAGATGGATAACTATGAACCTGGAGTCTACACTGAAAAAGTTCTGGAAGCAACCAAGATGTTGTCTAATACTGGTAATCTATTGTGGCTATTCATTCCCTATACAAGTATAGCTTCACCTAATATCATATTGAATTTTTTAAAGTGCCAAGTATTCACGCCTCTTTCTCTCACATCACATATCACAACAGGCCATGTAGCACTACATCATTTTGCTTCTCTCAAGACTGCTGGCCAAGTTGTCATAGAAATTTAGGAAACATATCAATTGAGATTGAGCATTGGTACAAATGGGGCAAATTGCTGTAGTTTGCATCTCCAGATATAGTGTTTTGTGTCAGATCTTGTTATGCAAACTCTCTCTGCATGCTGTAGAATACTACCTAGATCAGTGTATCACATGTTTTTAGGGGAATGGGGGCAATTTATTAGGACTTTAGTCACTGATCTCTGGATATACAGTTGCAAGAAAAAGTGTGAACCCTTTGCAGTTACCTGGTTTTTTGCATTAATTACTCAAAATGTGGTCTGATCTTCGTCTAAGTCACAACAATAGACAAACGCTATCTGCCTAACCTAATAGCACACAAGCAATTGTACTTTTAATATCTTTATTGACCACATTGTTTAATCATTCAGTGTCCAGGCTGGAAAAAGTATGTGAACCCTTGTATTTCATAACTGGTAGGACCTCCTTTAGCAGCAATAACCTCCACCAAATGTTCCTATAGCTGCTGATCAGACTTGTACAACAACGAGGAGGAATTTTAGACCATTCCTCCATACAAAACTGTTTCAGTTCATCAATATTTCTGGGATACCTTGCATGAACAGCCCTCTTCAGGTCATGCCACAGCATTTCAATTGGGTTAAATCTAGACTCTGACTTGGCCATTCCAAAACATGAATTTTCTTATTTTTAAACCATTATGTTGTTGATTTACACTTATGTTTCAGAACATTGTCCTGTTGCATCATCTAACTTATATTAAGTTTCAGATACCCTGACATTCTCTTGTAAAATGTCTTGATACAATTTTGTGTTCATTGTTCCCTCAGTGATAGTGAGCTGTCCAGGTCCTGAGGCAGCAAAGCAGCCCCAAAACATGAAGCTCATGCCATCATGCTTCATAGTTTGGCTAGGTTTAGGAGTTGGTGTGCAGTGCCCTTTGTCCTCCAAACATAGCGGTGTGCATTTCTGCCAAAAGGTTCAACTTTTGTCTCATCTGTCCACAGAACATTGTCCCAGAAATGTTTGGAGAACAGTGGTTTCCTCCGTGGTGTCCTTCCATGAATACTATTCTTGTTCAGTGTTTTTCTTATAATGGACAAATGAACAGAGACTTAAGCAAGTTCTGGAGATCTCTGCAAGTCTTTTGCTGTTATCCTTTGTTTCTTTTTCACCTCCTTCAGCATTGCATGTTGTGCTCTTGGTGTGACCTTTACAGAATGCCCACTCCTCCAGCAAGTAGCACAGTACTGAATTTACTTCATATGTAGGCAGTTCCTCTTTCTGTGGACTGATGAGCACTCAGGTCTTTAGAAATGCTTTTGTAGCCTTTTCCAGCTTCGTGCATCTCTACAATTCTTATTCTAAGGTCGTCTGAAAGTTGTTTTGATCAAAACATGGTGCACATACAAGATCTTTCTTGAGAAGAGCAGGCTCTGTAAGTAACCTGACATTATGTGCCTTTTTTATAGGGCAGGGCACCTCTACAACCCACACCTCCAAAGTCATCTCATTGATTGGAACACCCAACTCCAAAAAGCTTTTGTAGAAAGCATTACCCCAGAGGTTCACACACTTTTTTTGAACTTAGACTGTGATTATTTAAATGGTGTATTCAGTATTGACGAGAAGAAGTACAGTTGTTTGCATGTCATTAGTTTAGGCAGGTTGTGTGTGTCTATTATTGTGACTTAGATGAAGATCAGACCCCATTTTATGAGTAATTAATGCAGAAAACCAGGTAATTGCAAAAGGTTTGTGAACTTTTTCTTTCATCTGTAAATTACATTACCAACAAATTCCTATAGTTTCAGCTTTCAAGATCAGTGGCATACAGGGCAACTCTTGTAATATCTTTTTGTCTGAAATGTGCCATTGAAATCCATTGTACAGTCCATGAACCTGGAATATTAGGGACCTAATCCAAATAAATGACAGCTTACTAGCAAATTTCCTTGTAAGTGCAGAAACAGAAGATTTACTGCCTCGTCCATAAATTGGAATTCCTTTAGCAACCATTGCTTCTTCAACAGCAAGAAGAATGATAGTCTAGACGGTGTTACTGGAACATTGCCCAGAATTCTGGATCATTGATCCAGGAAACTGGTTCCAGTCCGCTTTGGTTGCTGTGGAAGTTTAAGTTCAAATAAAAAAAAGTCTGGAAATAAAGCTAATCTCTGTTACAAGAATTGTTAGTCTACTAGATTAAATCTGATAGTTTTTATTACACTAATGTGTCTCAGGGAAAGAACTCTACCTTTTGTCTAGTCTTCCTGACCACAAACCCTCCAGTATGGTCTTATATTACTTGGAGTTTAGAAGAATCCGCCCAAATAGCATAGTGACATGATTTAAACGTCTAATGTCTTATAGGACCTTGACAGAATAAATGTTGAATTGCTTTTACTCGTTGGGAAATCATAAACAAGGAGACATTACTAGAAAATAGGGGTCAATCATTTAAAACTGAGGTGCTCAGAAATTTCTTCTCTTGGAAAATAGTGAATGTATGGAATTCTCTACCTTGAGGGTGGTGGGGTTACATTTAGGGTGAATATAGATGGATGTTTGAAATATTAAGGCATTGAGGGCTAAAGAGCACAGAAAAGTAGTTGAAACTATCATAGATGAACTGTGACCATCTTTATTGGTGAAGCAGCTTTGAGGAATCTGATGGCATTTTTGTGTGTTCTTATAATTAAAAAAACCCGCTAAAACCATGCAACGCAATATTGCTGTACTTGAGGCTAATTGAGGACCATGAAAGAGCTTTTCTTTCAAATGTCCTCTGGTAATTGGTAAATTTACCTTTGTTATTTTGTGCACCTAGTTCATGTGATGAAGTGGAGTGTTTCCTGTGGCTGCTGTTGACAACCTTGCATTTATAATAATTTGAAGAATCCTACTCTGTAGAATGAAAACAAGAAAGGAATTTAAATAATGGAGCATGTCCTGTTTGACAATAGCTAATTGCTGACAGTTCTTCTAAAAACTATCATTAATTAGTGGAAGCAAATGGTAATCAATATTTTTCTAAGGTGGCTCAGTAACTCTGAACGTAGTATATGCTTGGATAAAAACAAAAATAAATTTAGTGTGTATATAACTAGTGTATGAAATTAATGCAGTTCATCTATTTTCCATATCCAGTTATGCCACGATTTACAGAGCAAGTGGAAGCTGCTGTGGAAGCACTTAGTGCCAATTCTGCTCAGCAGGTAGATGAGAATGAGTTCATTGATGCTTCACGCCTGGTCTATGATGGTATTCGTGATATAAGAAAAGCTGTATTGATGATCAGAGTGAGTATATTTTGCCATTCAGATCATGGGCAACTTTGTTAAATTTATTTTATTTTAATGAAATGTAATTGGTTAGCAATTCAAGGCTACCGCAAAAGTTATTACTTGAAAAACTGTTAGTTGTTGTTTTCAACGACCATAGTGGCTGAGGTTGTTAAAGAGCAACAACTATATCTACAACATTCCTGGCCTTTTTGAGTCTTGGCCAATATTGGTAATCCTGCTGGTTATACATTACTGTTACTGTTAGGCACCTCTGTTTTCATGTGGGCTAAAGGGCCATTTCTGTCCTTTATCATTTTATAATTCTAAAATACATCTAATTGAGTGTTATTAATTTATTTCAAAATTAGCTCTATAAAAATCAATTTGTCAATTAATCTGGGTTTTTCCAAATAATTTTTATTTTTGTATGTTAAACCATAATTTATTTTCTCAAACCAGCAAATGATGTTTGTCGGTACCAATTGGAGCTTTCGCCCTTATCAGCAGAGTACGGTCAGCCAAAATAAACGAACCTATTTTGCCAAGATTGCCAGTATATAATTGCAATAGAGCTATTGGGCATATGAATTGTTGTACTGGGTTATAATTACGACAGAGGTGAAGTGGTTAGCTGACTCAGGTTAGAGTAGCTGAAGTGTTCAATGGGCCAATAAATATAATTCGTGGAACTAATATGTTTTAATATTTTTGCTGCCAAATTACCCCTTCTGCAGCAAAATTGTAATATACAACAAGATGTAATCATGTACAGGACTCGTGCTTAAAATTAATATGCCACCCTTAATTACAAATTAGAATGACATTTCATAGTCACTAATTAATCAATAATGATGAGAGAAAGGCAGTACAGGATTCCTGTTTCAAGTGAAATTGATTAAGATAAAACTACGTCTGCTTAGAAGTGAGTTGGTTTCTGTATTCAGTGTTATCAATGTGTCAATATTTATAAAAATACTTAAAAATACAGTTATAATTGAGTGTTGTTCGATTAATGCAGTTGAAAATGTATTTACCACACAATATGAGGATCTCTAACTACTGTTTGTAGTTCCCTTTTATTTAAAATAAAGAAAAATAAACTTTTCAGGTTTAAGGTACAATAATAAATTTCCTTATTCTGAAAATCTTTCAAAATCATTTGTTCATGTCCTTGAGTTTACAAAATTTGGTTTGACCTGCACAAGCTTCTGGATAATGAGTCCAATTAGTGATTAATTCATTTTGGAGAATGGCTTACATAAAGTAAGGTTTTGGACAATAGTCTTCTGTATACCAATGATTTGAGTCCAGCAGTTTGGATACCATATTAAGAATAGGCAATCTAATGTCTTTCATTTGTTTACCTGTCATCTACAAATTATAAAATTAGTGAATACATAATTACACTTACAAAGAACCTACTATAGGTATTAAATAGTAGCAGATATTCTTGAGCTTGTGACCATCTTTAATATTGAAAAGTTCCATTGCAGTACAATATCGCAACTTTAAAATTTTCAAATAAACGTCAATTTAGATATCAAAACAGCAATCATATTCTGTTTTCCCAATGTCGGTGTATTAATACAGCTTTTACTGCCCCTCCTCCTCCCCACCCATCAGACACCTGAAGAACTGGATGACTCAGACTTTGAAACTGAAGACTTTGATGTTCAAAGCAGAACTAGTGTTCAGACACAGGAAGACCAGCTTATTAATGGCCAAAGTGCAAGGGTAAGATGTGTCTATTAACTCTAGTTGCTTAATAGGATGTGTATTGTCCAATCTCTTTGTTTTTAAATACCAAAGCCTTGGCGATTGAGTATTACACACTTTCTGGGGAAACAACTGACAGCTGTGAGCCTGAAATTGGTAAATAAAGTTGCTGCAGAACTAATTATGGACAAAATCAACAAATCATGTTGTACAGTGTTGAGTAGTAATTTCATAATTTTATTGCAGTAGGATCTTTTATTATAAGATATTTTATTTGAACTGTTTTTGGGAAAGAGTTGCTTGTATGATTTTGCTTAAAATAGCTGTGCAAAGTATAAGACCAGAGAATATTGTCCTCTATCAACGTAGATGACAGCTGTTAGGATCTGAAGAATGAGTTAGGGCAGTTTCAGTACAGTTCCCAATGGACAGTTCCACAGTGCTCAGCTGCTCTGATTTTTTTTGGCACTGTTTATCACTTGGAAAATGGGTGTTTTGAAGTCAATGGGAAAGGGAAGTGAAAATGTTATGCGCTGTATTTCTGAAGCTGGGATTAAGGCATCTTCTCCAAATAAGGGAAGCACTGTAGAGCATCAGCAAAACCAATGTTTTGTAGTACAGAGCTGATCTGAAAAGTAGTTCTGTTCATTTGTGGATTTCCTGTGTGTACTGTTTATTGTGTTGCCTTTACAAATAAAGCTTAACGTGTTCAATTTTTACATCAGTATTTCACAGCAGTTATCTGCAGAAACCTTACTGATTTGGTGAAATTAAAGTGTCAATAAAAAACTGCATATGGCAATACTCTATATGAATTTGCAAGGACATGTACTTGCATGTTCAGCAACAGGAAGAATTCAGGCTCACAACTTTTAGGACTTGCAAAATCGAGCTACTTTCAAATGCTATTGGAAGCCAAACAAAATATTTAGTTTTTATTTGCTGCTGTGTTTAGCAGCAAGTAAGCTAGAAAGCCAGTCAGTATTAGCAGGATCATAGATTGCCTGAATATGCAGAGATAATCATGGCTCTGTGTACTACATCCAGATTGAAGTACATAAGCTTAAGAAAGGGGAAGGTGAGCTAGCTAGAATGTTTTACCCATAGCAGGTGTATCAAAAACAAGAGGGTGTACATTTAAAATGAAGGAAGGAACTTTAATAGGGATTCCAGGGTTTTTTTAAAGTGGTGATTATCTGAAATATTCTGCTAGAGGAGGCAACAGAGGCAGAAGAATCTGAAACAATTGCAACAATCAAGCATTTAGACAAATGTAAGGTGTAGAAGAATGTGGCCTTAATACAGGTAAATAGGGTTCGTGTAGATGGGCTAAAATATGGCTGGATGTGGCGGGCCAAAGGGCCTATATCTGTGCTGTACAGCTTTTACTCTCTGAAAAGTGATGTAGAAACTGTATGGTCAAGTTAATATGCAAAAATTGGCTCAAAATTGAATGAGTTAAGCCTTTCCGAAAATCTTTTTTTAATTTGTGAAAGCTATCATGAAATTGAATTCTGAACTAAAATTGTTCAGTCATCACCTTAGAAAAAAACATGAGGTATTGAATAGCCAAGTACAGGTTGATTACCCCTTATCCAAAATTCCAAAATCTGAAAACTTCCGAAATCTAAAATTTTGTTTTGAGTGCTGATGTGACATCACAAATGGAAAATTCCACAAAGGAAAGATTCTAGGTGATGTGCAGATCTCTGCACACAACAGGCAGTTCTGAAAAGTGACCTCATGTGTAATGAACAGAAGTTAATGAAAAATAGAAAAATATTGCATAAAGTGAAAAATGATTATCGCAATCATGTATTAAAAGATTGGATTCATCAGCGTTGGAGTGAACATATGCCACTTAATAGTATGCTGATCATGAAACAAGCAAAGGTCTATCACAAAGAACTGAAAATTGAAGGTAATTGTGAATATTCAGCAGCCTGGTTGCAGAAGTTTAAGAAAAGGCACGGCATTCATTTTAAAAAAAATTTGTCATGATAAAGCATCTGCTGATCACAAAGCAGTAGAGAAATTCATTGAACTTGCCAAGATTGGCACTGATGAAAATCTAACACGCCTAACAGCTGCATCAGTACATTTGTGTGATGAGCAAGTGTAAGACAAAGACTGCTTACTGATAGCACATAAATTAAGTTGGAAATGATGGCGATTCCAAGCTATCCTATTATATATTCCAAAATCGGAAACATTTCCAGCCCAAAGTATTTCAGGTATGTAGTACACAACCTATATATTGTTCAATGCATACACCTACTATCGGTGTGTTGATCTCAATCCTTAAAGTAAAAGTTCCTTTTACATCAGATGTCCACAATATCAGAGCTGTTATTCTATTTTATTTGTTATCTTCTGTGAAGTTTGCAAGTTCTTACTTGCTCTACAGATTAATGGTACTATATAAAATTAAGCAACTGGAGGTTTTCCATTTGAAAAACAAGATTCAGCTGTCAGCCTCATGTCTTTGTTTATTAATTCACATTTGAACAGGTTTTTATTTTATCTTTTTAGGTCTGATCTCTAGCTGTGATTGTTTTGTTTTTCAGGCCATTATGGCACAGCTTCCACAGGAGCAGAAAGCAAAGATTGCTGAGCAGGTAGCCAGCTTTGAGGAGGAGAAAATCAAGCTGGATGCTGAAGTTTCCAAGTGGGATGACAGTGGAAATGATATTATTGTCTTGGCCAAGCAGATGTGCATGATTATGATGGAGATGACAGACTTCACAAGGTGTGCTATTCATTGTAGAATTGTAGCTCATAGTTCAATGTTATAATTTTAGTTGCCAAGTATCTAAGTTCTGAAATTGCCTCCTTAAACCTTTCTGCCTTCCCTTTTGAAACTACTACAGTAAAACTGTTAACCTGGCACTCTTGGAACTTAGTTGTGCCAGAGCTTCAGATTTTCTGAAATAATGGATATTACTCCTAGTAATATCCCTACAGAATCTGAATTTCCCCTTTTTGTATATGTTATACAGTGATATAATGTACTTTCAATTGAACCTAATGAGCTTGAAGGCAGCTTGGATAATGGCAGTAGGAAAACAAGGCTCTTTGAAGTGAGCATAGAAAATGGAGCCACATTGAGTTCAAAAAGTTGTAGAGGAAACAAAGCCACCTGATCCACACATCAAATTGTAAAGATTTCTAAACAATGGGATAACACAGTATCAGAGGACTCTACGTGCCATGTTATCAGTACTATATTTGCATATTTATTTATTTTTTACTTTTTTTTGTATTTGCATGCCTTTTGCACATTGTTTCTCAGTATTTGTACATATGTTTGTAGCTTTTCATTGCTTTATTTTTCTTTGTTCTACTGTGAATGCCTGCAAGAAAATGTATCTCCGGGTGGTATATGGTGACATAAGCGTATTTTGATAATAAGTTTACTTTGAACTTTAAGTTTTATTGTACTTTGGCCAAGCTTTTGTTCCTCAGCTCTACTAGTTCCTTAACTTGGTGTCAAGTTTTGTTGTAAAATACTTGGGGCATTCTGTAAATATAAGTTGTTAATAAGTTGAGTTTAATACTGCTTTTTTTTGTTCTATTTTACAGAGGGAAAGGTCCACTGAAAAATACATCTGATGTAATCAGTGCGGCCAAGAAAATTGCTGAAGCAGGTTCAAGAATGGATAAGCTTGGACGTACTATTGCTGATCATGTGAGCATGCCTTCCTCCCCACCCTGATTGGTTTCTAGCCCTTGCACTCATTCTCTCTCCCCTCCACCTCCAAATACCCCCACCCCCACCCTTGATGGTAGGTGACATTGGTCAATAAAAATTGAGGTGGAATAATCTGGGATGTTATCGGAAGTACTAAGATCTCCATGTAGCACACCTGAGCCTATTTCTTTGCTCAAGGATGGCTGTGAAACATTATGGTATATTGGATTCTTGAATTGGGCCTCTGAATCTGACAGACAATAGGATATCAAAATAGACACATCTTTGTGTTTTAAAGTTTATACACCGAGTTACCAGCAATCTGTTTCATTGACTAATCCATTTAAGTTCTTTTTGCAACAGGAAACTGAAACATAATTAACAATTTAATAGAACTTTTGTCATTTTTAAATGCAGCATTTTAACTACAATACTAGATCTTGTAGAAAATAGAGAATAACATACAGCCAATAAATTATAAATTCTAGTACATAATTGCTGTAATTTTCACTATTGACAATTAAAATGTGTAATTGAATAAATAACATGAGAGCAGGCAGGTGCGGACATCTAAACTTACTCACTGCTTGTTTCACTCAGTATTGTGGTAATACTCATCTGTTTGGTACAAGGTGACTAAAGACCTTTTTATATCAATGGTGTCTTTGCAGATGCCTCAGTTACAGGTTCCTACAGATGTTAAGTCTGAATAAACAGTACTTATAACAAGCAGTAACTTAATCCACTTGATTGACTCAATCCACTTCTGGTTTAACATAATTGAGGTGCTAAAATCTATTAGTTTTAAGACTTGGATTATACTGTGGGATTTCAGTAAATAATGTTTTTAATTTGAAACGTTTAGTTAGAAAAGCTGATCAAGTTAATCATACTGCCTGCAGAATATAACTGGAAAGTTATTCTGTTTGTCTCTTTGCTTTGTATTTTTTTTTCCTGTTAAGATGTACTGGAAAAATTCAATCTTTCTTTCCTTCATAACTTAAAACAGCTTTTCTTTTTCAAAATCTGACATTACCTTTGAAAAATCTCTATTCACCTTTGAGTATTTGAGTCAACATTGATTTATATAGATTTAATTTAAAATGTTAAATTGTTACATGATAAATGATAACTAGTTTTTTGTAATTTTGCATTTAAGGGTATTTTTACTCAGCTCAGTTATGTTTATGATGTATTACCAGAAATATATACAGCCTGAATTGTTCGTGAAAATTTTGGTCCTGAGTTGAGTGAATGGTTACCTAATTGCTTGCAGGTTAATTACCTAGTTAGCTCATATGTATTCATCTTTTAACAGAAAAGCATACAATACTGTGCAAAAGTCTTCGGCACATATACAGTGCCTATAAAAACTATTCTCTTCTCCCCCCCCCCCCCCCCCCGCCCGGAATTTTTCATGTTCTATTGTTTTACAATATTGAATCACAGTGGAGTTAATTTGTCTTCTTGATACTGATCAACAGAAAAAGACTCAACTATGTCAAAGAGAAAACAAATCTCTACCAAGTAATTTAAGTTAATTACCTATAATTTACCAAATAATTGATTGCAAGTATTCACTCCGCCGCCCCCCCCCCCCCTTAATCTGGTTAATAAGGTACACCAAATCATCACTGGTTTCTGATTGGTTTCAGAAGTCACGTAATCTGTTAAATGGAGATCACCTGTGTGCACTCAAGGTGTTTCAATTAATTGTAGTAAAAAATACACCTGATTCTGGGAGGTCCAACTGCTGTGAGTCAGTATTCTGGCAAAAACTAAACCATGAGGACAAAGGAAAACTCCCAAGCAATTCCGCAATAAAGTTATTGTCCATCATCAAGAGCGTGAAAGAATATTGCACAGCTATAAATCTGCCTAGATAGGCTGCCCTCAAACCTGAGTGACCATGCAAGAAGGAGACTAGTGAGGGAGGCCACCAAGAGACCTGTGACAATACTGGAGGAGTTACAAGCTTCAGTGGCTAAGATGGGAAAGGCTATGCATACAACTGTTGCCTTGGGTGCTTCACCAGTCACAGCTTTATGCAAGAGAGGAATATGGGAGACTGAGTCTGCTGGAAGAAAGTTCTATGGTCTGATGAAACCGAAATTGAGCTTTTTTGGTCATCAGACTAAATGCTATGTTTGGCGTAAGCTAAACATCGTGCATCATCAAAGATGACAGCATCCCTACTGTGAGGCATGGTGGTGGCTGCATTATGCTGTGGGGATGCTTCACTGCAGCAGGCCCTGGAAGGCTTGCAGAGGGTAAAATGAATGCAGCAAAATACAGGGGAAATCCTGGTGAAAAACCTGATGCAGTCTGCAAGAGCACTGTGACTTGGGAGAAGGTTTGTTTTCCAGCAGGACAATGACCCCAAGCATAAAGCCAAAGCTACACAGGAATGGCTTAGAAACAACAAAGTGAATGTCCTGGAGTGGCCAAATCAGAGTCCAGACCTCAATCCAGTTGAGAATTTGTGGCTGGACTTGAGAAGGGCTGTTCACTCACGATCCCCATGTAATCTGACAGAGCTTGAGGAGTTTTATAGGGAAGAATGGGGAAAAAAGTACAGTGTCCAGATGTACAAAGCTGATAAGAGACCTATCTGCATAGACTCAAGGCTGTAATTGCTACCAAAGGTGCATCTACTAAATACTGACTTGAAGGGGGTGAATACTTAATGCAATCAATTATTTTGTGTTTTATATTTGTAATTAATTTAGATCACTTTGTAGCAATCTATTTTCACTTTGACACTAAAGTATCATAAAAGCCAAATTAAATCCACTGTGATTCATTGTTGTAAAACAATAAAACATGAAAGCTTCAGAGTTGAGGTGAATACTTTTTATAAGTAGGGTGCCTAAGACTTTTGCACAGTACTGTATTTGCTGATGTGCAATGGAGATTGAGTTTGTAAATGTGGCGGGAGCAACGGATGTTGGGAATGGCAAGGGTGGAGCACCATAGGTGGGGGCAGGACAGGTGGCAGAGAAGGAGTGCTGGGGATGGGGGAGGGGGTTATAGACACGCTCTGCCCTGAGACACCAGACACGGTCATTTGATTCCTAATAAGTGGTTTATTGATCATTATATCTCTCTGGTGCTTCCTGCTCCTCCCCCCCCCTTCTTTCTCCAACCATGATTTTTCTCTCCCTGTCCCCTTCCCACTCTCAGTTCACAATGGAGATCTGTATCAGAATCAGGTTTATCATCCCTCATATATGTTGTATTTTTTGAGGCAGCAGTATAGTGCAATATATACATTTCTACAGTACTATGCAAAAGTCTTAGGCACCCTAGCTATACATATATGCCTAAGACTTCTGCACAGTACTGCACAAACTGGTTAAAATTTAAAACCAGCAATACCAATAGCCTATGTTATCCATATTAAAGTTGTGAAGAAAGCATTGAATGCAGATTGAAATGTGGGGGATTCATTCACAGATTTAAAATATTTCTCAGGTAGATAATTTCTTGTTCCAAAACAAAGTATCAAAGGCCCTGGACAAAGGTACTAAAATCTCTGGTAATATTTTTGACCCCTTTATCACAGTTTTCTTCCATGTACTTAGCTTTTTGTTCATAGAGAAGCCAGGCATCACTGTAGCATAAGTAAATGGTAAAATATTGTGTTTAACCTATTAACTCATGCAGAGAAACACTTAAGTCAGTTTCAGAAGATGTAAATGACAAACCATTGCAGCATTGGTGCCTCCCATCCAAAAGTTGCTTTGAATGTCAAGCATGAAGACAGAAGTGGAAGACTACTTTCAGACTGGTTACTAATGAAGGGATTTGTCTCCTAAGAGACAATCAAGAACCAGGGTCTTTACTATTTAAGGTTTAAACTGAAATATGATTGGACAGGGATGTTCTGATCTGCCAATTATTTGTCTGTGAAGACTGGCCAGCAGCATGAGTATTTCTAACCTTTTTACCTTCTTAGCACTGAATCCTTTTCCAGAATGCTGGAGGCTAATTAATGCACACAGGCTCCTTTCGTATTAATTTCAGATAAATGTCTGCAATTTTTGTTGGATTTCTTTTACAAATTCTGAGTTTAATTTGATTTTGCTGACAGGATAATGTAGATAAGTCAAAGCAAATCGTACAGGTCATTTCTATTTTCATGTTATCTATGTTAGTTGAACTTAGTTCTGCAGGCCATGATTATTGGTATAGATCCAGCAGGTTCTGCTCTTTAACTGAACTTGTCAGCCCACCTCTGCACCATTTTTCAAATTATATCCCTAAATTTGCTTGATATCTGATATTTAGAAATTATTTCCTTGACTAAACCTCTGCAGCGTTCGTATGATGAGTTCTAAAGGTTCACTAGCTACTGGATGGAAAAAAAAATTATTACCTCTGTCCTTCCTGGCCAGTTCTGTTTTGTGTCGGAGTCCTAATTCTATCTATTCCAGACAACAGAAACATTAACTGTGTTGAAAGAAACCTCCTTTTAAGCTCCTTAAGAAGTGCATACATTTCAATGAAATTGCCTTATTTTTCTGTACTCTAGAGGAGTAAAGGCATAGTCTGTTTCCTTGAACAACAAATCTGTCATCTAAAAATCAGTGTGGTACTTTGTAGCAGTCCCGCTATTGCATTTTTTCCCCATGGGCGGCAAGAGCATGCCTGTATACTGTTCCAAATGGAGCATTACCAAAGCTCTATTTATTTAAAACAGACAGACAGACTTTATTGATCCCGAGGGAAATTGGGTTTCGTTACAGCCGCACCGACCAAGAATAGTGTAGAAATATAGTAATATAAAACCATAAATAATTAAATAATAATAAGTTAATCATGCCAAGTGGACATAAGTCCAGGACCAGCCTATTGGCTCAGAGTGTCTGACACTACGAGGGAGGAGTTGTAAAGTTTGATGGCCACAGGCAGGAATGACTTCCTATGATGCTCGGTGTTACATCTCGGTGGAATGAGTCTCTGGCTGAATGTACTCCTGTGCCTAACCAGTACTTTATGGAGTGGATGGGAGACATTGTCCAAGATGGCATGCAACTTGGACAGCATTCTCTTTTCAGACACCACCGTCGGAGAGTCCAGTTCCAGCCCCACAACATCACTGGCCTTACGAATGAGTTTGTTGATTCTGTTGGTGTCTGCTACCCTCAGTCTGCTGCCCCAGCACACAACAGCAAACACGATAGCACTGGCTACCACAGCCTCGTAGAACATCCTCAGCATCGTCCGGCAGATGTTAAAGGACCTCAGTCTCCTCAGGAATTGGAGACAGCTCTGACCCTTCTTGTAGACAGCCTCAGTGTTCTTTGACCAGTCCAGTTTTTTGTCCATTCGTATCCCCAGGTATTTGTAATCCTCCACCAAAAGGTGCAAGACATCACTATTTTACTCAAATCTTGCAGTATAGAATAAGTTAAGCCATGAGTTTGAAAAAAAAACTGATGTTTTTTCACTTGGAATTTGAAACATTTATAGGAATTGTGAATTTTTTAACTGGAGTTTTCTTTTGTAGTGCCCAGATTCCAGCTGCAAGCAAGATTTATTGGCTTATCTGCAGCGCATTGCTTTGTATTGCCATCAGTTGAATATCTGCAGCAAAGTAAAGGCAGAAGTTCAAAACCTGGGTGGAGAACTCATTGTGTCTGGAGTAAGTATTCTGTAATTAATGAAAATACAGCCGGCTATTGTGAGATGTAACAGATATTGGCTTTCTATGCCATCTTTCTGGGCCAACATTTGCATGGTGGTATGTTGTGCCTGATTTGCACCACACAAAATGTGGGTCTGGCTGGTTGGGGTAATGTTGACCAAGAGAGAATTACTTTAAATTTTCTACTCTTGTTTTATTTTTGGGGAATGGGAGTCTAATTATTTGGTATTTCAGTGCAAAGCAATAGCCTATGTGCAGTCCTGCGTGGTGGACCCCATGGCTTCATGCCTGGAGGATGTTGACTATAACTTGCTTGTTACTTTAGCTTCCAGAGCACTTCTGGATGCTGAGTTTTCCAGAGGTACACTAAGTTGGTTGTATTTGTGGTCATTCATTTGCAAGGGTTGGGAAAATGTCCCATCCCTATTGAAACTAGCTTGCAAATCTGAGGCACAATCAGTTCTTGGCCTCTTTCAACTAGGTTCTGTTGGTGTATCAGATGAAGTCCCAAAGAGCTTCCCATAGAATTTCTATGTTGTCTACTTAGATTTAAAATTAACCTGTCCAATCTGCCTAAGTTTTTGCCAATCTTCAAATGCATTGTTGTAGACTAAAAACATTAATCAAGTACTAGAGTAATGAGTTAATGACAAGCAGAATATTTTTAACATTAGTATCATCAATTTGTTAGTCGAATCAACTATATGAATTAGCAAGTTAAATATCTGTTTTTGAAAATAAATTACAATGTTTTAAATTGATTAGTCTTCTCCCTAACTTACACAGCATAGAATGTAGAACATTACAGCTCAGAGCCCTCTATTTTTCGATCATCCACGTTTCTAAGAGTTACTTAAATGTCCCTCATGTATCTGCTGTACTACCACCCATGGCACAGTGTTCCATGCTCTCACCACTCTGTTTAAAAAAAAATCTTATCTCTAACATTCTCCCTAGACTTTCTTCCAATCATCTTAAAATTATGCCCCCTCACATTCATCATTTCTGCCCTGGGAAAAAGTCTCTGGTTATCCACTTGATGGTGTACCTCTTGTCATCTTGCACACTTCCCCGTTCCTTCATACAGCTAAGAGTCTTGCCATTAATCCTGTATTCTGCATTGAAATTCGACCTTCCAACGTGAATCATTTCCTCCCTTTCCAGGTTGAACTCTATCTGCTACTTCTCTGCCTAGCTCTATATCTTGTTACTATTCTGTTTAGCCTGTGACAACCTCCTTTTCTCCAAAAAGAAAAGCCCTGGCTCACTCAACCTGTCTTCACAAGACATGCCCTCTAGTCCGAACAGCATCCTGGTAAATTTCCTCTGTACCCTCTCTACAGCTTTCACGTCCCTCCTATAATGAAGTGACCAAAACTGAATATAATATTCCAAGTGTGCAAACCAGGGTTTTATAAATCTGCAACATTACCTCGTGATTCTTCAACTGAATCCCCAACTAATGAAGGCCAACACCTTGCACCTTCTTAACAACCCTATCTACTTGCGCAGCAACTTTGAGAGATCTATGGACGTGGACCCCAAGAACCCTCTATTCCTCCACACTGCTGAACACCTGGCAGAATACTGTTTATCGAATACCACCTTCTGTCTTCTCTGGGCAAACTAATTATGAATTCACACAGCCAAGTTTCCCTGGATCCCATGTGTCCTGGCTGAATGAGCCTACCATGGGGAACTATATCAAATGGCTTACTAGAATGCATATATACCAAATCCACTGTTCTACCTTCACCAATGTGCTTTATTCAGGTATATACGGTATAATCTAACCTCACAAAGCACATCAGACTATGCTTTTCCGAATGCTCATAAATCCTATCTGTAAAAGACTTCAATAACTTGCTCACGACTAACCTAAGACTTGCTGGTCTATAATTCCCCTGGTTATCTCTACTCCCTTTTTTAAAACGAGATAACATTTGTCAGACTCCAGTCATCTAGTACTACTGTGGCCGGTGAGGACAGAAAGATCATCGGCAAAGGCAGAACAGTCTCTTCCCACAGTAATCTGGCGCATATCCTGTCCGACATTGGGAACTATCCTAATGTTTTTCAAAAATTCCAGCACATCTTCTTTCTTAACGTCAACATTTACTAGCATTTCAGCCTTCTTTATATTGTTCTCGCAAATGTCAAGGTCCCTGTTACGGATGAATACTGAAGGAAAGTTTTCATAAAGGACCTCCCCTACCTTTTCCGACTCCAGTCAACTTTGTCCTCTTTTATACCTGATTGTTTTACCCTCACCTTAGTCATTCACCTGTTCTTCATATATGTGTAGAATGCCTTGGGGATTTCTTTGATTGTACTCTCCAAGGATTTCTCGTGCCCCCTGGTATTTTTCCTAAATCCAATCCTCAGCTCCTTCCTGCTTACCTTGTAACTCTTTATAACCCTGTCTGACCCTTACTTCCTAAACCTTAATTAAGCTTTTTTCTTTCTCTCGACTAGATGTTCCACATCCTCTGTGCTTCCTTCACCGTACCATCCTTTCCCTACCTCAATGCAACAAAACAACCTAAACAGCCTCCAGTTTTCCATTTTGCATTTCCTGAGTACATCTATCCCCATTTCTGCTCCTAAGTTTCTACCTAGTAGTATCATAATTTCATCTCAATTAAATAATTGCCCATACTGTCTGCTCTATCTCCCTCCAAAGCTATGGTAATGGTCAATAAGTTGTGGTCACTCTCCAAAGTTCTCACTCACTGAGAAATCTTGACACCTGACCAGGTTCATTGCCTAGCCTCAGATCCAGTATGACCTCTCCTTTGATTGACCCGCCTACATACATACTGCATCAGGAGTTCTTCCTGGACACAGTTAAATAACAGCAGATTGTGCCACTGAGTTAAATCCTTAATGCTATTTACTGAATATAACATTAAGTTTTTCTGCACAGCTTTCTCCTGACCGGTTAAAGCAACAACTTTAGCTTTACAATGTACTGTACATATTAATTTTAGTACTTGACCAAGTAAATCTTGCTAGGGAGAGAAAGATCCTATATATTATATAACTGAAAACTCTGGTAAGACCAAAGAAATTCTAGGCACATGTCTTCACTTTTATTGGATAAAGTGAGAAAGATGAAATTGTACAAATGCATTTCATTCAAGAGCAATCCTATGTTTAGATTGTTTATTTTAGAGTGCAATTTGCTCTTTTAATAGAGGTCTACTTTTTCTTGCTATATGATTTTATTTTTATAGTTTTAGCTATTTGCTAAAGAATTGAAGCATTAACCAATGTTATTGTAACAGAATATGATTTGAGTTGAAGAATTTCCATATGGGATGTTTAAACATGATTCATTACTATATTGACATAAGAGATAGATTATCTGCTGGTCCTTAGACCTCCTGCTGTGCATAGCCATTCAGAAAAAAATAACATTTGGAAAGCTGTCAGTCTCAGAACAAATCATTTGTAGTTGACTAATATGACAATACTTGCTGCAGAAGCTCACTTGGAAAGATCAGCCATTTTCTATGATATTGTACAGCTATCAAAAGCAATGAGGCTGTATTTCAAGCCAATAATTTCAGGAGAGGAATGGAAAAACTTGGAGGTAACTTGGTGTGTAATTGGCAATTTTAGACGAGCCATGAAAGTGTGTTAACACTATGGTTTGGCAATGGACATTGTGCATTGTAATTTAAGGCAAAATCGTGCATTAAATCAATTCATTCACCGAAATTTCGATATCTTAATTATATACAGTATTGCCAACAAAAGGAGTACAAGTTTTGGTGCACAATTTAACACTATAATATAAAGATTGAAAAATTAAGGTTTCTTACATCTTATACATTTGCATGATACCTCACAGATGGTATTGACAAAATTACATGTATAGTTTTAGCAGCATGTGCTGTTAGTAAACAGAGTTACTACATATAATCTTGAGTTTGTTAAAATTGCCACTTAATTGTAGTGTATATTTTTCAGACATTTATCTTGTGTCTCATTTACAGGTGGATAGTGCAATGTCTTTGATCCAAGCTGCAAAGAACTTGATGAATGCTGTGGTACAAACAGTTAAAGCTTCCTATGTGGCATCCACTAAATACCAGAAGTCTCTTGGCATGGCATCACTGAACATGCCTGCTGTTTCGTGGAAGATGAGGGCTCCTGAGAAGAAACCCTTGGTTAAGAGGGAGAAAAATGATGATATTCACAAAGTTAAAAGATCATCTCAGAAAAAGCATGTCTCACCAGTACAGGCTCTCAGTGAGTTCAAGGCTATGGATAGCATTTAGAATTTAAAAAAAACATTCCTATAATATATCACTGAAAAAAGTGCAGTCGTATGGTTTCAGGAACTCTCTGTAATTTGCTTTAACTTTTTATTAAAAGAAAGCTAGTCATTTAATATACATAAATGTGAATCATAGCAAGTTACTCATTCTTTCTTAAAGTTAAAAAAATTAGGCTCCATTCCATAACTGGGAGGGAAGTTGAAAAGATCTACAGATTAGGTCAAATTTGAGCTTTGTCTGACTCTCTGTAACAACCTGGTAATACTTTAATATAATTAAGAAACTAACTTTTTAAGAGTTTTGCCGTTTGAATACTGAGTTTTAAAGCCCACAAGTTCTTAAAATCAAGAGAGATGGCAATAAACTTTTAAAATCCTTTTCAATGATCAATCACACTTGTACAGTAATGAAAGACTTTAAAGCATTGCATTTATGTAGAGGTTTTGAATGATTTAATTGCTTTAGTTGGTTTGTGGGGTGGTTTGTAATTTTGAATTTAAGGGTTTTCTACTAGTTTTCTTTCCCTTCCTGCTACACCTCTTCTCTTCCCCCCCCCCCCCCCCCACCCCACCTCCCTCCAGATTCTCCCCACCTTCTCCTGCAGTCAAACCAAAAGGGAATTTCTATCTTTTTTTTCGTTACCCTTTTCAAAAAAGGGGCAAGTTCTTTACACATTCTTAAGCATTAATATGATCTTTGGTTGTGGTCGATAGAACAATAGAGCTTTAATAGCCAAAATATTATTGTGCTACGCAATCTTATATATATCAAGGTAAAAAGTAATGGTATGATAATCATTGGAAGACAATCCTAAATTAGTAACTAGAGTTGTAATGTACCATACCTAAGGACATTTTTAAAATAAATCTTTTTCATGATTTAAATGCTTTTTGAACTATAAATTTACCTCTGTACTGGCTATAATTCTCAAATAAAGTTACTGTTTTGACAAACCTTTTAGCTTCTGGCATTCTGAAATTACAGCAATCCATCTGCAATTAACTGAAATATATCATGGTTTCTGTTTTACATACGTGCATAACAAGCTAAGAATATCTACTCCAGCTTTGGATGAAAAGTTTCAAGTTACAGTTATAGATTTGGCTACATTTGGGCAGTAGTTGTTCTGGTAATGGAAGTTATTTTCATTAAAGTGCATTTTTAATATAATTAGAAAAAGGTGCATTGCCAACTGTATTTCATAACTTGAATGATATAGATATGGGCATTGTGGGCATGGGAAAGTGATTTTGGTTTAAGTATTGTAGTTCTGTAGGTTGTAAATTAATTAGCTCAAAAGCATGGATACTTAAAATGTTTTCTTGGAGTAGTAATATCTTTACTCTCTTTTAGATGCAATGGCGTTTCATTGATTATTAGGCATTCTATATCAAAGTTGTCACCCTTGGCATATGAAGATCACATGACATGCGATGCAGCCTTTAGGTATCGCGTCTGTTTACCTTGATGTTATGTCATTTTACCAATGTTCAGTTTACTGTGACAAATCAAAGTGGTCGAAGTCACTCAGTCAACATCTTTGAATGTACAATAGTGAAGGGCAGAAGAATTCTGATGAAGAACCTTTCCTCTGAAAAGGTGACTTTCTTTCCACAAATGTTGCCTGATGAGTTTTTGCAGATTTTTAAAAAAAGTTTCACATTTAAAGACTTTAGTTTTTTTTGTGGGGACATTTCCTTCTATCCATTGCATGCAGCTTTGAAATGTTCCTGAGAGGCAGGAAAACAGATATGTTAAGGAGGAAAATCTGGAAGTTAGCTCTGTAATCATAAGATATCAAACAAATCTAGTATTGTTACTGGTGGATACCACAACCTGTAAATCCCCACCTACTTTCTAAGGTGCTGAGGATTTTGATGCACACAAGGAAGCTGCCCATTACCCTTTTGAAAGTTTGCATCAAGTCTGCACTCACTGTATGAGCCAGGAACTTTTTTGCAGTGATAAATGCATTTAGAAATTTGTATTAGTGTCTTGATTGATTCCCTAACCCACTCAAATTGCCACAGTAATGTGAATGTAATTTAATATTTTGACAGCCTCAATTAAATCTCTTGCCCCGCCCTCCTTCCCTCCCCCACATGTAAAGAACCCAGCTTGAAACTTTCATCATTGCTGAATGAATTTAAACTAGGTGTCAATCTAGATGACTTCCTTTGGGCATTTTCTAGTATCTCTATCTCAACTGCCATAATGAGAGGACCAAAATTGGATTCAATATCCCAGAGGCAACCTGACCAATGACTTGCACAGAGAATAGTATTTCTTGTTCATTTAACTATCTTAGCAGGGTATCTTATCACTTTGATTTTTATAATGGCCTCAGGTGATTAATGCACTTTCAGAGGTTTGTTCACGCTAACTGCTAAGTGGCTCTTTCATGCAAAAGTTTTAAGTGCATAAGGCTGTGGTTGTGTTTGCCTATACAGAAAGTGCACAATACTCAAATATATTTCTGATATTCTTCCCTTCACTTAATTTATATATTCAATCTACTCAAGATCCCTGCCTGCAGACTTCATTTATTCTTGAAGTTTCCACCACCAATTACCGTAAGGGTTCATCAAGACTTGCCTGATTTCCACAGAACTGCAGTTACTAATTTATTTTGGGCCGCAAAAATACCAGCTACGGATTAAAATATATTCACTATCTTGCATAACTATGAGTTTATGTGCAGAAAGACAATTTTGTATTTAAAGTTTTATCTCATTGAGTCTTGATTATTTTGTCACCTCCAAGTGCTTTCATCTTGACTCTTTGGTTCTATCGTACTCAAAGTTTGAGCATTCTAAAACTATGAGCAAGTTGTTTTGCTGGAAAGCCACAAATTGACTAAGGCACACTTAGGCAGTTCATAAATGAAAATGGGAGAAGATAATTTAATTTGGATGTTAGGAAAAATCCATTAAAGTATGCTTTGGAATGGAAGAGACCTGCTTTGGAGAGACAGAGAGTGGCGGCTATGCATGCATGTTAATTTTTTTTCACAATAGTGAACAGGAATGTTTTGTCCATGGTTGGAGAAAACAGTGGTGTCAATCTGTTGCCCGAAGAATGTTGTCCATCTGCCCCTGATTTGGCCTTTCTTGGTATACTGGGTTTTTCTGGGATCCACTGTCCAGTACTTCATCTTCAGTAATGAGAAGTGTAACACAGATTATTTTAGCACGAACATCTGGTTTTAATCTCAGAACAGCTGTAACAAACAGAAACTTGGTGCTAGTTTTAAACATTTAAAAAAAATATATATATATACACACATCACACACTTTGTGTATGAAATTATTTTAAAAAAATAATTGAGGGCATTGAAATTTACTGAGAAGAAAAATACCTAGCTTTCTTTTTGACAGCTGTTATTGTCCATTGATTTTAATGGAGTTTGCTATGGTTGCATCAGTTTGAATATGCACAGGCTTCCCACCTTACCAGTTTTGTGCAGGCTTAGTGGCTGGACATCCCAATTGATATTTGGAAAGCTGGTAAATGTGCATTGCCATGCTGCATTCCATGCAGAGTCCAGTAGTACAAGACATCCTAGCTAAGGGGCAGACTAGACTGGAAACTATGACTTAAAACATAGAAAACTCTACAGCACAGTACAGGCCCTTTGGCCCATGATGTTGTGCTGACTTTTAACCTATTTTTAAGACCAATCTAACCTTTTCTTCCTACATAGCCCTCCATCTTTCTATCACCAAAGTGCCTGAAAGAGAGTTTCTTAAATGTCCCTAATGTTTCTGCCTCTCCCTCAGGTAGAATATTCTATATAACAACCCCTCTCAGTTTTAATAAAAACACTTGCACCTGACATCCACACACCCCATCCCCAAATGCTTTCCTCCAACCATCTTAGAATTATGCTCTCCTGGTACTAGCTATTTCTGTTCTGGGAAGAAGTCTCTGGTTATCCATTGTCTATACCTCTTGTGTACATCTATCAAGTTGCTCCTCATCCTTTGCTCCAAAGTGAAATGCTCAACCTATCTTCATAACGTATGCTCTCTAATCACTAGGAAACAAACTGGTAAATCTCTGGACATTCTAAAGGGAACAATCCACACAATCTATGTGAATTGAAAATAACATCTCCACCTCTGACAATCAACACTGGCGCACCTCAGGGATGTGTGTTTAGCCCACTGCTGTACTATCTCAACATCCACGACAGTGTGCCAAGGCACAGCTCAAACACCATCTATAGCTTTGCTGATGATACAACCATTGCTGGGAGAATCTCAGATGGTGACACGAGGTGTACAGGAGTGAAATACACCAACTAGTTGAGTGGTGTCACAGCAAAACCCCTGCACTCAATGTCAGTAAGAGCAAAGAACTGACTAGACTTAAGAAAGGATAAGATGAGAGAACACACATCAATCCTCAAAGGGATCGGAAGTGGAGAGTGAGCAAGTTCAAGTTCCTGAGTGTCAATATCAATGAAGACCTAACCTAGACACAACATATCAATACAGCTATAAAGAAAGCAAGACAGTGGCTATATTTCATTAGGAGTTTAAGGAAATCTGGTATGTCACCAAAAACACTTGCAATATGGTACGGGGTGGCTACTGAACAGGATCGAAGTAAATGACAGAGTTGTAAAATTAGCCATATCCAACATGGCCTTTGTAGTATCCAAGTCATCTTCAAGGGGGAGTGACTCATTAAGATCCTCAGCCACACAATACATGCCCTCTTCTCCATCAGGAAGGAGATACAGAAGCCTGAAGGCACACACTCAACAATTCAGGAGCAGCTTCTTCCCATCTGCAACCCAAATTCTGAGTGGGCATTGAGCCCATGAGCACTACCTCACAACACTTAATTTAACTATTTAATATTGTTCTTAACAAATTTCATGACATATGCTGCTGATATTAAACCTAATTCTATATCCTTCCTATAAAAAGGAGAGCAGAACTGAAAAGTATTCGTAGTGTGGTTTAACCATGGTTTTATAGAGCTGCAACATTACCTCACAGCTCTTGAACTCAGTCTCCTGACTAATGAAGACCATCACACCATAACGCCTTCTTAACAACCCTATCAACTTCCTTGGCAATTTTGGGATCAGCAGGAAATGAAATACGCGATAAGTTCCTTTTCAAAATTCAGTAGTCAGATACAGGAAGAAGTTGTGCATGAGCAGAAGTGATCCCATTTTCATCAATTGAGAAATAAGTGCAAAAAGTGAGGGGGGGGAAAAACATCTGACTGAAACAAAGACATGATAAAGCTGCCATTGTGCTTGTTTTATCAAGAGACACCTGGTCAACACCTATGGCAAAAGCCAAGACTTATATAAACCTGTCCTTGCGACAGTGATCTCTGCAGGGTCACACAAGTGCCTGCACTGCTCTCTCAGATCAGCTTCACTCTCACTGTTCTTGCCTTGTAATCTGTACAGAATGCTTCTGCTGAGAAAAGCCTCGTATACACTGTTTTGCTGCTTTCTGCCATATTGCAGAATGCCAGAAATATTGACCAGAATATAAGGAATCTTACACTGTTAATCAAATTGAGTTTTGCATTCAGCCTTGGAAGGGGCAATAGATTACTTTGAATATTATCAATAGTGCACACGTTCATAGAACACATTCATACTCTTATCCATGATCACTGGCAACTTCCTGCCAAGAGAAAACTGTTTCCTGAATGTACCGTTCTTCAGAAGCCTTTGTAGATTTCTCTTGCCCTCAGTAAAGAGGTGACATGGAATTCTGCTACATCTTACCATAATGGGAACACTTGTAGGATTGCTTCTGACATTTTTGTCACTGATTTGTGAGAGTGAACCTGTCAGTCTGGATATGATGTGTTTTGCACTGCCTATGACAAGAGGGGAAAAGAGTCTGGCCTTTCAAGCTGAGTATAACTTGAGCCTTAAGTGTTATTGAAAGCTGTTTTTGCTGTGAATGATCATATCAATGTAGAAGACAATCTCACCAGGAACAAAGTTTGGTATAGCTTGGACACCTGGTGTGCCTAACACTTGACACATGAAATGTTCATATGGTAGGAAATCTGGCATTAAATCCTATTACACTGTGTGCAAAAATAATCTAAGAAATGTTAAAGTAATTTATTTGCACAATGGTCTTTGGGGCATTTTGCAACTGCATATCTAAATCTTAAAACTCATTTTAAATAAAAAGACATGAAAAAATTTTGAAGTATCTGTAAAAGAACATAAGGATAAATTAAAGAATAATAAACCAACCACTTAACTACATTTTCTAATCAAGATTGATGACCCCATTCAAATGAACCCTGGCCATAGTGGCATAGTGCTGAGGAGCCCGATACAAAGTGATGTCAAGAATACCAGAGCAGGGATGTGATGCTGAAGCTTTATAAGGCAGTAGTGAGGCCTCACCTTGAGTATTGTGAACAGTTTTGGGCTCCTCATCTATGAAAAGATGTGCTGGCATTTGAGAGGGTTCAGAGGAGGTTCACACAGATGATTCCAGGAATGAAAAGGTTATAACCATATAACAATTACAGCATGGAAACAGGCCATCTCAGCCCTTCTAGTCCGTGTCAAAAGCTTACTCTCACCTAATCCCACTGACCTGCACTCAGCCCATAACCCTCCATTCCTTCCCTGTCCATATACCTATACAATTTTGCTTTAAATGATAATACCGAACCTGCCTCTACCACTTCTACTGGAAGCTCATTCCACACAGCTACCACTCTCTGAGTAAAGAAATTCCCCCTCATGTTACCCTTAAACTTTTGCCCCCTAACTCTCAACTCATGTCCTCTTGTTTGAATCTCAATGGAAAAAGCCTATCCACGTCAACTCTATCTATCCCCCATCACTACTGCTCTCCTCTTTTTCCCTCCTTCCCTTCTGAGCTGAGGGTCCAGTCTCAGTGCCAGAGACGCAACCACTGCGACTTGGCCTTGGTAGGTCTTCCAATTCAACAGTATCCAAAACGGTATACTTATTGTTAATGGGAACGGCTACAGGGGTGCTCGGCTCTTCCTGTCTATTCCTCTTCCCTCTCCTGACAGTCACCCAATTACCTGTCTCCTGACTCCTAGGGGTGACTATCTCCCTGTAACTCCTGTCTCTGCCTCCCGAATGATCCGAAGTTCATCCAGCTCCAGCTCCAGTTCCCTAACACGGTTTGTCAGGAGCTGCAGCTGGATGCACCTTTCGCAGGTGGTGTCATCGGGGACAGCTGTGCTCGCCCTGACTTCCCACATACTGCAAACGGAGCATTCAACTGCCCTAACTGCTGCCTCCATTACCTACTCCTAATCTCATTAGATTAATTAAATGAGTTTACCCGGCCTTACCTCACCTGGAGTGAAGCTCGTACTCAGCCTCTGCTCACTTTTTAAATTCCCCCGCTGATCTCAGAGGCCAACTTTCACACGCTTGCGCAGTTGTGCCCCATTCAAACCTCACCTCTGGCTGTTCTCGCCGAAGCCTGATTGAGCCAAAGCCGTCCCACTCTGCCTCAGTCCACTCCGACAATGGCCACTGTATATGGCAGTCTTTCTTTTTAAACCTTTGGTGCACTACGTCACGTGCCTGCGCAGTCTAGCCTCTTTGCAGCTTCTCTCTGAGCTTCTTTTACCTTTTCCCTCTCCGCCTCTTGCTGCGATTTAAAAAGCAGGCTCCCTGCCTCCCCTCCCCCACCCCTTGATCTTTCCTCCGATTGGTTTTTCACCTGGCACCTTCCACCCTCCCCCCCACCTTTATAGGGCCCCTGCCACCACCTCCTTCAGTCCTGACAAAGGGTCTCGGCCCAAAACGTTAACTGCTCATTACAACGGATGCTGCCCGACCTGCTGAGTTCATTCAGCTTTTGTACGTGTTGATTTGACCACAGCATCTGCAGTGTACTTCAAAACATCCACCATTTTCCCTGTACCTAAAAAGACCAAGGTAACATGTCTGAACAATTGGTATCCTGTAGAACTCAACTCAATAATAAACAACTGATTTGAGAGGCTGGTCAAGGACTACATCTGCAGCATGCTGCCACCCACACTGGACTCGCTACAATTTGCCTACCAACACAACCGATTGACAGATGATGCAATAGCCACAGCTCTACACACTGTCCTTACACATCTGGAGAAGAGGGACACTTACGTGAGAATGCTCTTCTTGAACTACAGTTCAGCATTCAACACCATAATTCTCTCCATACTTGACAAGAAGCTCAGAGACCTCAGCTTTCACCCTGCCTTGTGTAGCTGGATCCTGGGCTTCCTGTCAGATCACCAGCAGGTGGTAAGAGTGGGCTCCCTCAACTCTGCCCCTCTGACCCTCAACACAGTTGCCCCCAGGGCTGTGTACTAAGCCCCCCCTTTACTCCCTGTATACCCATGACTGTGTCACCACCCACACCTCCTATCTGCTAATTAAATTTGCTGACAATACTACACTGATTGGCCTAATCTCAAATAATAATGAGGCAGCCTACAGAGAAGAAGTCATCACCCTGACACAGTGGTGTCAAGAAAACAATCTCTCCTTCAATGAAACAAAAACAAAGGTGCTGGTTGTGGACTACGGGAGGAATAGAGACAGACTAACCCCTATTGACATCAATAGATCTGGGGTTGAGAGGGTGAACAGCTTTATGTTCCTTAGTATCCACATCACCAAGGATCTCAGGTGGTCTGTATGTACTGGCAGTGTGGTGAAAAAAGCACAACAGGTCCTCTCTCATCTCAGATAGTTGACGTTTGGCATGAGTCCCCAAATCCTAAGATCTTTCTACCGGGGCACTATTGAGAGTATCTTGACTGGCTGCATCACCGCCTGTACTTCTCTCAATTGCAGGATTCTGTAGAAAGTGGTGCAGACAGCCCAGTGCATCTGTAGGTGTGAGCTTCCCACTATTCAGGACATTTACAAAGACAGGTGTGTAAAAAAGAAGGATCATTGGGGACCCGAGTCACCCCAACCACAAACTGTTCCAACTGCCACCATTCAGGAAACGTTACTGCAGCATTAAAGCCAGAACCAACAGGCTTCGGGACAGCTTCTTCCATCTGGCCATCAGACCGATTAATTCACGCTGATACAGTTATATTTCTATGCCATATTGACTGTTCTGTTGTACATACTATTTATTATAAGTTACTATAAATTGCACATTGCACGTTCAGGTGGAGATATAAAGATTCTTACTCATGTATGTGAAGGATGTAAGAAAGTCAATTCAATTTAATTCAACGTTTGATAGCTCTAGACGTGCTGGAATTTAGAAGAATGGGGCAAATCTCATTGAAATTTATTGTATGTTGAAAGGCCTGGACAGAGTAGATGTGAAAAGGATTCTTCGTGTGGGGGTGGGGTCTAGGACAAGAGGGCACAACCTCAGTAAAGAGGGGCTTTCATTTAAAACAGAGATGCAGAGAAATTGCTTTAGCTAGAGGGTGGTGAATTTATGGAATATATTACCACAGGCAACCGTGGAGGCCTGTCCACTGGGCGTATTTAAGGCAGAGCTTGAAAGGTTCTTGATTGGACACGGCATCAAAGGTTATGGGGAGAAGGCTGGGGAGCGGGGTGCTGAGGATGTGTGAAAAGGATCAGCTATGATTGAACGGTGGAGCAGACTCAGTGGGCCAAATGACCTAAATCTGCTCAAATGTTTTATGTTCTTATGGTCTTATTATCTGGCTGCTCAGCCAGAGGATCTACATGCTCTGTCCTTGCACCCAGCGCTGAGTCCAGGGGCAGAGCAGGAGGTTGGATACCCCAGCATTTGATGTCTTGTTTGTCTGATCTTCTCAGGGGAGATATCCACCATGATTCGTACCAAACTGCTGGCTGGTTTAGTAAGTTTAGATCCACTATGATAGTTGTAGATAATGCCCATGCACTAATAGGTTATTTACTCAATAGTAATTCTAAATAACTGGCTGGTGCTGTGGTGTCCTTCACACCAGACTTCGAGGTGAGTTGTCCAAGGTTCGAATCAGGCCAAATTCTAGCACACCTTCCATCCACGCTGGATGAGCATCGTGCTTGTAAAAAACAGACAAAAATGTTAAAGAAATGCAAGACTGCCTCCTGATGCACCACAAGGCATGGAAGGCAACAGCAGCAATTCTAAATATACCCTCCACTTTTGATTTCGGGACATGCTGTTACAGAAATCTATTATGCATCAACATTTCACTAAGACGTGTTATTCTGCCTATCCCAGTCTGTACAGATGTTAAATTCCTTATTTAAACTATATGCTTATCTAATTACTATACTTGCACATTTTTCCACTTCCAGGCAGTTACCAGGTGTTATATAGGACACGCATCCTGTTTACAAAGGCTGCTGAGTGTCCCTTTAATTTTTGAATCCCTCTCTGACTATCTTATTATTCTTTCCAGTGGCTGGAGATTAAAGTGGAAATTTTTTCTGTCAAGAATATGATTTAGTCCCTTTCAATTGTAGTGCACTTAATTATTACCCTGCTTCCAATTAATACAGTTATGAAGCAGTGGTTTTATACAACAAAGTATCCTTGAAAATAGTGCATTGTCCAATATTAGTTTGGATGTTTTATTTGAGTTACCATATTGTGACGGAAAGCTGTCCTGTAATATTGTTTCCCTTTCTCATTCTGTACCTCTCAGTAATATTTTATCTGAAGTGCAAAAATTTACATTTGTCCAAAGTAAATTATATTTTCCAAACACGCACCCAACTGTATGACAAATCTTTTCATAAATATCACATCATAGTAACATAGATATTGTGCATAATTTGGATTTTCAGCAAATACTTTGTGATTTGTTTTTGACATTATATAGATAAGCAACAATTGAAAAATCTTCTATATAAGAAATTCACTCTTAATAATTTGCTATTGTTATACTAAAGTTTATAGAAACTGAACTATGCATCAAATAATTCTTTGTAGATTGATGTAAAACGGCCTCCAAAATAATGAATGTGGCAATAGTTTCTCATGAATAAAGTATAACGGTATAGAACTTTTACTGAAGTAAATATAATTAATTATCACTGATTGGATGTGCCAACATATCCTTCAATTAAACAAAGAAAAAACTGAAAGAATTGTTTTTTTGTGCCACAAAAGAACAATTGTAGTCAGAGCTCACTTAGAATCCCACAGTCCACAACCCAAGCTATAAAACCTTGGTGTTGTGATGGACTCTGATTTAAATTTAACTGCCACATTAAGGCAATTACAAAGTCAGCCTACCATCATCTTCAAAATGTAGAGAGAGTTAAAGGGCATATGTCTCAGGAAGATCTAGACAAACCCGCCCATGCATTTATTTTTTGTAGGCTTGACTACTGTAATGGCATTTTCACAGGTCTCTGTAAAAAAAATCCTTCAGACAGCTGCAGCTTATTCAGAATATTGCTAATAGAGTCCTCACTAAGACCATGAAAGTCAAACACATCACTCCATTTCTCAGATCTCTACACTGATCCCCTGTCCATCAGAGGATTGACTTTAAAATATTACTACTGGTTTATAAAGCACTGAATGGTCTAGGGCCAAAATTCATCTCTGATCTTTTGCTGCATTATGAACCTTTCCAAGCTCTCAGGTCGCCTGGGCGGATCTGCTTACCACCCCCAGGGTCAAAACTAAACATGGTGAAGCAGCGTTTAGTTACTGTACTCCATGTATCTGGAAAATCCTTCCAGAGGATCTGCTCTGTCCCAACTTTCTCTTTTAAATTGAAGCTTAAAACTTTACTTTTTGCTGGAGCTTTTGATTAGAATCTCCTGCACTGTAGCTTTTATTTCTTTAATTTGTGTGTGAGTTTATTCTTTTGATTTTGTCTGAAATTTGATGTTTGGTTTTTATATCTTATTCTATGTAAAACACCTTGAACTGCCTTGTGTTTGAAAAGTACCATACAAATAAACTTGCCTTGCCTATCAATATTTGACAATGTTATTATATTAGATTAGATTAGATTCAACTTTATTGTCTTTGTGCCGAGTACAGATATAAAGCCAATGAAATGCAGTTAGCATCTAACCCGAAATGCAAAGAATAGATTTACAAAATAACTGCGAATAAAAAGTAAATGCTCCAGCACACAAATATAAAAGTACTGAGACAGTACAATATGGGTGCAATACTGCTTAGCGCTGTGATGTGAGGTTCAGCAGGATCACAGCCTCAGGGAAGAAACTCTTCCTATGTCTGCTGGTGTGGGAGCGGAGGCTCCTGTAGCACCTACCGGATGGAAGGAGAGTAAGAAGTCTATGGTTAGGGTGAGATGCATCCTTGATAATGCTTTTCGCCCTGCCCAGGCAGCATTATGGTAGATGTTCTCAATGGTGGGCAATTGGGTGCCGATAATCCGCTGGGCAGTTTTCACCACCCGCTGGAGTGCTTTGTGGTCCAATACGGGACAATTGCCATACCACACTGAGATGCAGTTGGTGAGTATGCTCTCAGTGGTACAACGGTAAAAGTCCGTCAGTATCCTGGGACAGAGGTGAGCTTTCTTGATTCTCCACAGGAAGTAGAGGCACTCTTGCATCTTTTTGATCAGGATGGAGGAGATCAGGGACCAGGTGAGATCCTTGGAAATGTGGACACCCAGGAATCTGAAGCTTGATACACACTCCACTGCAGCACCATTGATGTAGATGAGGACCTGAGTGTAGCTCCTAGCATGCGTGAAGTCCACAATGATCTTCTGGGTGTTAAGGGCCAGGTTGTTGTCGGCACATCACGTGGCCAGGTGCTGGACCTCATCCCTGTAGGCCGTCTCGTCATCCCCTCTGATCAGGCCAATCACCGTGGTGTCGTCTGCGATCTTGATTATGGAGTTAGAACCATGTACAAGAATGCAGTCATAGGTGAAAAGGGAGTACAGATGAGGGCTCAGCACACAGCCTTGAGGCCTGCCGGTGTTCAGGGTGAGAATGGAGGAGGAGAGGTTGTCTAACGTAACAGATTGGGGTCTGTAAGTCAGAAAGTCCAAGGTCCAATTGCAGAGGGATGAGCTGATACCAAGCTGGCGAAGTTTGGTGATCAGCTTGGAGGGGATCACAGTATTGAATGCCGAACTAAAGTCAATGAACAACGTTCTGACATAGGAGTTGGGGCTGTCCAGGTGGGTCAGAGCAGAGTGAAGTGCCATGAAGATGGCATCCTCTGTTCACCTGTTGGTGCGATAGGCAAATTGATGGGGGTCCAGGGTAGCGGGCAGACAGGATTTCAGATGTGATAGAACCAGTCTCTCAAAGCACTTTGCAATGATGGGGGTGAGTGCAACTGGGTGGAAGTCATTCAGGCCCGTGGCAGTGGAATACTTTGGCACTGGCACGATGGCGGCAGTCTTGAAGAATATTAACATAAAACTCTTGATGAACTAATGCTTCTGTTATCATAAAGTATTGCAGACATTATTTCAAGTTACTTCATTTTAATCAAGTTTGAAAATCTAAGAAAAAGTGCAATCCATTCAAGTGTAAGCCCAACAACTTGATGAATCTCTTTCTTTATTTTGCATTCCTCATTAAATAACATGGACAGCAGAGCTAATCAGAATAATTTGGAACTTACTGCTGAGTAACCCACTTGGGAAAGACTTGCCATTCATGTCAAATATATAAACATACTGTGTATTATTTCAGTCACTGAACTGGAATTCCTTTCTAATGATGGTTTTATTTAATTTTTTATATTGTACATGCAGGTGTTTACTCTAAACAGAACAGACTTTAAAACTAATCTTTTTTTTTCTGGAAGAAACTGTCAGTTTAATAGCTTAATTAAACCAGGATCTGGTTTGGCTTTTATATCATGATTCTTCTCTTCCCATTTAGCTGAACAACATAGACTTTGGAATTGTGTAAGGATTCTTTACAATGTTCTTTAGTTACATAAAGTTTGAAGATTTCAAGGTTAGCTATGACTTAGCAGTATTACAAATTGCAATTGTATAGTGCTTTTAAAGTAGCACAAATTGCAAGTGCAGCCAAAATATCAGAGATTACCAGAAATGGTCTTCACTTACAAAAATTTCAGTTCACTTTTAATAGTGGGAAAGAAGACTAAGACTGAATAATTTGTGATTTATGGAGAAAAGATGAATCATAGAGACAAGGGTGCATGATCTACTTGGATAGCACACAAATAAAAGCTTTTTGCTGTACTTGGTACAGGTGACAAAAATAAAGTACCAATACCAATAGTAGAATACAACTTGCACTGACTTATGTCTGCTGAATGGTCCAAGTATCGGCTGAAGCAGGTAAGGAAATTCAACACCATAATTCCCTCCAGGCTTGACAAGAAGTTCAGAGACCTCGGCCTTCACCCTACCTTGTAAAGCTGGATCCTGTATTTCCTGTCAGATTGCAGGCAGGTAGTAAGAGTGGGCTCCCTCACCTACTTCTGACTGATCCTGTTACGTACCCCGTAACTGGGTCACTTACCAGCAAAGATAGAGAGGTCCGTTGAAGTCTGATGGTACTATTTTTAAAAGTATTTATTGATAAAGGGGCACAAAAATAAGATTAATGCAAACATACAGATAATATGCATCGTCAATACTAAATCTAAAAGCGCGGGTATAATAATAATCAATAAGAAATAGCTCTATTGTTGTCTAGGGGATAATGTATTGTCCGATGGAAATATAAAAGTCACTGTCATTCAAGCTGCAGCGTTTTGGGTTTAAGAGAGACGGTTTAAACTTGCCCAGGTCTTTTATGATGCCAATCCTTTTGAGTCGGGGGAGTTGGTTTCCCCGTTGCTAGCTAAAAGCCGTTTTCCGTGGTACCAGCCACCAGTCCCAGGCAACGGAACTGAACGCACGTGGCCTCCTTCAAATGGCTTCCCGCTATTACGGGATCGCTAGCGTTTCTTCTGGTGCGTCTGAGGGGCTGTTCCTACAGACCCTCTTTTATCCTGACTTGCAGGGTCGTAGATGTCAATCAGGTTGGGGTGATGCAATCTCTTTCTCACCCAGCCCACCTTGCCTGAGGGTGTTCACGTAGCATAGTATCTCAATCCACAAATTTGTCTCCAAGAGACAATGGCCATGTCCCGTAGCTTTGCATCGCCGGGGAACGAGACATTCTGCATGTCTCTCTCTCATTTCCTGGGTCCCCTGACCCAACCCAATAGTGATCTTGCAATTCTCACAAAGGAGGGGGCTGCAGGCATAACAATCCTCAACACAGGTGGCCCTCAGGGCTGTGTCCTAAACCCCCTCCTTTACTCTCTGTATAACAATGACAGTGTTGCCACCCACACCTCCTATCTGCTAATTAAATTTGCGGACAATACTACACTGATTGGCCTAATCTCAAATAATAATGAGGTAGCCTACAGAGAAGTCATCACCCTGACACAGTGGTGTCAAAAATACAACCTCTCCCTCAATGTCGCAAAAACAAAGAAGCTGGTTGTGAACTACGGGAGGAATGGAAACAAGCTAACCTTTATTGACACCCTCTGGGGTTGAGAGGGTGAACAGCTTTAAGTTCCTCAGCATACACACCGCTGAGGATCTCAAGTGAGCTGTACGTACCGGCTGTGTGGTGAAAAAGGCACAACAGTGCCTCTTTCATCTCAGATGGTTGAAGAAGTTTGGTATGGACTCCCACATCCTTAGAACTTTCTACAGGGGCAAAATTGAGAGCATCTTGACTGGCTGCATCACTGCCAGGTATGGGAACTGCACTTCCCTCAATCACAGGACTCTGCAGAGAGTGGTGCGGACAGCCCAGCGCATCTGTAGATGTGAACTTCCCACTATTCAGGACTTTTACAACGCCAGGTGTGTAAAAAGGCCCCAGAGGATCACTGGGGACCTGAGTCACCCCAACCACAAACTGTTCCAGCTGCTACCATCTGGGAAACGGTAACACAGCATTACAGCCAGGGCCAACAGGCTCCGGGACAGCTTCTTCCACCAGGCCAACAGACTGATTAATTCATGCTGATACAATTGTATTTCTATGCTATATTGACTGTCCTGTTATACATGCTATTTATTATAAATTACGAAAAATTGCGCATTGCAAATTTAGATGGAGACGTAGCATGAAGTCTTTACTCCTCATGTATATGAAGGATGTAAGTAATAAAGTCAATTCAGTTCAATTCAAGTGAAGATTTAAAATGTGATTGATGGCTTGAAGTATACTCAGATTTCAACTTCAGTTATGTTATTTATGCATATACAACCATTGTCTGGTTTTAGATCATTTCGAGTTAATAGGGTGGGAATCTAAGAGGTAAGCAAGAAGTGCATTAGCGGATTAGAGATAGACATTCATTCCAGTCACATAGAGTGAATATGCAACATAATAGCTCCATGATCTTGCTTTGCTTCTGCAATTCACTTCCATTGTATTTAAAGGAGCCAAAATTCAGTAGTGGATTTCACTGCATATAAAGTCAAATGAGTTGGTGTTGATTTAATGGGCTATCGTCTCTCCCACTTCAAAAGGAAAATATATTTCCTATTGGAGGAAATGATGTATTTCATGTTGTGGGAAGTTATAGAATCTGGAACAAGTTACACCATGACAATGAGCGTGAAGGTCAACAGTGAGGTGAATTAAGTAGTGTCGGAATGGATATAGAGTCTCAAGCTCAGTTCAGTAGTGAGATTGAAGAGCTAGATGGTGCTCGTACAATTAATTGGAAGAGTATGGTGTTAAAATAGAAATGTTACATTCACCATGTGAATAGGATTCAGGCTGTCCACTCTATCTCACTTCTGACCAGATGTAGATAAAAGAAAGCCAGTCAAGAATACAGTTTTCTGTTAGCAAGATCTGAGAGAAATATTGTTGGTTATGGCTTAGCTTGCAGCAAGAAATGGAATCACAAGAAGGAAGTACCACAGTAGAAGGAGTAGTTCCTGTGAACTTCCGATTAGCAGTTATCCAGATAGTACTAACAGTACCTGGGGTAGATCAACTGATGACTTTGAAACCAAAGGACATGATTCAGATTTGACAAACAAAATTGGTTCCAATAAAGTTATAGAATTAGTTCTTGGGCCACTATGTTCAATTATTTTACTCAAGATTTAAATCAGATATTAAGAATAATTTTGATTTCAAGGAAGAGTTATCGTTAAAGATTTACTATATTGTGAGGCAACATCGATCTCCTATTTCTCATCCAACATGTTACTGAGCACCAGGCCTGACATTGTCACATCCCTGCTTCATGTTGTCTATTTGACATGAGATGGTGAAGAATATATTCCTAAGAGCGTTGTTGTCTCCCTGGGCATCAGGGGTGACTAAAATATTTCTCTTGCTTTGAAAATTTACACGGTGAAGCTAACAATGTCATTTGTGAATACGTACACAACGCTGGAAGAACTCAGCAGGTCAGGCAGCATCCGTGAGAAAAGAGTAGCCAATGTTTCGGGCCGAGACCCTTCATCAGGAATGGGGGGGGGGGGGGGGAAGAGAGGACTGAAGCCCAGTAATAGAGATAGGGGAGGGAGTAGGGCCTAGAGGCGCCAGGTGGAAAACCAATCAGAGGAAAGATAAAGGGGGGAGGGGAAGGGGATAAGCATGAAAGAACTGCAGAGATAAAGAAGCAGAAAGAGGTCCCTCTCTGTCTCTCTCCCCTCAACTTTCTGCTTCTTTATCTCTGCAGTTCTTTCATGCTTATCCCCTTCCCCTCCCCCCTTTATCTTTCCTCTGATTGGTTTTCCACCTGGTGCCTCTAGGCCCTACCCCCTCCCCTATCTCTATTACTGGGCTTCGGCCCTCTCTTCCCCCCCATTCCTGATGAAGGGTCTCGGCCCGAAACGTTGGCTACTCTTTTCTCACGGATCCTGCCTGACCTGCTGAGTTCTTCCAGCGTTGTGTACGTATTCTTTGATCCACAGCATCTGCAGTTGTATTTTAATGTCATTTGTGATCTGGTCTCTCTTATGATATTAGGAGGAAAGTGAATTTCTAGCATATTTTCATTATTTGTCAGAGCTAGCATCTTATACTCGACATCAAATACAGAGCAGTTTCCTGGGCTTGAAGAATCATCAGGGTTAGGTCATAAGAACAAACATGAGACGCTGTAGATGCTGGAAATCCAAGCAACACACAAAAATTGCTGGAGCAACTCAGCAGGCCATACAACATCCATGGAAAAGAGTAAACTGATTAAGTTTCAGTGCAAGATCCTTTATTGAAACTGGAAAATTCCTGCTGAAGGGTCTCGGCTCGAAACTTCGACTGTTTACTTACTTCCATAGATGTTTCCTGGCTCGTTGAGTTCCTTCAGCATTTTAAGTGTGTTGGTCAGTTCATAAGAAACTTATTCCAATTGTGATAAATGTTACCTTCATGAAAGAAAGTGGAACTATTAACTCCAACACTAATAGTGCATAAAAGTTTATGGAAGTTGCAATTAAATTCTAATACTAGAAGATATGCATTTAAAGAAGTTCGAAGGAGCTATACAGGTCAAGTCTTTTACAAAGAGGTGGGTATCTAGAATGTGCTGCCAGGGCTGGCTGAAGACACTAATGCAATGCAAACATTTAAGAGGCTCATAGATAGACATATCAATGTGCGGAGAATGGAGGGATATAAATGTTGCTTAGGCAGAAGGAATTAGTTTAATTAGTGTAGGTGTTTAATCAGTTCAGCATCAACGACATCTTCAAGAGGCAGTTCCTATAGCATCCATCACGAAGGGTGCTCACCATCTCATTATCACCATCCATCAGTAAGGTCCCTCACCTTCTCATTACTACCATCAAGAGCTTGAAGACTCACATTCAGCAAGTTAGGAACAGCTTCTTCCCTTCTGTCATCATATTTTTGAATGGTCCATGAATCTATGAACACGATCTAGTCATTCCATATTCTTGTAAAATTTATTTATTCTGTAATTTTATGTCTTTGTATTGTACTGCTGCTGCAAAACAACAAATTTCCTGCTGTATAAGACAGTGAAAATAAACCTGATTTTGACATTATCATATGCTGTACAGTTCTATGATCCACATTCTAAATCAAATTTAAAAATAACATCTGAAACACTTGTAGCAGATTAGCCACATGTTCATGAACATCTTGACAGCTTATTACAGAATGCATAAAAAATTGTTTTGAAGTTTGTTGGGAAATTGAAATCAAAAAAATCTCCAAATCATCCCATCACTTTTTTGGATAAATAGAGGAGGAACAGTGGTGTTATAACTAACCCCTGCATGAAATGAGGTTATTTTAGAGTAATCAGGCTTTGTCTTGAGATGAAGGCTGTTCCCAGACAGCTGGGTATCTTTACAGGGTGACCAGTGAGTCAAGTGGAACAAGAATTCTTCTTCCTTTCCCCTTCTGTCCTGTAACCTTGGAGATAAAGAAATAAAGATTAGCCTTATTTGTCATATGTACGTTGAAACATAGAAACATACAGTGAAATCTGCCCTTTACGTCAAATCAAATCAGCAAATCTAGTGCTAAGGGCAGACCGCAAATGACACTGTGTTTCCTGTGCCCAAATATATTACTCACAACTTACTAGTCCTAACTGTACACCTTTTCAATGTGGAAGGAAACTGGAACACTGGAGGAACACTATACAGTCACGGGGAGAACGTACAAACTCTTTATAAACGGTGGCGGGAATCAAACCCTGGCTGGTGATCAGTGATGCTGCAAAGCGATTGTGCTAACACCTAGGCTACCGTGCCTCCACAATCAGCAACTGCTTTGCAACTCATAACCCCCCAAACTCCGCTGTACTCCCCAAACCAAAAGCAATGTTTCCTTCTCCGACATCTTACCACAGCTGAATCTCCTAGAATGAAAGATCAGAAATCTCACTCTTCCCCAGGTTCAGATTCACTTCCCTGCAAACAGCCGCTCAAGGTGATCAGCAGCACAGGCTGAGGTATCAACTGCTCCCTTCCCTCCACAGATGCTGCCTGATCTGCTGAGTTCCTCCAGCAGGTCATTTTATTTACTCCGTATTTCAGCATCTGCAGTCTTGTAGCTTCAGAATCAGGTTTAATATCACTGGCATGTATCATCAAATTTGTTGTTTTGCAGCAGCAGTACATTGCAAGACAATAATAATAAAATCTATAAATTACAATAAGAAATATATATTAAAAAAATTAAAGAAGTAGTGCAAAACGATAGCAAAAATATAGTAAAGTAGTGTCCATTGGTTCATTGTCCATTCAGAAATCTGATACCGGATGGGAAGAAGCTGTTCCAGAAATATTGAGCATGTGTCTTTAGGTTCCTCTCCCTTCTCCTTGATGATAGCAATGAAGAGATGGCATGTCCTATGTGACTGGCGTCCTTAATGACGGATGCTGTCTATTTGAGGCTTCGCCTTTCGAAGGTTACTGGGCACTGCGGAGGCTGGTGCCCATAAAGGAGCTGGCTGAGTTTACAGCTCTCTACAACTTATTCCGATCCTGTACAGTGGCACCTCCATGACAGATGCTGATGTAACCACTTAGAAATCCTCTGCACAGTACACCTGAGGAAGTTTGCACAAATCTTAAGTGGCATAACAAGTCTCCTCAAACTTCTAATGAAATATAACCATGGCCATGCCATCTTTGTAATTGTACGTAATATGTGATTGTATGTAAATTGTTATATGTTGGGCCCAGGATAGATCAGAAAGATCAACTAAAATGTTAAGTTCTAGGGACTTGAAACTATTCAACTTTTCTGCTGCTGATCCCTCAATGAGGCCTGGTGTTTGCTCCCTCAACTTTCTCTTCCTGAAACACACAACCAATTCCTAGGCCTTATGATGTTGAGTACAAGGTTGTTGTTTCGACACCAATCCACCAGCTGATGTATCTCACTCCTGAGTCCAGCTCTATGCCTCCCCCATCACCATCAGCAATTCTACCAATAATAGTTGCAAATGTATAGATGGTATTTGAGCTGTGCGTAGCCCATGGGTGTAGAGAGGTTAGAACAGTGGGCTAAGCACGCATCCTTGAGGTGTGCCTGTATTGATTGTCAGCGAGGAGAATAGCTGTGGAGGGAAGTACAGAAGCCCAGGTTTAAGAGCTTGTTGATTGGAACTGAGGGTACGATGGTGTTGAACACTGAGCTGGAATCAATAAACAGCAACCTAATGTAGGTATTGCTATTGTCCAGGTGATCCGAGGCTGAGCGCAGAGACAGTGAGATTGCATCTGTTGTTAACCTCTTGTGGCAATAGGCAAATTGCAGTGATTACAGGTCCTTGCTCAGGCAGGAGTTGATTATAGCCATGACCAACCTCTCAAAGCACTTCATCACAGTAGATATGAGTGGAATGATGCAATGGTTGTTGAGGCAGCTCATCCTGCTCTTCGTGTTACCCTTTTGAAGCAGGTGGGAACCTCTGAGTGAAGCAGTGAGAGATTGAAGATGTACTTGAACGCTCCTACTAATTGTTCTTGGACATCCCAAGGATGCTGGAATCTTTGTAAAGCCTTCAGAGAACTGAGGGATATGGGAACTGCATAGAAGGAGCTGAAGCCTGGATTAGCTCTCATCCATCAGGCTCCTGAACCAACGGGGATAACGTTGTTTAACTTCACTCACCCTATCACTGAACTCTTCTCACAACCTTTGGACTCACTTTCAAGTACTCTTCATCTCATGTTCTCGATATTTATTGCTTAATTGTGTAACATTTTTTCTCTTTCAGTTTTGCAAAAATTTGTTCTTTGGTTGTTTGTTCACACTTTTGGATGTGGTCCTTCATTGATTCCGTTGTGGTTCTTGGAATTACAGTGTATGCCTGCAAGTAAATGAATTTCGGGGTTGCTTATGGTGACATATATGTACTTTGATATTAGGTTTACTTTGAACTTTGAATAGCAGGGGCAGGCTTGACAACCAAGTGACCCACTCCTGCTCCAATTTTCTTGTGATAACTGGGATGCAAGCTCCCTGACGTGGGACCACCTCTGGAATGTTCCCTAACAGGAGCTCAAGCCTATTGTTAGGTTTGAAAATACTTGTTGAGGTGGTAGGGATTGGCAAGGAAGGAAAGCACGCAGTCCATGGTTAAAACCTCTGCCGAAAGACCCAGCTGGACATGGAGATCTTAATCTACTTCTCCAATTCCATGCAAAGATTAGAGACTGATGTCTTTCGTCTTTGAGACAACAGAGATGACAAATACCTTTCCTCCATCTCCCTCCACCCTCAACCATTCACCCTACTCTTGAGCATAAATAATATCTGCAATTCAAGTCTTTAGTGGGAAAGAATTGACTGTTTCTTTGCATGGTTTTGAATGTTAAGTGAAACTGAAATTTCAAATGTCATGTAAAAACCAAGCCAAAATAATGAACACACACAAGGAAATCTGCAGATGCTGGAAATTCAAACAACAACACACACAAAATGCCGGTGGAACACAGCAGGCCAGGCAGCATCTATAGGGAGAAGCGCTGTCGACGTTTCGGGCCGAGACCCTTTGTCAGGACTTCGTCTTGATGAAGGGTCTCGGCCCGAAACGTCGACAGCGCTTCTCCCTATAGATGCTGCCTGGCCTGCTGTGTTCCACCAAAATAATGAAGAACAGATCAGAGCTTCATATTGTATGTTGCTATTTAGTTTAATTTCTAGTTTGGGAAAAGAGATAGATTGAACTTATGTTTGGTGTAGTGAAATGTTATCACTACTGAAAGATGAGCTATTAAATAAAAATTACAGGGCCATTTCTTATGGATCTTTAACATTATTTCCAGTTCCAAAAGTAATCATATTGTACATCTCAAGACGATTTTAAACTGAAAAGCGAAGTTCTTTACACATAAGAATTTGGAATTATCTGCTAAGACATTATTTAAATAGAACTCATAAAAAAAATAACAGGGATTTGACCAGTTGGTCTAGTGAAAGAGAATGAGAAGCAGAATAATTCTAGAATGTCTCTACACTAATATTTTTTCAGGAACATCTCTACTCATCTGGAAACAAGTCCTAAACAAGTCCTATGGCTTCCATATATTTATGTTTACTGACAACTCCGTTGTTGTTGGCATGTTGGTAAATCGGCATATAGGAGGAAGATTGAAAATATGGTTTACTGGTGCCACAGCAACAAACTCAGCAAAAACAAAGAGCTACAGGAGAAAGAAACCAGAGGTCCTTGAGCTATCCTCAGTTGGAGATGGAGAGGATCAGTAGTTTTAAATTCCTTGGCATTACTATTTCAAAGGATCTGTCCTAGGACCAGCATGTAAGTACCATGTGAAAGAAGGCATGGCTGCTGGCAACAGGAATGAAGTACAAGAATCTTAGGTTGCACACCACCGGATTCATGACCAGTGATTACCCTTCAATTATCAGGCTCCTAAACCAGCATGGATAACTTCACCCACCTCGACACTGAACTGATTCCACAACCTATGGACTCACCTTCCTGAACTCTACAACTCATGTTCTCAGTATTATTTATTTATTTTGTTTTGTACTTTCACAGTTTGTCTTCTTTTGTACATTAGTTCTTTATCAATCTTTGTGTGTAGCTTTTCATCGATTCTATTGCATTTCTCTGTTGTATTGTAAATACCTGCAAAAAAATGAATGTCAGGTGGTATATACATACTTGGATAGTATATTTACTTTAAGTTTGAATCTTACTTTAAATATATCATCCTTTTGATGTTTTGGCTTAGCCCACAAACTGACTAAGTGACTAAACCAATGCAACCCTTACAAAATTTTGTCCTTATACATTCCAATTTCAATTAATCTTAGCCATAACACTTTTTGGTCCGTTGAACAATTTGTTTAATTTCTGTCTTTCATATCTTCCATAAAAATCCTTCAATATCTCATCCAAGTCAATTATAATCTGTGCTCTGATAAATAAGCTTACTTTTGACATGATTGGTGGAGCTGCACACAGCAAGAATCATAGCTTAAGGTTAGGGAGGGATATGATCAGCTGGGAAGTTGGATAGATTGGTGGCAATTAGGATGCTGATATAAAATTGATTTGACATACATGAGAACAAAGGCTATCCAGACAGAATGTGGCATCTAGGATGGGTGGGAACTTAATCATTAATTATTGAGATGGATCAGTACACATGGTCTCCCTCAACAGTATTGCCAACATCCAGTTTGTGGACTGTCAGTGATCTACAGAATCCTATTGATTTTTGCATGACAAATAAAGCATTAAAATAGACAATAAATGATCATAAAATGTTACCAATGAAGTATCCTGTCAAATATTTAAAAGATACTTGGCATTAGCTCAAAGTAACAACTATCTGATGGTAAGGGAGTAAATAAAAACATTGCATCTCCAACTTTGTGGTGTCTGTCATGTTAAGGTTACTGTTTCCCTCTAGTCTTCAAATCCCCCAGTGCTCTTTTTAACATCCTTGCTTTATGCACCTGTTATTGGAAGAAACTAGGTCAGCAAGGATGAGTTGAGTTTGAAGTGCTGGTTTCCCGTTGTACCATGCTATGACTCTATGGTTCCAAGTAATATTTAATTACTTTCTCAAACTTGGTATTGTCTACATTTGGCTTTCAAATTTCTACCAATACCTCACAGCAATTTTCTCAGTCTCTGTCTTATTTTCACCACAAAATCTCTTCTTTACCTCCAGTTGCACAGAGATTTATGTTGGCTGAGGTCGGGGCTTCATGCTTTGGCTCTTAGCAGGGTCACCCATGTCAAACAGGTCACAGGGTAGAGGCCAGACTAAGAGTGGTTCTCTGGTCCTTTAGGTTCGGGGGGGGGGGGGTTCAGCTCAAGGCTGACAACCCTGACTCGTAAAACAAAAATATTACAGAAATAGCAATGAAGAATCCTTCTACATCTGAGTATGACAGTATTCCTGAGTCTCCACTGAGGACTTGCATGACTAACACTAGTGAAAATCAAGAGGAAGCTACTGACATGTTGAAGGAAGCCCTGAAATGCCCGAGATGGAGGAGCTTCATTGCTGCCCTAAGTGCCAGTGATGTTATGTGCAGTAAGTAAGTAAGCTCTCCTTTAGATCAAAATCTTTTACCATTTTCTTGTTTCATTGTTACAACACTAATAATTAATTAAGCCCAGCTACTGAACTTCTGAAACATAAACCAATGCCAAATGTTGTTTTCCTCAAAGCACCCCAACACTAGAAATTATCCTGATGAGCAAATTATTTTTCTTGCTCTCAATCTTTTGCTTAGTCCATTGCCTTTTTTTCTACCCCTAAAATCAGAAGAGTTTATGGGCTTCACCCCTGTAGGCTATGCAGGACTCAAGTCTTGGAACCCTCCTCTCCTCTTTTATTACTTTCAGCAAGTGTTTCATCAAGTTTGATTCAGTATCTTTTTCTCCTTTGCTTTTGAGAACTTGTTCTACATTAAAGGCATTTCCAAACCTGTAATTGTCATAATACTTATTTCACGATCAAAACTGAAAAGAAAAAGCATTGTTCAGATGAAGTAGATTGAGTTACATAAGAACCTATTTACTCTGACTACCTTCAGAACCCCATTTACTCTGATTTATCACTAAAAGGAGCTTAACCTATAACAAAGAAAAATGAAGAAACTATACAAACACACACAAAGTGGTGCACGAACTCAGCAGGTAGGTCAGCATCAAGAGAAATAAATAGTTAACATATTCGGTCGATTCCCTTCCACAGGACAATCCCTTCTCTGTTGTTAATGGTTAATCTAAGTTAGCTTCACTAAGTTAGTTAAGGTAGTAATTGGACCCTGCGAGGAAAAATTGGTTCTTTTTACTGGTAACACACACAAAATGCTGGTGGAATGCAGCAGGCCAGACAGCATCTATAGGAAGAAGCACTGTCGACATTTCGGGCTGAGACCCTTTGTCAGGACTAACTGAAAGGAAAGATAGTAAGAGATTTGTAAGAGATAGTAAGAGATAGAAAGTAGCTACTTTCAAATCTCTTACTATCTTTCCTTTCAGTTAGTCCTGCCGAAGGGTCTTGGCCCGAAACGTCGACATCGCTTCTCCCTATAGATCCTGCCTGGCCTGTTGCGTTCCACCAGCATTTTGTGTGTGTTGTTGCTTGAATTTCCAGCATCTGCAGATTTCCTCGTGTTTGCCTTTTACTGGTTCTCAATTCAATAACAAGACGTATAGTAGAAAGGAGCAGAATTAGGCCATTCAGCCCATTGAGTCTGCTCCACCATTCCATCATGACTGGTTTATTTTTCCTCCCAACCCCATTTTCCTACATTTTCTCCATAACCTTTGATGCCCTTATAAACCTCCACTTTAAATGATTTGGCCTCAACAGCTGTCTGTGGCAATGAATTACACCATCCTCTGGATAAAGCAATTCCTCCTCATCTCTGTTCAGAAGGGACATCCTTCTATTCTGAGCCTGTGCTCTCTGGTCCTAGACTCTCCCACTATTGGAAACATCCTCCCCACATTCACTCTATCTAGGCCTTTTAATATTCGGCAGGTTTCAATGAGATTCCACCCTTTCCCCTTGCATTCTCCTAAACTCTAGTGATTACAGTCTCAGAGTCATCAAATGCTCCTCATACATTAACCCTTTCATTCCAAGGATCATTCTCTAAAAACCCCTCTGGACCCTCACCAATGCCAGCACATTGTTCCATAGATATGAGGTCCAAAACTTCTCACAATATTCCAAATGTAGTCTGGGCAATGACCTATAAAGCCTCAACAGAACATCCCCGTTTTTTAAATTCTAGTCTTCTCAAAACGAGTGCTAAGATTGCATTTGCCTTCCTCATTACCAACTCAACCTAGAAGTTTAATCTTTGGGGAACCCTGCATGAGAACTCTCAAGACCCTCTGCACCTTCCCATGTTTTTCTTTCAATTAGTTTTATGCTCTGGAGTTAGAAAACATAACGACACAACAAGAAGGTTTTAAATAAACTCAAGAGGACTACCTACTTGCTGAAGCGCAGTGAGATGTTAGAATTAAAAAACACAGAGAGAGAGATTCAAGTTTTTAAAATGCAGCACGTGATTAGCTCAGAAAAGGAGAAGTTGGTCAAGTTGTAAAAATGAAACATATGGTTAGTTCTGAATTTGTTCCCATTTAGAAATTAGTCTACTTCTTTACTCCTTCCACCAACGTGCATGACCATACACTTCACTGTACTGTATTCAGTTTGCCACTTCTTTGCCCCTTCTTCTAATCTGTCCAAGTCCTACTGCAGCCTCCCTACTTTCTCAACACTACTTTCCTGTCCATCTAGCTTTCTATCATCTGCAAACATGGCCATAATGCCATCGATTCTGTGATCCAGATTATTAACATATAACATGAAAAGTAGTGAACACAACACAGACACCTGTGGCACACTAGTAGTCAATGGCAGCCAATCAAAAAAAGCCCACTTTATTCCTATTCTTTGCCTTCTGCCAGTCAGTCAATCTTCTATCCATACTAGTATATTTTCTGTGATACCATGGGCTCTTACTCTGTTTAGCAATGTCCTATGTGGTGCCTTGTCAAAGGCCATCTGAAAATGCGAGTAAACAAAATCCAGTGACTCACTTTTGTCTTTCCTGCCTGACATTTCCTCAAAGAATTCCAACAGATTTCATTTCAGATTAGCAAGAGCATGATCTGTATGAGAATGAGAACCATTTAAAGGGGCAAGTCTCGTTGCTTGAGAGCTTTATTTGGATGAACAAAAAGAAATGAGGTTTAAATAGAGTGGTCACTGTGGGAGCAGTCATGGTTTGAGAGAATAGTATTAGTGAGAGGAACTGAGGCTTTGGCTCAAGAGGTTTCAGTGAAAAGAGGCCAAGGTTCCTGAGGGTTTTTTGGAGAGCCATTTTGTGAGTGGGCCAGTGTAGGATTCTGAGGTCTGAAGCTTTAGCTCGAGGGGCTTTGACAAGGAGACACAGATGAGTATTGGGTAAGAACAGTTTGTTTTAATATATATAGTAGTTAACTAAAAAGATACCAAATTATGGCTAATTAAATAAAGCAGGGATGCAGGATCTGGTGATGTGTTGTAGCTGCAATATGTTCCTGGCCGTTTCTCTTTCTTTGTTGTTCCTGTGTCGTTGGTACCCATATGGACTTTGGAAACTGAATCTTTGCTCTTACTCTCAGCAGGTCAGACAAAATATCCCAAACCTAAACACCAAACATAAAGCAGCCTTCAGTGCTTTCGATGCTTGTGACAGAGAACGGTGCCTATCCCCCTCACTGTACAATCCCAATTACAACTGCTTTTTTCTTCTCTCCCCCACCCCCCTTGAATGGCTACCAGAACCACTGTTCCGAAACTTGGCTGCTCATCCTTCCTACAGACTCCACTCTCATCTTCACACTGTCTTGTCCCTGGCCACAGACCAAATTTGATTTAGTTAATTGAATGGATGTGACAGTGTCCAGGTAACTCTCCCCCTCCCTGATGCATCACAGTGTTTGAAACTCGGGTTCCAGCTCATCAACTTTGAGTCTGAATTCCTTGAGTAGTTAACACTTGCTGCAGATGTGATCACCAGAAACCACAATGGGATCGACCATCTCCCGCATTAACACATCACCTAATTCTGTATCCCTACTTTATTTAATTGCTTGTAATTTGATAGCATTTAGTTAACTATTATATATATGATCTTCCTTGCTACTTGCCTGTGTTTCACTGTTCCATTGCTAAAGCCTCTTGAGACAAACCCTTAGGCCTCAGACTCCTATACTGGCCCACTCCAACTGCGGCTGCTTCCACAATGGCCATTCCTCTTAAAACTCATTTATTTTTATTTGCGAAGTTATGAAAAAGGCCATCCAAAAGTTTATTCGGCAATCAGAAAATGTGGAATACAGCCTACATTGAAAGCCACCGTCAGGAGAACACTTCATTAGTTTTCCAAAACAATGCCAAAATATGTGTGTTTGTTTGCAGTAATTACATTTAGTGGTGATCTGGAAACAGATTAAAGGTAATTTGAAATGATTATTCCACAGTATCAAAGCCTGAAATGTCTGTTTTTCTTTCAAAGAAAAGGAAGATTGTCTATTTTATAAACAACACACTAACTGATGAAATTATAGGAATCCACAGCTTTGAAACATAGTTTCCATGAATCATTTATCTCTGTATGTAATGGACGCTGTCATTTCACAATTTAGTTGAAAATAATACCTAACTCTTAAAGTCACTGAAATTGCTATGAACAAAGCAGTACAGGAAATAAAGTACAACGAAGAAACAAAAGTCATGGACATTTGGTAACGAATATTATAATGATGCATTTCACTGTAAGAACTGAATTTAAGGCTGAAATTAAACAGCTTCATTGAGGTGTTTATAAGCAGCGTGGGAGTTAATTTTCTTAGGCTAAGTGACATCTAAGTCCTATGATTAGTTTTACAATTACACAGTATTCACTAGTATTAATTATTCCATGGATACAGAAATAACGGACTGTTTGTGGGTGCTACTTTATATATAGTTTGTTGAATCCTGTCAGTAGATATGATGCTTAAAACCTTGTTATTTCTGTCAGCTGCTTTAAAAACTATAAGAAGTCACACTGTTAGGAAGAATTGCCTTTGTATATTGAAGGGTTATTTATTCTGATGCTTATTCTGATCTTTCTAAATGTTATTCAAGGGAGATGAATTTTCTTCAGGAGCATGTAAAGATAATCAATAACTACATGACTTTATTTTAAGAAGTTCTGGAACACTGTTGGAAATGTAATTGTGTGAGAAGTCTGAAATGACATTTTCAGTTGATGTTGAATCATCCCAAAGTTTGCGAATGCAACTCAGCTAACAATACTTCTGCCTCTGATGGGCTGAGAAATTCTTCAGTGATTCAAGTTAGTGCCCCTGGGATTTGAAATTCAACAGAAACAGATAGAAAAAAAAAGTGTGAAAAAAGATAGGATTTATTCAGAATCCTGTGCAGTCTCTGTTGTTAATAGGGATCTAGATATTGCAACTTGCTCTTTAAGTAACATTTCAGTATATTCTTCTACCACAGAGACAACCTGGTATGCAGCATAGCAAACTAATGTGTTCCAATGTGTTTCCACACACGCTGATCTTACCAGTCATAGGTCACTTACATACATAACATAATTACAATTCTGTTCTTCATATAAATCTGGAAACTGAGACCTGGGTTGCATAATTTAATCTTTCTTTCATTTGATTCTGTGAAAGGGGAAGAATATTTACTGAACTGCCCTGTAACCCGTTCATATTTAGAAGCAGTTACTTCTGTGTCAAGGTGGTAAAGCTCTGGAAGGATTTATTAAAGCCTTTGTAAGAGCACAGGCTCTCAGAAAAGTCCTCGCCTTTGATTCCATTCCTTCTCTTTCTTCATAGTCATATTCCTTTTCCCATTATTCATACAGTTCTATTTTATATTTGCAAAAATTATCTTCCTAACACAATTTCTCTGGTGCATTCTCCGTCCACCAAACTTCAATGACAGTGTAAAGAAACATCTGATATTTCTCTCAAAATGCTGGTGGAACACAGCAGGCCAGGCAGCATCTATAGAGAGAAGCGCTGTCGATGTTTTGGGCCGAGACCCTTCGTCAGGACTTACTGAAAGGAAAGATAGTAAGAGATTTGAAAGTAGGAGGGGGAGGGGAAAATGCGAAATGATAGGAAAAGACCGGAGGGGGTGGGGTGAAGCTGAGAGCCAGAAAGGTGTTTGGCAAAAGGGACACAGAGCTAGAGAAGGGAAAGGATCATGGGACGGGAGGCCTAGGGAGAAAGAAAGGGGGAGGGGAGCACCAGAGGGAGATGGAGAACAGGCAGAGTGATGGGCAGAGAGAGAGAAAAAAAACCTAAATATATCAGGGATGGGGTAAGAAGGGGAGGAGGGGCATTAACGGAAGTTAGAGAAGTCAGTGTTCATGCCTTCAGGTTGGAGGCTACCCAACCGGTATATAAGGTGTTGTTCCTCTAACCTGAGTGTGGCTTCATCTTGACAGTAGAGGAGGCCATGGATAGACATATCAGAATGGGAACGCATCTCTCCCATTTCCCGCACATCTGACCTCACCTCATCCGCCCACCACCCCACTCGGGATAGAGTAACCCTTGTCCTCACTTACCACCCCACCAGCCTCCAGGTCCAATGTATAATTCTCCATAACTTCTGCCACCTCCAACGGGATCCCACTACCAAGCACATCTTTCCCTCCACACCTCTTTCTGCTCTCTGCAGGGATCGCTCCCTATGCAACTCCCTTGTCCATTCATTCCCCCCATCCCTTCCCACTGATCTCTCTCCTAGCACTTACCCTTGCAAGCGGAACAAATGCTACACCTGCCCTTACACTTCCTCCCTCACCACCATTCAGGGCCCCAGACAGTCCTTCCAGGTGAGGCGACACTTCACCTGTGAGTCGGCTGGTGTGGTATACTGCGTCCGATGCTCCTGGTGTGGCCTTTTATATATTGGTGAGACCCGACGCAGACTGGGGGACCGTTTCACTGAACACCTACGCTCGGTCCGCCAGAGAAAGCAGGATCTCCCAGTGGCCACAAATTTTAATTCCACGTCCCATTCCCATTCTGATATGTCTATCCATGGCCTCCTCTACTGTCAAAATGAAGCCACACTCAGGTTGGAGGAACAACACCTTATATATCGGCTGGGTAGCCTCCAACCTGATGGCATAAACATTGACTTCTCTAACTTCCATTAATACCCCATCCTCCCCTTCTTACCCCATCCCTGATATATTTAATTTTTTTCTCTCTCTGCCCATCACTTTGCCTGTTCTCCATCTCCCTCTGGTGCTCCCCTCCCCCTTTCTTTCTCCCTAGGCCTCCCGTCCCATGATCCTTTCCCTTCTCTAGCTCTGACTCCCTTTTGCCAATCGCCTTTCTGGCTCGCAGCTTCACCCCACCCCCTCCAGTCTTCTCCTATCATTTCGCATTTTCCCCTCCCCCCACTACTTTCAAATCTCTAGTATCTTTCCTTTCAGTTAGTCCTGATGAAGGGTCTCGGCCCGAAATGTTGACAGCGCTTCTTCCTATAGATGCTGCCTGGCCTGCTGCGTTCCACCAGCATTTTGTGTGTGTTGCTTGAATTTCCAGCATCTGCAGATTTCCTCGTGTTTGTCTGATATTTCTCTTCCTATTGGAGGAGCAGAGAGTTAGAGTACAATACAGAAACAAGTCCTTCGGCCCATCAACACAAGGTTAGCAAACACCCAAACTAAACTAATCCTACATTAATCGCTTTTCTTGTTATACACACATTCATTTCAACATCATCTCCCTATCTATCCCCAGTATACAGTGGCCAATTAACTCATCAATCTGTACGTGTTTGGCATGTGAAAGGAACAGGAGCATTCACACAAAACACACACACTCAGAGGGAATATGCATACATACTCTGCACAGACTGCGCATGAGGGCAGGCACATCTCTAGAGCTATGAAGCTTAAACTCTACCAGCTGTACCATAGGTACTGCCAATATTCACATACCTGAGCACAACTATTGCTTCTTTTGATTTTATCAATTCCATTGAATCCTATGTCCTTTTTCTCCTTCCAGCTGAAAACTCTCATCCATGATACACTCAACTGTATAACTATTAAATACTACTCATGTTTCTCAACATAGGTCCTTTCTTAACGGAGAGTGTCAAAACAGAATGCAAAGACATCAGGGAGAAGCAAGAAGCCAGGATGTTGCTCTAAAGCTGGTGCGGGATCCTCAAATCATTTTTGGGTTGGGCTCCCTTTTGAACACAGTATCTCACCACTTCACTGCACCCCACCAGTTCTGGGAAGGCGTGAAGTTGCTCAATGTTTACCTTGAACCAAACAACATACACAAAAGTACTGGAGGAACTCAGCAGGTCAGAAGGAAGCTAACTTAAACATGAGAATTACCCTCAAAACCAGGACTAATGAAGGGTCTTGGACTAAAACATCGACTGTTCATTTCGCTCCATACAGGCTGCCTAAGCTTCTGAGTTCCTGCAGCATTTTATGTGTTTTGCTCCAGATTTCCAGCATCTGCCTTCTCTACTGTGTTCTAATACATTGAACTGAACCCCATTTTCGGCCTGTGAAGGTGGGGATGATGTGGCGAGGCTGGTATTAAACCCTTTAATGAACAGAGCGGGACAGATTTCATTGTGGGAAATGAGTTCATGTACTGCCAATTAGGTGGTTTCACACTGATGGACGGGCCCTTAATTGTCCCTCTAAACAGCAGTCAGGGTTTGTGAGTGATTTTCACATTTACAGTGGCTTCTATCTGAAGTGGTTTCCACCTTTGTGGGTTTTTCTGAAGTTATATCATGGGCATATGGCAACAAACAGAAGTTTTGTTGCTTCCTATTCTTTTGGCTGCCCATTTCTTTTGAATTAAAAATATATCAATAATCATTTACTCAGGGGCAATATTCCTCTAATGTTTTGTAATTATAAAACTTAAAACTAATTGAAAGAAAAAGAATGGGAGAACTGGAAAACGTGTACGTTTCATTTCTTTACTTTAGTGAAGCACGGCATATGACGTGGTGGTGTACAGACGTATACCATTCATGTACTTTTACATATAACCTGCAGTAAATTATGTAAGCAACAAAGAATGCCTAATCAAAAATATATTTACAACATTACTCAAATATTATTGAAACATTAAACACACAACATTCTTCCATGTTTAGCTGTAAACTCCAACTCAATATAAAATGCATCACTATATATCTGTGTGAGTGTGTTCTGGGACCTCCTATGTGGTGGTTGAAGCTGTTGACTCTGGGACTGCAGGAAGTGGTTCTGACATCTCTGGAGACCTTTCTGCATGGCAAGATGCTTAGTCTATTGATCTATCCCAGGCCACTAGACAAAGCTTTGAGGCAGACACGAGGAAATCTGCAGATGCTGGAAAGTCAAGCAACACACACAAAGTGCTGGTGGAACACAGCAGGCCAGGCAGCATCTACAGGAAGAAGCACTGCTGATGTTTCGAGCCGAGACCCTTCGTCAGGACTAACTGAAAGAAAAGATAGTAAGAGATCTCTTACTATCTTTTCGTTCAGTTAATCCTGACGAAGGGTCTCGGCCCAAAACGTTGACAAAGCTTTGAGGCAATGCTTTCATTTTGACCACTCCTAGATGACTGGCATGTAGCTCCTTCAGTACTTCAGCTCTCAGCTAAACAACTCTCAATCCCCACGAGGCAACCTCCATCAAGGGCAAGTTCATCCTGGCACTGGTAATAATGGCGGAACAGGACTTTCTGCTGCATTTTCCAGCCATTTTGTGTTGCCATGCAGACATGAGACAATGTGGAGTCTTTTCTGGTTTCTCTTTCAAACTCGCTGCTGTAATAGGGAGATTTTCAATTAGCGTTCAGGAGAATATGTCAAGAGGAGTATCCTCATTGTAATTTTTCCAGGTATTTCCTTCTCTAAAGGTAAGCTGGACAATCCATCAGCATTTCCTTGACTAGTTGTCCTCTTGAAATTGATCTTGCAATTGTGTCCTCCAAAGCCATCATTTCATGTTGTTGCTGTTGGTGGATTGAAAATGACAGTGGTTGATGATCAGTATTGAGGGTAAACTCTCCCCTGTACTAGTACTGGTTGAAACATTTAACACCCCAAGCCAGACTCAAAGGCTCTCTGTCAATCTGTAGTGGTACACGACCTCACACTGTTTTGTCCTTTGCCATTTCTTCCCGATCTGTAGTAATGCATTCGTTTTGTGGGGTGAATGAAACAGCTATGCCAGTGTCCAGTTCAATTTTAATTAATTGGCCATTCACATTGTCAATCTCAGGGCTACCCTGTCCAGTGTCACTCTCATCACTATATCAGATTTTTCATCAACAGCATTCAGATTAGTGCTCATTTTGAGATTGCAACTTGTCATTTTATCTTTTTCTCTTTCCTGTGCAGTCTAGTTTTATTTTGTCTGTCCAACTTGATCTTTGTATGCGTCCTATTCTGCTGCATTTTCTGCGAGGGCCGCCTTCAGGCCTGCACTTGTGTGGGATAGGTAAGCCCCTGCCACAGCAGTAATACAATTTGTTCAGCCAAGTAGGTTTCTGTTTAGAAGCTGCAGTTTTGTTCACACTCACTTTCATTCCTGACTGCAACTCAGCTGCATTCTGTCAGCTGTTTCCTTTGATACAACAATTTCACCTGCTCTTTCAAGTGAGTTGTGCTTCATTTGGGAGCCATTTTGAATGTTTTCTTTAAAGATTATGCAAACTAAACACTCTCTGCATGTCACTATGCCCATGATCGAACTGAAAATGCTCAGACAACTTTTGCAATATAGCCACTTGCATTGAAATGGACTCACCTTCCTTTTGATCCTTCTCCTGAAACCTAAAGTGCTCTGTAATTGACATGGTTTCAGTTCTAAATGTTCCTGCATTTCTTTCATGATATCAGCAAAGCTCATTTCAGTCGGTCTGGTTGGAGCAGTCAAACCTCTAAGCAAACTGTCTGCTCTTCCACTCATCAAAACTGGCACTCGCTCTGCATTGGTTATTTCATTTGCTTCAAAATGCTGCTCATTTTGCTATGTATACAACATCCAGTTATCTTTTGTGTAATCAACTGTGTCTATCTTTCCCTTATAATCAGCCATCTCTGCTCCTTTTTTATTAATGTTTATTATCACCCGGCTCTCACTATTTATGAGCCTGTGAATTCACCTGTTTTCTGCCTTTTTTAAAAAAAAAATGACCATCTTCTCCTTTTCTGAACTGACCACATGCTGCATTTTTAAAAACGTGAATGTCTCACGGTGCGTCTTTTTAACTGGTACAGCTCACTATGCTTCAACAGGTTGGTAGTCCTCTTGGGTTCATTTAAAACCTTCTCGTCACCTCTGTTATGTTTTGAAATTCCAAAGCATAAGACGCATCAAAAAGAAAGCATGGAAGTTCAGGAGAATGTGTGCATTTTGTTTATTTACTTTAGTGGTGGCTTAATGACGTATGCCATTCACGTACTTTTACATATAAGCTGGAATGAATTATGTAAGCAACAATGAATGTTTAATCAAACAATATATTTACAATAATACTCAAATAAAACTGAAACATTAAATACACAACAATTACCTTTTTGCTTTTCTTACTGTATGTCCCAAATAGAAGCACCTTTGGTCTTATATAGTGTAATCCTCTTAAATTGACAACTATTATAGAACTGTAAATTACATCAGCAGCTGAGGGTCAGTTGGTGATGTAGGGAGAAATTAGTAAAAGAGTTCTTTATCTAAATGAGTGACACTAGAGGATTCAAACAAATGCCATTAGAATTAAAATTTATTATATAATTGACAAATATTTAATTTACTAATCAGATCCTCTAAATTAATTACAGGAACTAACATGAAATGGTTCTGTTAGGGCATTTCGAAGTAAAAAGTGCTTTCTGTTACAGTGGTGCAGGGCACCGCAGACCATTAAAAAGAGAGCAGTGATATTGTAAATAAAGATAAAATGGTGGACATGTTAAACAATTGGATTTCTTCTGGACTTGTAGTAGAGCAATTCTATCATGGACATGAGTTCTCAATCACAGTGAGGCATTTTCGAAAACTAATGTAAACAAAATGACAATGATAAAGAAGATAATGACAGTGGAAGTGATAGATCTGCAGATTCAGTTTTAAAGGAGCAAACTGAAACATTGCAGTTGTCCTAAGTATAATCTATTTTAATTATCTTGACTTAACCACTTTCCTTTAGATTGGAAAAAAATGTGTCATCCTACTATATTAAAAAAGTATTAGAAAATCAGAGAGTTGTAACTAAATATCTTTGGATCACTCACAATGGAGTGATCTTAATTCTTTTAATTTGATCAGGGAGGCCATTATGGATGCATGCAGGCTTGATCAATTCAAATGAATATGATTGAATTTTTAGAAGATCTAAATCATGGGGCAGGAAGATTTCATGAATGTACTTCCAGACAGCACTTGGTAAAGTTACAGATGGTCAGGTAAAAAGTCAATTCAAGTTGGAGTTGATGGAAATTAAGACAAAGTATTAATCTGGTTCAGTGATTGCAGGATTCAGGGTGTGGGGATAGAAGGCCAGACATAAAAATTGGTAGGATGTGACTTTGTGATGTGCTGCAGTACCTGTGTTGGATCCACAATTATTCAAAGCAACATACACAAAATGCTGGAGGAACTCAGCTGGCCAGGCAGCATCTATGGAAAAGAGTAAACAGTTGACATTTTGGGCTGAGACCCTTCATCAGGACTTCAGCTCCACCAGCATTTTGTGCGTGTTGCTTTGGATTTCCAGCATCTGCAGATTTTCCTGTGTTTTTGATACCACAGCTACTCATTACATTTATAAAATCAATGTAATTGTATGTCATGTATCCAACTAACATAAAATTGTCATTATTGTAAAATTAAAGCAGTATTTCCAAAGAGATATTAAAAGCTTGACCAGGTGTGTAAAACTGAGGCAAATAGATTTTAATAGGGGCATAAATTATTCATTTTGACACCAAAAAAACAGGAGAGCAGACAAGAGTTTTAAATAATGGGGATCAAGAATAAGAAGATGTCCACGTGGACAAATGCAGGCCGTGTCCTTGGGGTTCAGTAAAATGTAGTAAGCCTGTGCAGAAAGTAATCAAGAATTTAATGTAACATGGTCTTTATATTTAGAGAACTGGAGAACAAGATGATAGCCTTACCCACAGCTATGCCTCATGTACTAAGTGTTGGCTTTGGAGAGAATGCTGCATTGATTAACCAGGATGATGCATGGACTTCAAATGCCACATTATCAAGAGGAGGTTACAGATCTTGGGTTGATTCAGGCCAATCATGGGTGTTGGAAGTACTTGAAGAATCCTAGAAACCTGAAATATTTTTTGATGTTATGATTGTTGTCATCTTAATTAATAAATATCAACTTTGTGATTGGGGAATTTTTGCTAATAAGAAGTATGATGCAATTAAAGGATACATGTTGACTGGATACAGGTTAGCCTAACTGCAATGATAGATGGAATGGGCTTTAATGGTGTACCTTTGTATATCTATACACAAAGAAGAGCACTTAAGCTAATAAATGAAACAGGATGTTAATAAATAATGAAAAATGTTGAATTACTGTAGCTTTAAATTCAATCGCTCTGGAGATCAACCTAAATTCAATACAATATAGTATGCAATTTACAATATAGATCTCAAGTAATAATTTTATATCTAGATCTAAATTAAAACCAAAAAATAAAATTTAGATGAAATAGATTCACTCAGCAAGGAAATAGGCCATAGGCCCACCAAAGGGCCTGTTTCTGTGCTGTAATGTTCTATGGTTCTATATCCACACCAGCCAGTAGGCACCCATCTGTATTAATGCCTCATCCAGCACTTGGCTCAAAGCCTTCAATGCTTAGACAATTTAAATGCTCATCTAGCCAGTTCTTAAATGCTGTCTGTGACTCTTCTTCTGCCACTTTGTCTACTGGTACATCCTAGGTACTCACCAGTCTCTGGATTAAGAAGACGCCCCTCAAGTCCCCTCAAAATTCTTCCCCTTTATCTAAAATCTATGAGCTCTATTTTAATTCATTTCTGATAAGGGGAAACAACTTATAAACATCAGTCATGTCCCCTTTTAACTTCCTCCACTCCAGGAAAACAGTTCTAGCTTCTCCAATCTCACTTCATACAAATTTCTCTATTGTAGGTAACATCTTGTGAATTCCATCAGCACTATCACACCCTTCCTATTGAGCAGCAACCTGAACTTTTCGCAGTAATCTGGCTGAGATCTGAGCAAAGTTTTGTAAAACATAACCTCCCTGCTCCAACTAATAAAGACCTTCTTAACCATATTATTTATCTCCACTGCCAATGTCAAGGGCCTGAGGACTTGAACACCAACATACCTCTATTCCTCAGTACTCTTTTGGAATTTATCATTTATGGTGTATACCCTAGCTTCAATAGTACTTCCAGTTTATCACCTCATATTTTTCTCTATGAAACTCTCTTTACTATTTCTCGGTCTATTTCACCAATACATCAATATTACCCTGTAGCCTAAGTCCATTCTCCACACTGTCAACACCTTCACCAGTCTAGTGTTGCTTTCAAACTTATTGATCATGCTACCTACATCCACATTCATATTTTTCATGTACCTCTGCTATGGCTGTGCAATGTAATAGATCGGCAAAAAACTATCTTTGGCAAAGATATGGCTTGAGGCATGTAACTTGCTGAGACTCTGACAAATTATGGAAGGAAAGGAATTCTTGTATTGCTTCAGGGAACAGCCACACCTCAGCGTAAAGTACAGGTGCAAGAAGGGAAGGATGTGACTCCAAGACTGACAGATGAAAGGAGAGTCATTAAGGAACACAGAAAGACCTTCCATGGAAGCTGATCCTGCTGGGTTAATGGTTACCTGTTAAGATATGTGCAGGATGCAGGGTGTTTAGCCAATAAACTAATCATGGCAGGTGAAGAAGACAGAATGGAGAGGGTGGAGTTTTAGACGATTTTATAATTAGATAGAATTCTCTGCTGAGGGGAACTATAGCCACTGCTGGGCGATCACAAAGGGAAGAAATCCTGCTGAATGCTAATGACAACTGAGGAAATGGGTTATGCAAAGAATTTCACTATGGATAACTGCAGGGTTATGACACAACCTACCTGCTAAATGGTACTGGTAGCTCGGCAAAGTGAATGCAAAGCTGAATGCCTGGGGTGGAATGGAGGGGTTCTGTCTCATGGACACTGGTACAGCTCTGGGTCAGGTGGGAGCTGCTCTACGGGGAAAACATTAATTGAAATGGGACTAGTTTCCTGGAAAAAATGTACTTTCTTGTTCAAATGCTGTCTGAATATGTAACACAATTTAATATAAACTCTCCTCTAAGTATGTTCAAGAGCTCCACTTCAGCAATCGAGTTCACATTACTTCACACAGTGCGTTTCCCAGAGAATTGCTGAAGGTTCTCTGCGACATTGACTGAATTTTAGTACAAGATCTCTAGACAGGGTGCCTAAGTATCTCTAAACAGGGCTATTAAATGAGTATGCCCTGAAATAAAAAACAGAGGCATACCTTTAAATATCTACCTTCTAAATATTTTCCAATAAAGCTGAGTCTTTTTTTTATTGCACAGCAATACAGCTTTAATGCAAATTTTTTTCTGGATATTTGAGTGCATGGTTCTGACTTGCATTTTAAAACATTTATTCTCAAGATGCCTTTAATGTGAATGACATCAGTTATCATGCCGCTATACAGTGCTTAAAGTAGTGATATGTTTGGCACAATGTCAATGCTTCCATTTGGCTGAATGCGTCTGCCAGTAAAGTCATCTGCTTGTTGACTAAGGCAGACTTGGAGAAGACTGGCCTCCTGAGGTGCTGTGCCTCACAAACTACCTTGCTGGTATTCCAAAGGATGTAACCTTTGTCTACTGCTGAGATAAAATGTTAACAGAATGTATTTGCCAGCAATTAATGAATTTACAGAAAAGAGAAGTGTGCAAGTGGCAGACCAGCCAGTGAGTGTTTGGCAGATGCTTCTGTGAGCTACACGTTCCTTATCCTGTAAACTGGGTTCCATAGCTGTTTATAATCGTTGTCACACTGAGATTGTCCATATGCCTCATTTCTAACTAGTAGAGAAAACTAAATTAGACAGTAAGTAGCACATAGCTCCAATGGTAGGAGTCGCCATGGCTCATTAGGATAGGCACATGATCCCTTGATCCTACTCCACCATTCAATAAGAGTTCAGGTGATTCTGGGCCTCAACTTCACTGTGCAGCCAATTCCATTTCTCTTAGTGTCTAAAAGCCTTAGGGAGACGTTACAGCACACTGCCACCTGATGTAAAAGGTACAATGAATGGTTTGTTTCAGGTAGAGGTTGTGGACATTAATATCAATCCTCCTCACATGTGCAGGAGAAAGTTGACTTAAACTTCATTGAAAAAAGTAATATGCAAATGGACACTTGTGAACCCTTACTTATAAAAATGCAGCCCCTGTGAGAAGCAAGTTGCAGGCTGAAGGAGTAATAGAGTGGCCTCTCAGAATCCATGATGAACATCCGATCTTCTGGAATTCTGCCAATTTGCAGTCGTTGACAAATTATGTTTATCATCTTATGGATTTTAATTGGAACTGCATCTTTTATGGACTGGTTCACTGATAAAATTCAATATACAGTACAACATTCATACTATTGCAAGAGAACTTGCTTTATAGGAATATTTGATAAAGTATTACAACTGAAAGGAAATAAAAAATATTTCTGAGTTGATTAATTGTTTGAAAAATTGTTCATTGAATTGTGAAATGTTTATATTTTATTAATTGAGAATATCTCATGCTAATTGATACCAAGAAGGTATTGGATTAATTTATGAAAGCTGGGCCCTTTGATATTGATGAAAAATACAGTAGATTAAAACTCTGATATAAGTTTCCATTCATTGTTGGGAGTAACTCTACTTGGTATTGGAATGAAATGAACCTAAGGATTTCTCCTTTCCACCTTAACTGAGCTAAGGGAAAGGGTGAAGGAATATAGGAAATGCAGTATTGTTTTCATGGGAAGAGCATAGCATATGGTGGGTAATATTGAATCGGAACTACCTCTCCTTTCTCAAGCAAAAGCCATGCATACTTGGAAATTGAAACAACTACATTTATCTCATTTCAATTTACATCTGACTTCTTATTTAATCTATAATCATGTGCAAAAATGTAACACGGCACTACCTTGTATTTGAAACATATGTTTTATGTTTTACTGTATCTTATTCAGAAATCCTTAAAAAGAGAAAGGCACACAATGTAACACACCCAGAGAGTCAGTCTCTCTCTCTCTCACACACACACACACACACACACACACACACATATATATATATATATATATATATATATATATATATATATATATATAGGGAAGCCAGACTTTTTGCTTAACTTTTTCCCTTGCCTCCCACTTGCAAGCCGCAATCCAATAGATGTTTCTAGCCTCTCACCAATCGATCCTGGCTGTTCACCTTTCTGTAACACATTCTGATTGGACCTCGATGCCCCCACTAGACCATTGAGGTCTCAAATGCCTTGCTGTCATTGACTGGAGTGGGGAAAGGGCTTGGTCACGTGAAACCTTTCAGTAGCATGTAACACTTTGGGATTTGTGCATCTCGAAGTGTTCCTGGAGAAATACAATTTGTTTTCTGGTCCCAGCTCAGAGTTGGTTATACACACCTGGTTCAGTGTAAAATCATTTTTAGTTCAGCCAGTGCAGGTTAATTAAAGTAACAAACAAGAGGCTCAATAACCAAGATTCAAAGTTGTTTAATATCATTTCCAGTACACAAGGGTAAAGGAGAATAAAATAAGAGTTACCCGGGATCTGATGCAACACAAAAAAAAAACACAATTATAGATACATAAGATAGCTTACATACATAGATTCATTGTAGATAAAGTGATACTAAGCACAGGAGGGTCTGTACATAAGGTGACTCTGACAGGAAGTGATAAGGCAGGGGGTTGTGGTGGGGTGGGTTACTGGGTGGATGTGTTGATCTGCCTTACTGCTTGGGAATAGTAACTGCTTTTGAGTCTGGTGATCTTGGCGTGGACACTACGTATTCTCCTCCCTGATGGGGGTGGGACAAGCAATCCAAGAGCCAGTGGGTAGCATCTTTCATGATGTTACTGGCCAGGCAGCTTCCTTGGAGGGAAAAGTACAATCAATGTTTCAGATCAAGATCTTTCATCTGGACTTTTTTGTATCTCTCCACCAATGCTGTTTGACACCCTGAGTTCCCCCAGCCGCTTGTTTGTTGCTACAGATTCTACATCTGCAGTCCTCTGTGTCTCCATATTAATTGAAGGCTATCCATATCTAACAACTGTGATTCATTGATGAAGTACTAGAGGAGGATGATGTGAGCAGTACAGTTGATGTTTATTTGGAGCATCAAAAGACTCTTAATCAGGTTCCATATACTAGGGAATGAAACGGCAATTAAAGGGGCAATATAAGTAGATAATTAATGGAGAGAGAAAACTCAAGAGTAAGGATAAAAGTAGTGCACTCTTTTGATATGTTTTAACATATTCTACTTTGTAAAGGAAATAATAGAATGCAAAAATACAAAAACAATTCAAAGCTGAAAATGTAGGGAAGAGTAATCAGCAAGGACTTCAATATGAAGACAATGAAATACTGGATTATCAGGGTGGGTGGGTGGATGGATAGGTATAATGATGTAGATGTAACAACCTGGATTTGAGGAGTGGAGTCTGCAGTTTGCTCACACTGTTTGGACACGCACTCATACCACAGTCACTCAGCTTGCTTGCTGATATAACGTATGTGTGCTTGAAGAAATAGACTCTCACCTCATCTGAACTGCTTTGGTCTTTCACACATTGGTCAGTATGCTTTGCAATGCACTTTGCCAGAGATAACACATGTGCCTGCTGGCCTTGAGAACCCTTCACACTGTCAGTGAGGCTTTCTGTGGCACCAGTGCCTTATGCAAAATTACAGGGTTGTGTGGACTATCTAGAACAAGCTCTGGCCACCAAATGGAAAGAAATTTTAACAACCATAGAATCATAGAGTAGGACAGCACTGAAACAGGACCTTTGGTACAGCAGCCCATGCTAACCCTATCTTCCACCTAGAGCTCCCTACCTGCACCTGGACAATATTCATCCACCAACGTACATATCCAAACTTTTCTTAAATATTGAAGTTCAACCCGCAGCCACCAGTTCTGATGGCAGCTCGCTCACACTTGAATCAGCCTCTGAGTGAAGAAGTGTCGACTTATGACCTCTAGTTCTACTCTCACACAAGCTGAGGGGAAAACCCTGCATGTGTGCACCGTCTATACCCCTCATAATTGTGTATACCTCTATAAGATCTCCCCTTATTCTCCTGTGCTTTTGGGAACAAGCCCTAACATACTCAATCTTGACCTATAACACAGGTCCTCACATCTTGGCAACATCCTTATAAATGTTGTCTTCAGTTTTTCAAGCTTATTGATATCTTTGTGGTAGCTAGGTGATCAGAACTGCACACAGTAATTTAAATTTAGCCTCACCAATGTCTTGCACAACTTCAACAAAGATAGAAAGCCTTAGAATTTGTCTAACCTGTCACTGTGTAAGCAGGAATGCTTACAATTGTCCCTGACATTCACAAGCAGACAAAAACAATTTAAAATGAATTGATAATGCAGATAAAAAAACATCCAAAATGTAATAAGCCTTATAAAATTAGAAACACTGCAGCAAGGTGGAAATTAAGAAGATATGTTACTGTAAATAGCTTTATTTTTACCTACATTTCTCACAATTCTCCACTGAAGGTCTAATTGGATATAAGGTTTGTGAGCAGGTTTCCCACCTTAAGAGTCTCAGAAAATTTGTTTTCAAAGTTCAAAGTAAATTTTAATACCAAAGTACATATGTGTCACCTAAGATTTATTTTCTTGTGGGCATACTCAATTAATCTATAGAATAATAACTATAACAAAACCAATGAAAGTCTGCCCAACTATGGCATCCAAACAGAGTGCAGAAAACAACAAACTGTGCAAATACTAAAGTAGAATCAATAATAATAAATAAGTAAACAATCCATAATAAACAAGTAAACAATCACTTGAAAGTGAATCCATAGGTCATGGGAACAGTTCAATGTTGGGGCAAGTGAAGCTGATTGAAAATTCCCCTTTGGTTCAAGAGCCTGTAGGTTGAGGGGTAGTAATTGTTCCCAAACCTGGTGGGTCGAGTCCTGAGGCTCTTGTACCTTCTACCTGAAGAGGGCACATCCTAGTTGGTGAGAGTCCTGGATGATGAATGTTGCTTTCCTGTTACAGTGTTTCATGTTGATGTACTCAATGATTGGGAAGGCTTTACCCATGATGGACTGGGCCATATCCACTACTTCCCTCTGCACTATTGAGAATACTGTCAGATTTATTGACTAGAATCTGTCCAAAAGTTTGGGACTGTTCGATATGTTCTGAACTTGCCCATTTTCATGTGAGTAGATTCTCAGTTTTAATTTTCAATGGTTATTGGATAAGGTAGCAGATTCATGAGTAAGATCAGAGCATGCCAATACAATGAGTGGAATACCTGGCACACTGGCCAAAAAGGACCAAGGATCAGTTTTATTTTCCATATAAACTGATTAGGCATTTGCTATGGTGTTGCAATAAAAAACAGCAACATTCAACATTTATAAAATTATAAAAGTTAATAAAATTAAATAGATATGGAATAATATGTGCACAATTAAATAAACATCAGCAAGTATTTACAATGTAAACAGCATTATAAAAAGTAGTTTAAATTGTCTGCAGTGCAGTGATGGGGGTAATAGAGAGAGGGGTGTGGGGGTCTAACAAGAATAGTTGATCATATTAACCACTTGGGGTAAGAAACTTTTAAGATGGCATGAAGCTTTTCATTTTATAGTGCTAAAGCACTTTGTCACATGGGACATGGAGACTGGACCCAAATGCAGGACACAGGCAATGAAGTACTAGGGGCAGGACAGGAACAACTAAAGGATAGAACAAGATGGGGAGACCGTGGCATGCAAAGGTGATCCTGGGGTTCAGAGAGTTCATGGCAAAGGCAGGACCCTGGCTAGGCTAAAGGATTGGTCTATGGGACAAGGAATGCTGGGAGGATAGCCCCCTGGCAGGCCACATTACTTCTGGGCAGGGCCCGGCCTCCCAGGAAGGAACACAGGGGCCTGGGAAGGTCACAGGGCACCTGGGCAGGATGCAGGGATCAACCCATCAGAAGCAAGGGGTAGGAAAGGGTCAGAGTCCTCAGGGCAGGCCACATAGCTCCTGGACAGGGCCACCTCCCAGGCAGGAACACAGGGGCCTGGGCAGGTTGCAGGGCACAACCCATCAGAAGAGAGGGGTAGGAAAGTGTCAGTGTCAGAGTCTTCCCCCCCAACCAGGCAACAGCAGTCCAGCCTGCTTACCCAACAGAGGCAAGGGATCAGACAGGAGCTCAGTCCAGGATAACTACAAGAACAGACTTACAAAACACAACCACACCCAACTAGACGCAGTCCCAGATCTCCTTATATACACCTGCCAGCCGCTAGGTCTCAGGTGCACCTCCTTAAGCCAAGATGATCCTATTTGGGCTTAAGGGTGACAGGAGGGACGGCTGCAAGACCTGGAGTCCGGAGTCCGCGGACCAGATCAAGACCCAGAATGCGGCTCTGGACCGGACCATAACACACTTTCCATAAAGGAGCTTTTGAAAAAGGCAGATTGCAGGGTGGGTAGTGTCCACAATGATTTTTTCTTTGTTCTGGACACACACAAGTCCTGCAGTGATGGTAGGCTGCAGCCAGTAACCTTTTCTGCTGACCTGACAGTTTGCTGCAGTTTTTGTCTATTGTAAGAGGGATACTGAATCAAACCAATCAGTAATGGCAGAAAGAGTGGGAGTTAAAGGAAGTTACTCAGGCTGGGAAATGATCTTCTCCCAAGATCTTTGGTGAGCTCATTGTTGTTCGCTGTTTGACTAGGCAAATAGAAGTCTAATTTCAAAATGGACAGCTATTAAACTGAAGGTTTAGTTCACTTAGAGGAAGATAGCACAAAATATTAACAAACTGACAGAATTGGAGTGCTTTAGGGAAATTTACTTCAATACAGGTAAATGTGATATGATATGATGTGTTTGTAAGAATAAGGAATGAACATAATTTTTTCCAAAGGCACGTGTTGTAACAGGGTAGGACTGTAAAGTATTTGTGACTATTGATGGACAGATTACCAGATGCAGGTTAATAAGATTAACAGTAAGAACACAGGTCAATAAAATAGGAAGTTCAAGGAAAACCTCACCCATAGATTGGTTAGAATATGAACTTTGTTACCATAGGGTCTGGTTAATGCATCAGTCTAAATGCGTTGGAGTTGAAAACCCACGAGGGAGAAGAAAAAAGGAGGATACACTAATAGGGTTAATTAAACAAGAGAGGGCATGAATATGGAGTAAAAACCTGCAAGGTGCAATGGACTCACTGATATGCAATAAATTCTATCACCTGAATGTAATCTCTTCTGCCTCCATAATTAGTGAATGTGGGTTCCCTTTCCTCTCACTACCTGACCCTGACTAAAGAGCAATTGCATCATGCATTGCACCTTGAGCTTTGTTTTACCTTTTCATCCATAGTATAGTCATCTATAGTCGTTTTATCTTAACTTTCCCCAAGGCTGTATGTTGCTCCGTACAGGGCCTCAAAGTTGAGGGAAAGGATTCAAAATTGGGCTTCGCTACATTGCATTTTACATTCTGATGCCTCTGAATTAAGATTTTCAGATTAATAATTTAATCGTGAATAGGAGAAAAAGAAGCATCCTAATAGCTTACATATCTGTCCTGTATGTAATTATCTTGGTAATTATATCTCACAGAAGGCTGCAATTTTGGTAGTTTTATGAAGCTGCTTTACAGCATGTGTTGGTTGTAGTTTGTGAGAGACAGATTTTATTCATTTGTAACAGATCGGGTTAAAGTGCTCAGAAAACTTCACAACCAGTATGATTTGTCAAGTATCAAGCTTGGACTATTCTGTTTTGCAAATTGTGTGGTGTAACCTGCACACTCAACAACATAGTTACTTAACTGCAAATTCAACATACCTTATTGATATAAAGAAAAAATCATGAATCACAATAAGGGAATTTCTAAGATGTGTTTGTGAACATACTGCCTTCAATTTAGATTTATGTACAGTGGGAGGAAGAAACATCCAGCTTCTCTCTCTCTATCCCATGTAAAAGTGTTCTGTGCCATTATGATAAATCATGCCACTTAGTAACCATAATGTCATTTTGATATCCTTAATCTAGTTGCAAGATGTAGCTCCTATTTTTACTGTTGTATGAGCACACATGGTGAGCTGCATTCTTAAGGAAAAAAAAATGAGAGGAAGAAAAACTTCTACTAATTCAGTGCTTTTCATAACCTCACGAGGTTCTAGAGTACTTCCGCAGTGAAACTCTTTGGAAGCTTAGTCATTATCGCAATGAAAGAAAACTGTAGGAATATTGTATAGAACAATCCCACAATCCATGATGATAAATCTATTGCAATAAAGATTATTGGTGGTATTGTAAATACTGGAGAGTTCAGATGAACTGCCTCAACCTGAAAAGTCACCTGTTAATTTCCCTCCATAGGTATTGACTGACCCATTAAGGTCCTCCAGTGTTTTGTGTGTTGTTCTAGAAATTAGCCAGGATACCAGAATAAGTCCCATTCTCTTCCTCAGACCATTGCTAAGTGATCTGATATATTCAATGGGTTTGCTGGTGCATGAAGTCAGAGAGGTGTCTGATAGAGGTTTATAAAATTATGAGTGGCATAATTAGTGTAGATGGTTACAGTCTTAATCCGTTGGTGGGGGAGTCTAAAACTAGATGACATAAAGTTGAGAAGGGAAGTACTTAAAGGAGATCTAAGGTGGGTATATGGAAAAAGCTGCCAGAGGACCTGGCCTGCAATCAAGGCTTTTGAAAAGCATTTGGACAGGTACAGTCCATGAATAGGAAAGGAATAGAGGAGAATGGACCAAACACAGGCAAGAGATTATCTTCTATTATCCTCCTTCCCAATGTTTTAATCTGGTGTCTTCCCCCTTTCTTGCCTGTCCTGAAGAAGGGTCACAGCCTAAGCTGTTGGCTGCTTATTCACTTCCGTAGATGCTGCCTGTCTTGTTGAGTTCCTCCAGCATTTTGTGTGTTGCAGGAGATTAGCAATAGATAGGCATCTCAATGGACATGCATGAGTTGGGTTAAAAGGCCTATCTTGGGACTGTATAATGCTTAAGAGAGAGTAGATGAATCCTTGGCTTGATGTCTCATATAGATGTTCCATCTGGACAATGCAGTTCTTCTCAAGTACTTGTTTTTCTTTTGTGGGATGTAGGTTTAGCTGCTAAGACCAGCAATATCACCACATTGTCCTTTAAAAGACCATAAGACATAAGAACAGAATTAGATCATTCGGCCAATTGAATCTGCTCCATCATGGCTGATTTATTATTCCATTCTCCTGCCTTCTCCCTGTAACCCTTGTCGCCCTGATTAATCAAGAATGTATAAATCTCAGCCTTAAATATACTCAGTGACTTGGCCTCTCTAGCTGTCTGTGGCAACGAATTTCACAGATTCATCAACCTCTGGCTAAAGAAAGTTTTCCTCATCTCTGTTCTAAATAGACATCCCTCAATTCTGAGGCTGTGGGCTCTGTTCCTAGACTCCCCCACTTTAGGAAACATCCTCTCCATGTCCTCTTTATCTAGGCTTTTCAATATTCAGTAGGATTCTATGAAGAGATACCACCCTCCACCCCACTCATTCTTCTAAATTCCATAGAGTACAAGTCCAGAGCCATCAAAAGTTCCTCATATCTTAACTCTTTCATTCCTGGGATCATTCTCATGAGTCTCCTCGGGACCCTCTCCAATGATAACATATTTTTTCTTAGATTAGGGGCCCAAAACTGCTCATAATACTCCAAGAGAGACCTGACAAATGCCTTATAAATCCTCCACATGACATCCTTGCATTCATGTTCTTGTTCTCTTGAAATGAATGCTAACCTTGCATTTGCCTTCCTTATCATTGACTCAACCTGCAAGTTAACCTTTGGGGATTCCTGCAGGAGGACTCACAAGTCTGATTTTTGATTTTTCTCCCCATTTAGAAAGTAGTCTATACCTTTATTTCTTCTGACAAAAATGCATGACCACAAACTTCCATGAACCACATTCCGTCTGTCACTTCCTTACCCATTCTCCCAAGCTGTCTAAATCCTTTTTGCAGACACCCTGCTTCCTCAACACTACCAGCCCCTCCAACTCTCTTGGTATCATCTGCAAACTTGGCCACAAAGCCATCAAGTCCTCCATCCAAATCATTGGTATATAACATGAAAAGAAGCAGTCCCAACAGAAACACTGCTGGTCACCAGCAGCCAACCAGAAAGAGTCTCCTGTATTCGCTTTCTTTGCCTCCTGCCAGTCAGCCAATCTCCTATCCATGTGATACTATGAGTTCTTCTTTTGTTTAGCAGCCTTATGTGTGGCACCTTATCAAAGGCCTTTTGAAAATCCAAATAAACAACATCCACTGACTCTCCTTCGTCTATCCCGCCTGCTATTTTCTCAAAGTATTGCAACAGATCAGTTAGGCAAGTTTTCCCCTTTAGAAAACTACGTTGACTTTGGCCTATTTTGTCAGTAGCCTCCAAGGGTACTCTGAAACCTCATACTTAATAATAGACTCCAACATCTTTCCAACTGCTGAAGTCGGCCTAACTGGCCTATAATTTCCTTTCTTCTGCCTCACTCCCTTCTTAAAGAGTGGAGTGACATTTGCAACTTTCCAGTCCTCAGGAACCATTCCAGAATCTAATGATCAATAGACAATAGGTGCAGAAGTAGACCATTCGGCCCTTCGAGCCTGCACTGCCATTCTGAGATCATGGCTGATCATCTACTATCAATACCTGGTTCCTGCCTTGTCCCCGTATCCCTTGATTCCCCTATCTAGAAGATACCTATCTAGCTCCTTCTTGAAAGCATCCAGAGAATTGGCCTCCACTGCATTCTGAGGCAGTGCATTCCAGACCCCCACAACTCTCTAGGAGAAGAAGTTTTTCCTTAACTCTGTCCTAAATGACCTACCCCTTATTCTCAAACCATGCCCTCTGGTACTGGACTCTCCCAGCATCTGGAACATATTTTCTGCCTCTATCTTGTCCAATCCCTTAATAATCTTATATGTTTCAATCAGATCCCCTCTCAATCTCCTTAATTCCAGCGTGTACAAGCCCAGTCTCTTGAAAAGGATCTTTTAAATCTTGAAAATCTCTTTTTAATCCTTGAAAAATCATTACTATTGCCCACACGATCACTTCAGCTACCTCTGTCAGAACCCTGGGGTTTAGTCCACCTGGTCCAGGTGACTTATCTACCTTCAGACTTTTCAACTTCCCAAGCACCTACTCCTTAGAAATAGCAACGACACTCACTTCTATCCTGACACTCTCACATTTTTGGCATTCTGCTAGTTGTCTTCCACAATGAAGACTGACAATAGTTATTCAGTTTATCCACCATTTCTTTGTTCCCTATTACTACCTCTCTAACGTCATTTTCCAGTGGTCCATTATCCACTCTTGCCTTTCTTTTACTCTTTATATATCTGAAAAACTTTTTGTATTCTCTTTTATATTATTGGCTAGCTTACTTTCACATTTCATCTTTTCTCTCTTTATGAATTTTAAGTTCCCTTCTGTTGTTTTAAAAGCATCCCACTAATTTTTGCTATATTATATGCCCTCTCTTTAACTTTTCTGCTGTCTTTGCCAGCCATGGTTGCCTCATCCTCCCTTTAGAGTACTTAATCTTTGGGATGTATTTTTCCAGCATGTTTGAAACTTCCTCCAGAAACACCAGCCACTGCTGTTCAGTCACTATCCATCCTAGTGCAACCTTCCAATCAATTTTGGTCAGCTCCTTTCTCACGCCTCTGTATTCTCTTTAATCTACAGTAATACCGATACATCGAATTTTAGCTTTTCCTTCTCAAACTGCAGGGTGAATTCTATCATATTATGATCTCTGCCTCCTCTGGGTTCCTTAATCTTAAGCTCCTGAATCAAATCAAAGTTGTTACATAACACCCAATCCAGAATTCTGGGCTCAACCACAAGCTGCTCCAAAATGCTGTCTCGTAGGCATTCTATAAATTCCCTCTCTTGTGATCCAGTACCAACCTGATTTTCCCAACCAACCTGCATATTGTAAACATTGCTCTTTTCACATGTCTTTTCTATCTCGCATTATAATTTCTAGTCCACATTCTGGCTACTGTTTGGAGGTCTGAATATAATTCCCATCAGAGTCTTTTTACCTTTGCAGTTTCTTAATTCTACAGAAGGGTTCTTCATCTTCAGATCTTATGTCACCTTTTCTAAGAATTTGATTTCATTTTTACCAACAGAGCCACCCCATTCCCTTTGCCTATCTGCCTGTCATTTTGATACAATGTGTATCCTTGGATGATAAGCTCCCAAGTGGCTTTTTACAGCTACGTCTCAGAGATGCCCAAAACATCATGTCTGCCAATCTCTAGCTGAGCTAGAAGATCATCTACCTTATTCATTATACTGCGTTCATTCAAATGTAAACAGGTTCAGTCCTGTATTCATCACTCTTTTTGATTTTTGCCCCCTTTACACTTTAAGTCATTGTACTGATTGCAATTCTGCTCTATCGTCTACCTGTCCTTCCTCACAGTCTCACTACCCACTGCATCTAGTTGCATACCAATTGCCCCATCCTTCTCCCCATCACTCCAGTTCTCATTACCCCTGCCAAATTAGTTTAAACCGTCCTCAACAGCTCTAGCAAACCGGCCTGCAGGAAGACTGGTCCTCTTTGGGTTGAGGTGTATCAGGACTTTTTGTCCTGGACTTTCCCCAGAAGAGATCCCAATGATCCAGAAATCTGAAACTCCACATCTTGCACTAGCTCCTCAGCCATGCATTCATCTGCCAGATCATCCTTTTCTTTTCCTTACTTGCACGTGGCACAAGCAGCTACCAAGAGATCACAATTCTATCTTCTTGAGATGAACATTTCCTCAGACTGCCATTAGGTTGTATTCACAGATTTTTAGCAACAGATGATCAGCAGCAAATTTTCAGCTCAAAATGCTGTGTGACTAGAGGGAGTAATATTCCCATGTGATTGCCATTGTTAATCTTCTACATGATAATGGTCATGTGTTTGAAGAGATGAAGCATCGCTGAGACTGAATTTGCAGTATCTGAGATCTTAGATTGGGTGCCTGTGGTTAGGATTGAAATCAGGTTTGCTGTAACTCTGAGGCAGCAGGTCTATTAATTGCATCAGTATCCACTCATGTTATGGGGCACTGACTAAACTCTGTTGTTAGGAATAGTTTATTGTCTGGCTCTCATGTGGCATAAAGGTCATTTGCCGCAGCCAGACTTTTATGTTCAAATTTATACAGTGGGTCTTGAACCAACAGCCTTCTGAGTCACAGACAGGATCATAATTCTTGGGCACAGTATATATATTTTATATATAAAACCAAGTTCCCACCAACAAATTGACAAGAATGCAAGCAATCTTCAAACTAGTCTTTGAGGAATGGATATTTCTTAAAAAGTGTTCCAAGATTTAACAGTATCCCTGAAATCACAATGAGATGTAAAAGTAAATTAGGCTTTTACTCAAGTGACATTTCTTTTCCTCATTGTAACTTCTGATACACTAGGACAGCACATGTCCATCAAGTATGCATATGTGCGCTATTGTTATATTTCTAAGGGTATATCTACCTTTTCTAATCAAACCTTTTTTTTAAGATTATCACAGTCACTTCAGTTTTGATGCTAGGGTTTCTTCCAGCCCAGATTTACTAAATTTACCTTATTACTACTGAATATAATTAGCTTTTCATAGCCATGGAATTGTACAACACAGAAATAGGCCATTCAGCCCACAATGACCATGCCATCCTTATTGCCCATCCGATCTAATCCCATTTGCCTGCATCAATCAGAATCTGAATCAGGTTCAAAATCACTGGCATATCAAAGTACAACAGTCTCTGTTTTATTATATTGTGAATTATTTTTGCACATCATTGCAAATTATTGCACAATGGTAAATTATTATTGTATATATTATTATCCTGTACTTTATTATTAGTTAAGTCTGCACAAAGCTAAGTGTTTTTTTAAAATGTTGCTGCTGTACTAAAAGAATTTCCCATTCGGGATCAATAAAATATTTATTATTATTATATGTCATGAAATTTGTTATCCTTGCAGCAGCAGTACAATGCAATACATAATAATAGAAAAATAATGTGAATCACAATAAGTGTGTGTTTATATAGAATTGAATTGAATTGACTTTATTTCTTACAATCTTCATATACTGTACATGAGGAGTAAAAATGTTTACATTGCGCCTCCGTCTAAATGTACAATGTACAATTTATAATAAATAGTATTTACAACAGGACAGTCAATATAGCATAGAAATACAGTTGTATGAGCATGAATTAATCAGTCTGATGACCTGGTGGAAGAAGCTGTCCCAGAGCCTGTTGGCCCTGGCTGTAATGCTGCGGTACCGTTTCCCAGATGGTAGCAGCTGGACCAGTTTGTGGTTGGGGTGACTCGGGTCCCCAGTGATCCTCTGGGGCCTTTTTATACACCTATCTTTGTAAACGTCCTGAGTAGTGGGAAGTTCACATCTACAGATGCTCTGGGCTGTCCCCACCATTCTCTGCAGAGTCCTGCAGTTGAAGGAAGTGCAGTTCCCATATCAGGCAGTGATGCAGCCAGTCAGGATGCTCTCAATTGTGCTCCTGTAGAAAGTTCTTAGCATTTGGGTGCTCATACCAAACTTCTTCAACGATCTGAGGTGAAAGAGGCGCTGTTGTGCCTTTTTTACCACGCAGCTGGTATGTACAGGCCATGTGAGATCCTTAGTGGAGTGTATACCAAGGAACTTAAAGCTGTTCACCCTCTCAACCCCAGATCCATCGATGTCAACAGGGGCTAGCCTGTCTCCATTCCTCCCATAGTCCACAACCAGCTCCTTTGTTTTTGTGACATTGAGGGAGAGGTTGCTTTCTTGACACCACTGTGTCAGGGTGATGACTTCTTCTCTGCGGGCTGCCATATTATTATTTGAAATTAGGCCAATCAGTGTAGTATTGTCAGTAAATTTAATTAGCAGATTGGAGGTGTGGGTGGTGAAACAGTCATGGGTTTACAGACAGTAAAGGGGGGCTTAGTACACAGCCCTGAAGGGCACCTGTGTTGAGGGTCAGAGGAGCAGAGGTGAGGGAGCTCACTCTTACCACCTGCTGGCAATCTGACAGGAAGTCCAGGATCCAGCTACATAGGGAAGGGTGAAGGCCAAGGTCTCTGAGCTTCTTGTCGAGCCTGGAGGGATTTATGGTGTTGAATGATGAACTGTAGTTCAAGGACAGCATTCTCACATAAGCATCCCTCTTCTCCAGATGTGTAAGGATGGTGTGTAGAGCTGTGGCTATTGTGTCATCTGTTGATCAGTTGTGTCAGTAGGTGAATTGTAAGGGTCCACTGTGGGTGGTAACATGCTGCAGATGTAGCCCTTGACCAGCCTCTCAAAGCATTTGCTTATTATTGAGGTGAGTGTGACATGTATTTTTAGATAGAGGAACAATGGTGTATGTTTTCAAACAGGAGGGCACCCTACACTGCGAGAGGGAGAGATTAAAAATGTCTGTAAACATACTGAACCTGCCATTATGTGTGTGTGTGAATGTATATACACACGTACACACACACGCACACACACACACACACACACACACACACACACACACACACACACACACACACACACACACACACACACACACACACACACACACACATATATATATATACAGATACTGTCTAGATCAGCAGTTCACAAACAGGGGTCCATGGACCCTTTGGTTAATGGTAAGGCTCCCTGGCATAAAAGAGCTGGGAACACTTGGACTAGATAAAGGGTCTTGACCCAAAATTATGATTCTCCACTCCCCTCCTGAGATCCTGCCTGACTTGGTGTGTTCCTTCAGCAATTTGTTTACTTCTTGCTATTTTATTGTCTGTCTCAATATCCGAAATTGTAGCAATTGGAGTGGGAGGAGCTAAAGATGTCGCCAGGGGTTTTTGTAGACCCTGGCAACTTCTTCCAATTCAGCTCTGAATCAATTTCCTCTTCTTCTTTTTTCATGTCTTTCTTTCCTTTTCAAGGTGATTGGGGTCCTGTTGGCATAACTAACATTATTATTTAATTATTTATGGTTTTATATTGCTATATTTCTACACTATTCTTGGTTGGTACAACTGTAACAAAACCCAATTTCCCTCGGGATCAATAAAGTATGTCTGTCTGTCCGTGATCTACAGCTGCAGCTCAAACCATGGTTCTCTGTGGGTGGTGGGTTCTTGTTCTCAGACTCGCTGTGCGGCCAGGCATATCAATATCTCCAGGTATGGCCTGGAAGACATGTGCCTTCAGGATGAGGCCTTGTTGGCGAACCAGTTTCTCCATCGATGTCACCAACTGAAGTGACGTGGGAGATTGGAACGTTGGGCCAGCAGGCAGTGTGCACTTGAGTGATCTCCGTCTTTCTCTCTTGATGGTGAGTGAGAGTCTGTTGGTCCTTGAGTCCTTGAGGAGCGATGCGGAGATTTGTATCATCGAAACTGCAAATTGTTGGTTTCCCCTCTCACGGTTGCAGGAATGATATTTCTCTCTCCCTGGCTAGTGAGAGAGAGCCTGTCTGAGTCTTCACAGTGTTGGGAAGGACAGCAGTTTTTGATGGACTCTAGATTATGGTCTCTTTGGGGATTTGCTATTGCTTGCAAGGTGGATGATGGGGCAGTTGATGCTTTTGCTGGAGCAAGTGTGGGGAGGGGGAGGGGGAGAGGGGTAAGGGAGATGCTTTTGCTGTTGCTTGTGTGTGAGGAAGGGGGAAGGGGTTTCTAACATTTTATGCCATTGATTCTTTAGGATTTTTTTCTGTTTCGTGGATGTCAGTGAAGAGTAAGAATTTCAGGTTGTATATATTCTCTGGTATTAAATTGAACCACTTAAACCATTCGAATTGTGTCCGATTCCACCACCTGTACTTAAAATGAAAACTTGTTCTCTTATCCCTTTGAAGCTCCTTCCTCCCATCTTCGCATTATGCCCTCTTGTCTTTGATGCATCTACCATGGAACAAAGATTTTGATTATTAGAAGCTGTGTAGTTAAAAATAAGAAATTTGATGTCTGTAGATTAAGTAAATGTGCAAAACTATTTGAAGTAGATTTCTGTATGAGTGAGTGGTTATCCAGTTTGGGCTTCAAAGGACAAATAGAATACTTTCTTAATGGAACTAAAAACACGATGCAGTGGAGTTTTGAGGACTCATGCGCAAAGATCATTAAAATATAATGGGCAAGCACAAAAAATAGCCAATTCCACTGTAATCTTTTATCAAATCAACTAGGGTGGGACATGATTTGTAACTCTATCTAGACCAGGCTCGGACTAGTTTGTGCAACGAGTGCTAACTACAACTTAGGAAGGATGTAAGGTCTGTAAAAAAACAAGGGCAGCATTTCTTGAATTTGAATGTTTATTGATCATTTGGTTGTCCTTTTTATGGACATTAAGGATAACTGAAATAAGGGGAACTTTGTGATGTCAATTTCTGTTCATTGTTAAAGCAAGCTTTTCTCCATTACTTTACAAAATAAGAAGCATTACCAAAGGCAGTTGAATGGATGGTGAATGATTGGCTAATGACAGATGAATGGCCTTTTCCATGAATGACATTCTGCAATATCCTGCTTTCATAGTACCAAATTTTGAGAAACATTGGTATCCATGTAGTTCAGAAAACTCCTAAAAAGGTGATATAAAGTACTTTGTTTTCTTTCGAAGAAAAATGTATGTAATATTGAGTTTTTTTTGTATACGTAGAGAAAATCAATAAAAAAAGTTTGAAAATGAGAAAATATTTACACTGGTTAGTTGTAAATTTAAGTTAGGTGTACCACTTAAGACTAAATGGTAGGCCAAATAATTTGGGAAATATTTCTATATGCAAAGAGTAGTAGAACCTTCAAGCTGTCATCCACCAACAGCAGCTAACAAGAGATTAATTTTTAGTTTTTAGCCTGTAGATAATAATTTTTTGTTATCTAGAATATAAAAGGGTGCATGACAAAGATGATATGTAGAAGCCAAGCCTTAGGACAGCTATGACCTAATTGAATGATAAAAGAGGCTTGAGAGACCAAATGGTCCACACCTTTCTCTACGTTCTTTAAGCACTCAATTACACAGCTTCTGTAGTTCACCATTGCATTGCTCAGTGATGAACTTTTACTTTGAAAATAACATTTAAAATGAATTCATAATCTAGTGTTGAAATCTATTTATTGTCACCATTCCTGACGTGACAGCTTGTATATATGGAGTGTTGGATTGAGCAACTCAGACTGATTCATTCTAAGCTCATTATGAATTGAGATTCTATTGTACTGTAATGGCTGAATACCTAATTTCCCTGCAGTAATGTGCCACCTACACCAAAATTCTTTAGTACATTACATTATTGCAGTCTCTACTGCCCATTAATCAGAAGGAACTAAACAAATTTATTTCCAGCAACAGCTGCATTTCAAAAGATAAACAAGCTGGGCTATAGTCACCAGCAATGTTGCTGTTAAATGCACAAAGATATAATTGATTACGCATGCTCCCCAGTCAATGTTTTTAATTAACAATTACATAACCCTTGACTTACATAGCTTACAAAGGCATTGGTAAGTATAATAACCATGTTTAAGTCCAGAATAAGTGGTAACAAAAATGAGCGAGTCACTTTGAGACCATTATCAAGCCTTGGCATTTGAGTGATTGTGGGAATTGTCTAACCCTGTTTATGACAACAAATGATTTTCTCAATTAGCTTATGGCCTTTGAATCATTCTCATATTCTGACCTCCATAATTATCCTGCACATTGAAAACTGTGTTTCTTTCGTTATTTCATTACATGTTTATCCAGCTAAAATAGTTGCTCTAATGGAGACAAATTGCTAAGTTGTATTTTGAGTCAGAAAGCACCAGGAAAGCCTTGCAGGTGAATTCCAGCCAGGAGCAGATGTTGCCAAATGAATCTAAGATACCATCAACATTTACCATCTGGGAAGGTTTTGCAAATAGGCAAAGTCTGCATGTTTCCAAGCGGTAATCATTTACACAGAGAGAAAACTAAACAAAGAAAATATTTTAGGAATATTTTGTAACGGCAATTCTACGTTAAGCTTGGTGAAATATTCTGCACTTCCTTTTGCAATTGGATCTTGATTAACTGGGCCAGTGGGCCACGGAATGGCAGATGCAGTTCAATTCAGATAAATGGTAGGTATTCTATTTTGGTAAGACACACCAGGGCAGGGAAGAACAGTAAATGGCAATTCCCTGAGGAGTGTCGTAGAACAGAGAGACCACTGGATGCAGGTACAGAGTTCCTTGAAATTGGCGACACAGGTAGACAAGGTGGGGAAGATCGTGTTTGGTAGGCTTGCTATCATTGGTGGCAATATTGAACACAGAGCATAGAAGATTACAGATCAGTACAGGCCCTTCAGCCCATGATGTTGTGCTAACCTTTTAACCTACTCTAAGATCAATCTAATCTTTTCCTCCTACTTAACGTTCCATTGTTCTATCCTCCATGTTGCTATATGTGTTTCTTAAATGTCCCTGATGTATTTTCCCCTACCACCAGCCCTAGCCGGACGTTCCATACACCTACCATTCTCTGTGTAAAGAACTTACTACCTCTGATACTTCTCTCATACTTTCCTCCAATCATCAAAAAATTATGCACTGTTGTATTATGACACCATTTCCACCCTGCTCCTACGCCTCTTCACGGCTATAGTAAAGGACAAGGAGTTGTGGCCACTATCTCCAAAGTGCTCTCCCACTGCAAGATCTGACACCTGACCTGGTTCATTGCTTAGTACCAAATACAATATAGCTTTTACTCTAGTCAGCCTGTCCATATGTTGTGTCAGGAATCCTTCCTGGCCACACCTTACAAATCCAACCCCATCCAAACCTTTTGTCCTGAGGAGATGCCAATGAATTGTGAGTGTGAGAACTGGGTCATCACGTTGTAGCTGTACAAGGTGTTGGTGAGACCACAGTTGGACTACTGTAAACATTTCTGATTGTCCTGCTATAAGAAGGATGTTGCTAAAGTGAGAGTGTGCAGAAAGAATTCATGAGGATGTCAGTGGACTGGAGGTTTTGTGTTCTATGTGGAGGCTCAAAAGGCTGAGATGTCTTTCCCTGGAGCATAGGAGGCCAAGGAGTGACTTTATTCAGGTTTATAAAATTATGAAGGGGATCGGTGAGGTGAACAGTCAAGGTCTATTCCCCAGGGTAGGGGAGCTCAAAACCAAATGGGCATAAGTTTAAAGTGAGAAGGTAAAGATTTAAGAGGGATCTGAGGGCAATGGTTTCCACTCAGAAAGGAGGTGTCTATCTGGAATCTGTCAGAGGAAGTGATAGATAGAGCCAGGTACAATGAGAGTATTTAAAAGACAGTTAAATTGATAGGGAAGGTTTTGAAGGATGTGGGCTAAATACAGCGAATGTGACTTGCTAGGTTGAGTAATGTGGTCAGCTCAGCTGAGTTGGACCAAAAGGCCTGCTTCCCCTGCGCTGTAAAGCTCAAAAACTCCGGGAACTCAGAGACATTATAGACTTGTGAAAATCCTGTTGAAAGAATGGTGAATGGATTGGCATCACACAAATGTTCTCTTTTCTATTTATGGCTTTCTGCAGTAACATGCTTCAGTAGTTGTAAACCTGTTTATGAAACACGGAGATCCCTGTAGTATGCTATTTATTTCATAACCTTAGCTGTGATTGATTTCTATTATATACCTTTCATCAGTAGGAAATCTTATGAAGCACTAAAATTTCTCAGGGTACATTTTGTTGCATCTTGACAATAGTTGCAAAGTTTTATGTATTAATGGTTTTATTTTGATGTTGTGGATACTGAATTGAAAATCAGACACGTTACACATGTCAGATGTTGCTAATTATTGGTTTTCCTATGTTCAGAATTTGATTTAATCCAACTCAGGGGCCATTCATAACTGCAACAAACCATTATAAGAGCAGGTATATTGGTTGTAAGCACAACAGATTTATGAATTTAAATCCATTAAAAAGATTTTCTACTTGAGAAAGGTGAGACTCTGCACCTGTTCCTTGAAATCTCAGTTCTTCCTGGTTATGCTTTTCTCTTTCTTTGAATGTTGAAAGGTCTAGATATAGTTGATGTGGACAGGATTTATCCCACAGTGGGGGTGTCCAGGACCAGAGGACACAGTCTTAGAATACAAAGACATCCCTTTAGAACAGAGGTGCAGAGGAATTTCTTTAGTCAGAAGGTCGTGAATCTGTAGAATTCATTGCCATGGATGGCTATTTATTTGAAGAGGAGGTTTATAGGCTCTTGGTTAGTATAGACATCAGAGGTTGCAGGGAGAAAGGAGGGGGATGGGGTTGAGAGGGATGATAGATTACCATGATGGAATGTGAACCAGACTCATTGGGCCAAATGGCCTAATTCTGTTCCTATGTATTGTGAGCTTCCTGACCCTGTATTTCTTACATGATTTATCTATTTGATCTTATTTGGTAATCATCAATTTCCTACAGTATTTCACACATCATTTCTAATCCTCAACAATTCACTTCTGTACTTTTCACACCTCAGTCTCTAACCTTTCACCTAGCCAGTCTTGTGCCCTGGTACCAATGTTTCTTTACTCCAGTGTTAAGTGGTTACTGATGTTGTACCTTTCTGTTAATCTCTGCTCTTTAGTCAATGTTCTGCAGCTCAGTCTAATTTTTCCAACAATTAAGTGTCATTTGTATATTCCTTGAAGAATTAATTAATACTCTTGTTCATATTCTAAAACATAATAATTTGCTCCATTTCACAGGCTGCACTTTTCACAAACTGTATGTACCTGGTTAGCCTACTGCTTACCACTTGTATCAACTATGACTTAACTGATCATCATGTTTTGCTTCTCAACCTTGTGCCATATCAATACTAATTAATACATATGATATTACAATGAGATCTAGGTGTTCTTGTACATCAGTCAATGAAAGTAAGCACGCAGGTACAGCAGGCAGTGAAGAAAGCTAATGGCATGCTGGCTTTTATAACAAGAGGAATTGAGTATAGGAGTAAAGAGGTCCTTCTGCAGCTGTACAGGGCCCTGGTGAGACCCCACCTGGAGTATTGTGTGCAGTTTTAGTCTCTAAATTTGAGGAAAGACATTCTTGCTATTGAGGGAGTGCAGCGTAGGTTCACAAGGTTAATTCCCGGAATGGAGGGACTGTCATATGTTGAAAGATTGGAGTGACTGGGCTTGTATACACTGGAATTTAGAAGGATGAGAGGGGATCTGATTGAAACATATAAGATTATTAAGGGATTGGACACACTGGAGGCAGGAAGCATGTTCCCACTGATGGGTGAGTCCAGAACTAGAGGCCACAGTTTAAGAGTAAGGGGTAGGCCATTTAGAACAGAGATGCGGAAAAACTTTTTCACCCAGAGAGTGGTGGATATGTGGAATGCTCTGCCCCAGAAGGCAGTGGAAGCCAAGTCTCTGGATGCATTCAAGAGAGAGTTAGATAGAGCTCTTATAGATAGCGGGGTCAAGGGATATGGGGAGAGGGCAGGAACGGGGTACTGATTGTGTATGATCAGCCATGATCACAGTGAATGGCGGTGCTGGCTAGAAGGGCCGAATGGCCTACTCCTGCACCTACTGTCTACTGTCTATTGTCTATTGTCTATTATCTATTTAATTCAACATATGGAAACATATTTTCTGTACCAGTGAAGATTAAAACACAAAGGTATGTAGAAAACTTCTTGCTTAGGTTTTTTTTTGTAAATTATACTATTTGTTTAAGCCAAATCAAAGACACAAAAACACAATTTCTTCATTACGGGAATCTCTTCCTCATTTTGTTCTTAATTATTCTTTGTTGGTAACTATCTATATGATCAAAATTAATCAGAAAGTTAGAGCTTACTGGCATCTCTCTGAGCCTTTGTCAGTACACTTCAGGACTGTTTGACATGTTGTTAGAAAAAGATTCATTCACAATGGCCCAGATTTATGATGAGATTTAATGGTGAGGCTTTGGAAACTTTTTAATACAAAGGAGCAGATCTGATAACATTTGTGTCATGAACTTCGTTTATTTTTTGTTCTAGCTGTGAGCTTTCTTGTACAATTTTTGCATGGTTTATGTATAACTTATGTTTTTCTTGAATGTTGTGCCTTTAATGCAACGTGTATGTGATGCTGCTCCAAGTAAGTCTCTTATTCTACCTGCGCATACATGTACTTTTGTAAATGAAAATAAACTCAACTTAGTAGGTGGGAGAAATCCTGAAATGGCTGTATGTAATTTCTAGCTCCTCCATGTGGAGCGCTGTTGCAATTTTCTCCCATGCACAAGCCCTGAGAGAAAGGGGGCAAAAGTGTTGCCCTCATCCTGACGACCACCTTCAGGTGCGGCTATGTCAGGGGGTGTGTGGGCCAAAAGTATATGGGCACCATGTGTCACTACGTGATGTTGTTTTACAGGGTTTTGCGTGTTGCTACCACGCTAAGACCCAGGCAAAGGGATGCTGCTGCACTGCCGGTCCTTACTGGAAGAGGGCTTTTGACAAGTCTCTCAAGCAGTGGTCAACATGGAACGTGCTGCAGATGCTAGAGGACAGGGACACAACGGATTCTGTAGTTTGTTCCCTCAGCAAATCAAGTCAAAATCAAAGTAGATATTAACAAAGTACATAAGTTTATGTGTGTGTGTGTGTGTGTGTGTGTGTGTGTGTGTGTGTGTGTGTGTGTGTGTGTGTGTGTGTGTGTGTGTGTGTGTGTGCGCGTGTGTGTTACCAATATACCTTAAGATCTTTTGTGATGGCACTTGTGATGCCTTCTTTGTGATGACACTTACGTGCTTGTCCCACGGCAATCCTCTGATATGATAATGCCAGGGAATTTAAAGTTATTGACACTCTCACTATAAAAATGAAACTTGGAACACAAATAGTAGGGCAAGGACCAGCATCTTTCATAGGCATCCTAAAGGATGTACAAAAAGGCTTGCATTTCACATGGAATGTGTGTGTGTGTGTGTGTGTGTGTGTGTGTGTGTGTGTGTGTGTGTGTGTGTGTGTGTGTGTGTGTGTGTGTGTGTGTGTGTGTGTGTGTGTGTGTGTGTGTGTGTGTATAGAGAGAGAATATATATGTAGAGAATGTGTGTGTGTATATATATATATAGAGAGAGAGAGAGAGAGAAAGAATATATATGTAGAGAATGTGTGTGTGTGTGAGGGAGAGAGAGGTTTTCTGTGAAAATGTGAGCCAAGTTTACTTTGAGAACTTGGCTTTGAAGATTATCCCACAGTCAATACCTCACAACTCTAGTAAATGCTTAAGATTTACAAAGGTAGTACAGAATCTGGAAAAGTACTTTAACCTGCTGCCTTTCGAGATTAATGTATGACCACAAATTTTGATTCACAAATAGAAAATAGGAGAATCATTGTGAAATACTTGTGTAGTCAATGTAATTTCAGGGACTTTTTTTATTTTTCCAGTGGGTTACAGATCTGGTTTGAAAGATGAAAAGCTTCAGTCTAACTTAATAGACACAAAGAGCTTCTCATTAGCTCTGGCTTTTAGGTGCAACTTCAATGGATAAGCCAATCAAAAATGCTGAGGAATTCCATCCTCTGCTGGTCCCAAAGTGACAAGTCAGAAGACAACAACCAAAGCAAGCAAAGACAACAACACAAAGTGCTGGAGGAACTCAGCAGGTCAGGCAGCATCTATGGAAAAGAGTGAACAGATGTCGTTTTGGGTCGAGAGCCTTCTTCAGGACAAAAAGGCCACATAAAATCAGCACGCAAATATGAACACTGGGGGGCAGGAGGAGGAGTTGCCTCAAATGAAGTGCTGGTGTGGTGGTGGAGGGGATAATTCTGTGAGAAACCACAAAGAAGGAATCCACACAGCATCAGAGAAGATGCAGAGAAGACAACTTCAATATGCGCCATGGAGTGAAGTCGCAAAAATGAAAATTAACAGAGCTGATTAACGTTATGTTTTCAGTATTACTGGGCAATATTGTTGCAGATTGATACATAATGGGTAAGCATAGGAGGTGACCAGTTTTAGAACTAATACATTCAATGCTCTTAAGGTGTGGGTTGCTGCAATGGCCAGTGTCTGGAGTTACCAGTAGTTCAGTGTTGGGCTCTGAAGATTCAAACTTAAATTGAAGACACTGTCTCTGCTTTTGCAACCAAGACGATCTTCTAATGGCTATAGACAATACATAAATTATTTTTGCAATTTGGAGGGAGTTTTGAAATATGTCCACCCCTACAACCAAGAACTTAAATATTGCAAATGTGCTTCTGCAGAGCCGGATGTACTGTATCTGGGTCTGGAGATGAGCAGACATGGCTAATAGCAAAACTAACGATGATATCATGAAGGTCAGAACAGCTGAGAATCCAGCAGACCCTCACCTCTTTGGAAATGATTCAATGTTATCCTTGCATGCCAAATCTAACTCTCGTGTTGACACCACTGTGCCGACTTCTTAAGATAGATGAGAAAAGCTCCTGGACAGATGCTCAGCAGGAAACAACAAGAGTATTTGCATTTCACACACTCAACAAAAGCAGGCAAAATTATATGCAAGTTAAGAAGTGCTAACATTCATCTTCCGTGAAAAAAAAATCACTAATTTATTTTGGTAAGACCTTTCATCCTAACAAGATGGTACTGGGGGAAGTGGTACATTGAGGAGAGCTGCTGTCTCACAGTTCCTGTGATAATGGGTTCAGCCTTGACCTCTGCTGCAGTCTGAGTCGAGTGACAGCATCTTCCTGTGATTATGCGAGTTTCTACCAGGTGCTCGCTGTCATCCCACATCTTCAAGAAAATGTGAGAGTTATTGCTGGTTGGGTTGAGTTGTTCTCCGAGCTTGGCAATGTACCTGCAAACATTTTGCCACCAAACGAGGAGACATCATCAGTGTGCTGTTACCGGGGATGTGTTCTCCGAATGCTTGGCTTTTATATATGCTTATCAATTAGCTGATTGGTTGTCATTACGGAAACTCAATTGTGATGTAATGAGGGAATCTCATTACTGATTGGTTGTGTGGTGAACCTCGTGCATTGTGGTCTGGAATTTTGCCTGCATTGGCTCAATAATAGGATCAAGGTCTACAGGTCTGGAAAACCATGCTTCTAGGAACTCTCTTGCATGTTTGCTTGCACCATCGCTTTCACTGATGCCCAGCCGAATCTGGGCACTTCTCGATCTTCATGGGTAGAGTTGGCACATTATTTGGCCTCTGCAAAATGCCCCCTACTGTTAAGTTGAGGGGTAGAAACTGGAGGAAGTTGGGGAAAATAAAATGATATTGTTGTGCAAGTGGCTTAAGTGCAATTCAGCGAAAAGGTTGACACGGAGATGGTGGGCTGAAAGGTCTCTTTCTGTGCTGTCCAACTTCATGACGTTATGGCTCTGTATAATAGGCTAGGGTAGGATTAGTGTGAGTGGGTATTTGAGCCAGAGGGATTGCTTCTGTGCTGTAGCATTCTATGGCTCCATGACAAACGTCCTTAATTATCCTAGGCCCTAAATTAGCAACATGAAATATCAATACTTCCAGGATTCAAGATGGACAATTTTTATTATTCAAAAAATATATGTAGTCCTTTGAAGCAAAATGTTATTACTGGTATTAAACCTGGATTATTTCATGAATCTTCAGGCATAGGGTTTGAAAGCACAGTTTTCGCACTGCAACACACAGTCCTTCAGAGTTCTCTTGTTGCACCTAAAGCAAGTTTAATAATGTACACTGAGAGGGTTAAAAACACACCTCCAGCCATTCCATAGCAGAAGGTTTAAACCCAACAGATGACGGTTCTTTGAAATAAGGCCACCAAGTTATTATCCTAGATGTTCTCGGAAGATGGATCTTAGACAGGATGTCTACAGTATCATCACCATGTAAGCCACAGCAAGGAGTTATGTATACTTACCAAACAGTGTCAATCATAGTGATATTCAGAAGCAGAAACAGGATCTTTGGCCCATTCAGTCTGTACCAATCATCAAATCCAAGTAGTATTAAATTCTACACAGTTTCCTTTCCTACAAAGGAAATTCACACAGACACAATGAAACAAGCAAATTCCAAACCCACAGCAACAGATTCCTCGTGGTTTTCTGAAACTCTGCTGCCCTAAGTATGAAAAATATACTCACGGTGCAAAGCACTGCCATCTAAGACACCAAGTTAGTCAATGAAATGATCGCTTCAACCATTCCGCAGAGCTCATAAAGGAACGGATCATTTCTAAGCTCTCTTTTCTAATTGTTCCTAGTCTGTAAGGTGGAGTCTGGAGGGGAGTAGTGGGACTGTGGGGAGAATAACAAACATCAGTGTAACTTTAGCATAAATGGGTACTTGATGGACCAAAGGAGACAGTAGAGACCGCAGATGCTAGAACCTGGAGCAACAAACAATCTGCTGGAGGAAATCAGATGCTGTCTCAACAGACTGAGTTTCTCCAGCAGACTGTTTGTAGGTTGAAGGATCTACTTCCATGACATATGACCCTTCTCACTTAACCTCCCACTCAATGTCAATAAGACAAATTGTAGACTTCAGGAGAGGGAAACCAGAGGTCCATGAGCCAGTACTCACTGGAGGATCAGAGGTGAAGAAGGTCAGTAACTATAAATTCCTGGGTGTCACTGTCTCAGAGAACCTGTCCTGGACCCACCATATAAATATAATTGTGAGGAAAGCTCAACAGTGTCTCTACTTCATCAGGAGTCTGCTGAGATTGGCATGTCATCAAAAACCTTGGCAACTTTCTTTAGATGTGTGGTGGAAAGTGTGCTGACTGTTTACATTATGGCCTGGTTTGGGGACACTGATGCCTTTGAACGGAAAATATGACAGAAGGTAGTGGATTCAGCCCAGTATATCATTGGTAAAGCCCTCACAACCATTGAGCACATCTACATGAAATATTGCCATAGAAAAGAAGCATTCATTATCAAAGATCCCCACCACACAGGCCTTGCTCTTTTCTCGCTGCTGTCATCAGGTAAAAGGTACAAGAGCCTCAGGACTCACACCAGTGTGTTCAAGAACAGTTATTACCACTCAACCATCAAACTCTTGAACAGAATGGGATAACTACACTCATTATATTTCTGGTGATCCAACAACCAATGATCTCATTTAAGGACTCTTTATCTTGTTATTTTATGCTCTCGTTATTTATTCCTATTTATTTATATTTGTATTTGCACAGTTTGTAGTCCATTGATCCTGTTTACAGTTGCTGTTCTATAGATTTGCTAAGTATCCTTGCAGGAAAAAGAATTTCAGGGTTGTATGTGGTGACATGTAGGAACAGTACTCCCATAATCAATTTTACATTGAACTGTTCCCATACTGAAGGAGGTTCCTTCAGTGTGACAGTGAATTATCACCAGTCTAACTTCTTACCTGCAGACCTCACTATATTCCAGATTTTGACCTGGTCGTGGTGTTAATGTGACATCGAGTTTGAATTGATTGATTGTGTCTATGACCTAATTTGGAGGAGAAAATGATGAGCCTGCAAATGAAACAAAAGTCTTTAACAAGAGATGGAGGAAGTATTTTGGATAAGGTAGAAGAGTCAAAAGTAAGGCAAGATGTGTCTGGGTTAATCAAGTGATAATAGCATGGTTGGAGCTGAAGGCATTGAGAGGACATTTGATGATGTATCAAGTATCCTTTTAACATAAATATAGAACCGATTACTGTTGAAATAGTACATGTAGCATTGTCACAGTTTCCACTTCAAGAGCTAAAGCAAAGCCTAACATCTGTATAGAATTCAGAAGGGCTAGGAGTTTAAGGGAGCCCGTTTACAGAATGAGTCTATAATGATTGTGTACACACTGGAAATAAAGAGGGAAAGTAGTAGTTGTTTTCAGTTATGAAACTAAATCATTCGAAGAACATAATGACATCAACATGACACAAGGTTTAATTGTTACTGTCTGTCAGCATTAAAATACAGACCTTGTTTAGAAACACTTGGAATCCTCTAAATTACAGAATATTCTTGTATTTCAAACATATCAACACTCCCAATCTGGTTCACAGTCCATCCTGTTGTGACAAATTAAATCTGAGCCACATGAAAGCTGTAACTTGGAGTCTTTATTCAAAAAGGCGAGAGAGAGTTCAGGAGAATCCAAGAGAATCTCATTCTCCTGACCTGCTGTTTTGTACTTCTTCAACACAATGATTAACTTTTTCCTTTTGAATATACTCAGGTAAATTTACAGAATTACATACTTACAATGGTAGCATATCTCAACTAGTAATACCCCATTGGTTATTCAATACTGGTATCTGTTCCAAAAACCTGGGAATACAAACTCCAGGCACCCAAAATGTACCCCTTTTGCAAGAGTTGAAGTATGGCTTCATGGATATACAATTAATTAATCAATTGTGCACATTCGATGGAACAGGGTCAGAATATCCCATAGCCAATGATTGTTTTCACCGGCCACAAAATATCATTGGAAGTTAAATTGTCAACAGGTTCCTGAGTACTGGTTCTCATTTTAGTTAATCCATAATTATACTATCCATAATGTCATAACTCCAGAATGATCGCTAACACTTCCTCTGATTAAGAACAGAAGATGCTCATAAGATGTTTTTCTAAGGTGAACGTTTTCACTTTACTATAAAGTATGGGCTGTTATATTATAGGCATTAACACTCATCATGAAACTGGGGCGAAGTGACAATTCTGATGTTAATCCTTTGTGGATGAAATGAGTATCCACGGGAAGTTGTAGTATCAGTAGAAAGCTATAATTTGACGGCCTGTTGATAGCTGAAAATACAGAGCAATTTTATAACTATTAGTACTGCTTGGTTTAGATATTTTATGTGATTCCATTGAAGATGTATTGGCCACAACCAAACAAATACAAAGACTCTTTCAGATTTACTTCTTGTATGTACAATTTGATTCAAAAACAGACAATTAAACAAAGAATTCATAAGTCAAGACAAAAATGGGAAACTGATTTGAATATTAAAATTGATGAAATAAGTTGGTCAAGACTATGCCTTGACAGTATGACAAATACAATAAATGTCTGACTTAGATTAGTACAATATAATTTTTTACCTCAATTATATATGACACCACAAAAAATAAGTAGATTAAAACCAAATTTATCTGATCAATGTTTTCGATGTAATCAAGAAATTGGTACTTTTTAATATTCTACTTGGTCTTGTTTTAAAATTCAGCCATTCTGGATAAATTTAAGAGTTTTATTGGAACAAATCATTGGAATACAACTTCCACATAATCCAACATTATTTTTACTAGGTGATATTGAAGGGATAAAACTGAAACTTAAATTGAACAAATACCAGAAAAAAACTATAAAAATTGCATTGGCAGTAGCCAAAAAGGCTATTGCAGTTACTTGGAAATCAGATTCATATTTAACTATGGACCATTGGAATAATGAAATTTTTAGCTGCATTCCACTTGAAACAATTACTTATAATTTAAGAAATGAATATGATATAATTCTGAAAATTTGGCATCCTTATTTACAAAAGATAGGATTAAATATATAAGCTCCTTGAAGATAAAGTTATTAGCCATTTGGGGTAAGAAATAAATATATATAGTAAAGTTATTTTCAACTCCATGGAGCATGTGGAGATCTTCCGATATCCAGGCAATCTTTCTTTCTTTTTCTTTTTTCCTTTTTTTTCAGATGGGGATATTAAGGGGAGAAGGGTTAAGGGGAGGGGGGAGGGCTGATATTATACTCTACTATTCTATTATACTATTCACTCTATGTAATTATCTCAAAAAATCGAATAAAAAATATATTTAAAAAAAGATGGGATCTAGCAGGCTATTATTGAGAGCTTGTCTTATTGAGTGAGTTTTTGAACCAAGCAGCTCCAGGAAAAAAATGGTTTCACCAGCAAATCATTAAAGTTTTAATGGCAATTACCACACCCTTACTATATTATTTAATAATCATGCAAATAATTCCTTTGGTTTGTAGAGAAGTGTTTGTTCTAATGTTGGCACAATCAATAATTCATTCACTACTTGCTGCTTTACATTACAGTTTGCAAGAGAGTCATATCTGTTAAGATTCACTGCCATTTATAGTGAACTCTTTGGAAGAGAAATATGGAATGGGGCAAAACAATGCTGAAACTCTCAATTTTTACTCCCAAATCCCATCATATGTTTAATAATTTCTATGAAGAAGACCCCATAGGCTTACTCATGCATTAGCTAAGATTATGTTGTGTGCTTCTGATTGAAAATGTTTCTGATTACCTTCTGGAGCTCATTTCCACGTGTCATTAATAATAAATTGGTGTCATTAATCTTACTGACAACTTCTTGTGTTTTTTTGCATTAAATTGTCACCTTGCACACCTGATCTTAGTTTTGAATAGTCTTCTAAAACTTAACACTCTGGACCCTCATAACTATATTCAGGTAAAATAACATTGAGATCTTTCATATACCTATAAATTATTTCCTTAATCTAATTCAACATCTTTTAGAAACTCATACTCAAAGTGAATGAAGAATACTGTAATGATAACTTATAATGTGTACTATGAAGAAACAAAATTATTCTGGGGGTTTCAACATAGGGAGAGCGGCAGGAGGTAATGACCCACATTAATAAGAATAAATCAGGTGTCAAAACAATCTATGTTGCATTGTTTTTGAAAAGTTGAAACACTACGAAAGTGCCCTGGGTAAGGGTTAGACTCATACAATTTGTTCTGCTGCTACTTTTCATAGGTTGTTTCAGGATTTCTAATAACAAGTTCAAATCTGGAATAGATTAAGCCATACAGTACTCCAACAGTGAATCAAACTGGCACATAATATTTGATAAAAATGTTCCATATTCAAAACTCATCACCAGACTCATCAGGACTGAATCCCATCCCCAGTCTGTCCCGGACTGAATCCCATCCCCAGTCTCTCCTGGACTGAATCCCATCCCCAGTCTCCCCTGGACTGAATCCCATTCCAAGTCTCTCCCGGACTGAATCCCATCCCCAGTCTCTCCCGGACTGAATCCCATCCCCAGTCTCTCCTGGACTGAATCCCATCCCCAGTCTGCCCTGGACTGAATCCCATTCCCAGTCTCTCCCGGACTGAATCCCATCCCCAGTCTCTCCCAGACTGAATCCCATCCCCAGTCTCTCCTGGACTGAATCCCATCCCCAGTCTGTCCCGGACTGAATTCCATCCCCAGTCTCTCCTGGAATGAATCCCATCCCCAGTCTCTCCCGGACTGAATCCCATCCCCAGTCTATCCAGGACTGAATCCCATCCCCAGTCTCCCCTGGACTGAATCCCATCCCCAGTCTCTCCCGGATATAATCCCATCCCCAGTCTCTCCTGGACTGAATCCCATTTCTAGTCTCTTCCGGTCTGAATCCCATCCCCAGTCTCTCCTGGACTGAAGGCCTCATCCCAGTCTCCTCTGGACTGAATCCCATCCCCAGTCTATCCCGGACTGAATCCCATCCCCAGTCTCCCCTGGACTGAATCCCATCCCCAGTCTATCCCGGACTGAATCCCATCCCCAGTCTGTCCCGGACTGAATCCCATCCCCAGTCTCTCCCGGACTGAATCCCATCCCCAGTCTATCCCGGACTGAATCCCATCCCCAGTCTCTCCTGGACTGAAGGCCTCATCCCAGTCTCCTCTGGACTGAATCCCATCCCCAGTCTATCCCGGACTGAATCCCATCCCCAGTCTCCCCTGGACTTAATCCCATCCCCAGTCTCTCCTGGACTGAATCCCATTTCTAGTCTCTTCTGGTCTGAATCCCATCCCCAGTCTGTCCCGGACTGAATCCCATCCTCAGTCTCTCCCGGACTGAATCCCATTTCTAGTCTCTTCCGGTCTGAATCCCATCCCCAGTCTCTCCTGGAGTGAAGGCCTCATCCCAGTCTCCTCTGGACTGAATCCCATCCCCAGTCCCTCCCGGACTGAATCCCATCCCCAGTCTCTCCCGGATATAATCCCATCCCCAGTTTCTCCTGGACTGAATCCCATCCCCAGTCTCTCCTGGACTGAATCCCATCCCCAGTCTCCCCTAGACTGAATCCCATCCCCAGTCTCTCCTGGACTGAATCCCATCCCCAGTCTCTCCTAGACTGAATCCCATCCCCAGTCTCCCCTAGACTGAATCCCATCCCCAGTCTAACCCGGACTGAATCCCATCCCCAGTCTCTCCTGGACTAAATCCCATCCCCAGTCTCTCCCGGACAAAATCCCATCCCTAGTCTATACCAGACTAAATCCCATCCCCAGTCTCTCCCGGACTAAATCCCATCCCCAGTCTGCCCTGGACTGAATCCCATTCCCAGTCTCTCCCGGATTGAATCCCATCCCCAGTCTCTCCCAGACTGAATCCCATCCCCAGTCTCTCCCGGACTGAATCCCATCCCCAGTCTCTCCCGGAATGAATCCCATCCCCAGTCTCTCCCGGACTGAATCCCATCCCCAGTCTCTCCCGGACTGAATCCCATCCCCAGTCTCTCCTGGACTGAATCCCATCCCCAGTCTGCCCTGGACTGAATCCCATTCCCAGTCTCTCCCGGACTGAATCCCATCCCCAGTCTCTCCCGGACTGAATCCCATCCCCAGTCTCTCCTGGACTGAATCCCATCCCCAGTCTGTCCCGGACTGAATCCCATCCCCAGTCTCTCCTGGAATGAATCCCATCCCCAGTCTCTCCCGGACTGAATCCCATCCCCAGTCTGTCCCGGACTGAATCCCATCCCCAGTCTCTCCTGGACTGAATCCCATCCCCAGTCTCCCCTGGACTGAATCCCATCCCCAGTCTCTCCTGGACTGAATCCCATTTCCAGTCTCTTCCGCTCTGAATCCCATCCCCAGTCTATCCCGGACTGAATCCCATCCCCAGTCTCCCCTGGACTGAATCCCATCCCCAGTCTCTCCCGGATATAATCCCATCCCCAGTCTCTCCCGGACTGAATCCCATTTCTAGTCTCTTCCGGTCTGAATTCCATCCCCAGTCTCTCCTGGACTGAAGGCCTCATCCCAGTCTCCTCTGGACTGAATCCCATCCCCAGTCTATCCCGGACTGAATCCCATCCCCAGTCTCCCCTGGACTGAATCCCATCCCCAGTCTCTCCTGGACTGAATCCCATCCCCAGTCTATCCCGGACTGAATCCCATCCCCAGTCTGTCCCGGACTGAATCCCATCCCCAGTCTCTCCCGGACTGAAGGCCTCATCCCAGTCTCCTCTGGACTGAATCCCATCCCCAGTCTATCCCGGACTGAATCCCATCCCCAGTCTCAGCTGGACTGAATCCCATCCCCAGTCTCTCCTGGACTGAATCCCATCCCCAGTCTATACGGAATGAATCCCATCCCCAGTCTCCCCTGGACTAAATCCCATCCCCAGTCTGTCCCGGACTGAATCCCATCCCCAGTATCTCCCGGACTGAATCCCATCCCCAGTCTCCCCTGGACTGAAACCCATCCCCAGTCTCCCCTGGACTGAATCCCATCCCCAGTCTCTCCTGGACTGAATCCCATTTCTAGTCTCTTCCGGTCTGAATCCCATCCCCAGTCTCTCCTGGACTGAATCCCATTTCTAGTCTCTTCCGGTCTGAATCCCATCCCCAGTCTCTCCTGGACTAAATCCCATCCCCAGTCTCTCCCGGACAAAATCCCATCCCTAGTCTATACCGGACTAAATCCCATCCCCAGTCTCTCCCGGACTAAATCCCATCCCCAGTCTGCCCTGGACTGAATCCCATTCCCAGTCTCTCCCGGACTGAATCCCATCCCCAGTCTCTCCCAGACTGAATCCCATCCCCAGTCTCTCCTGGACTGAATCCCATCCCCAGTCTGTCCCCGACTGAATCCCATCCCCAGTCTCTCCTGGACTGAATCCCATTTCTAGTCTCTTCCAGTCTGAATCCCATCCCCAGTCTCTCCTGGACTGAAGGCCTCATCCCAGTCTCCTCTGGACTGAATCCCATCCCCAGTCTATCCCGGACTGAATCCCATCCCCAGTCTCCCCTGGACTTAATCCCATCCCCAGTCTCTCCTGGACTGAATCCCATCCCCAGTCTGTCCCGGACTGAATCCCATCCCCAGTCTCTCTCGGATATAATCCCATCCCCAGTCTCCCCTGGACTGAATCCCATCCCCAGTCTCCCCTGGACTGAATCCCATCCTCAGTCTCTCCCGGACTGAATCCCATTTCTAGTCTCTTCCGGTCTGAATCCCATCCCCAGTCTCTCCTGGAGTGAAGGCCTCATCCCAGTCTCCTCTGGACTGAATCCCATCCCCAGTCCCTCCCGGACTGAATCCCATCCCCAGTTTCTCCTGGACTGAATCCCATCCCCAGTCTCTCCTAGACTGAATCCCATCCCCAGTCTCCCCTAGACTGAATCCCATCCCCAGTCTCTCCTGGACTGAATCCCATCCCCAGTCTCTCCTAGACTGAATCCCATCCCCAGTCTCCCCTAGACTGAATCCCATCCCCAGTCTAACCCGGACTGAATCCCATCCCCAGTCTCTCCTGGACTAAATCCCATCCCCAGTCTCTCCCGGACAAAATCCCATCCCTAGTCTATACCGGACTAAATCCCATCCCCAGTCTCTCCCGGACTAAATCCCATCCCCAGTCTATACCGGACTGAATCCCATCCCCAGTCTATCCCAGACTGAAGGTTTCATCCCCAGTCTCTCCCGGACTGAGTCCCATCCTCAGTCTCTCCTGGACTGAATCCCATCCCCAGTCTATCCCTGACTGAAGGTTTCATCCCCAGTCTCTCCTGGACTGAATCCCATCCCCAGTCTGTCCCGCACAAAAGGTGCCATCCCCAGTTTCTGCTGGACGAAGGTCTCAATCCCAGTCTCTCCTGCACGGAAGGTGCCATCCCCAGTCCCTCCCGGACCGAACACGCACTTTCTTTGGTAGTCTATTGGAAAGGAAAGTGGATGAAGTTTGTTTGGGCAAACACGAGGAAATCTGCAGATGCTGGAAATTCAAACAACACACACAAAATGCTGTTGGAACACAGCAGGCCAGGCAGCATTTATAAGGAGAAGCACTGTCAATGTTTCGTGCCGAGACCCTTCATCAGAAATTTGTTTGGGATGCTTTACCAATTTCTGATCCTTTCTGATTGTTATGGCCACCTTTTGCAGGCATTCCGAAACTTTTTTATGCCATGGACTCCTGTCATTAACATATCAATTTGGAAATTCCTGATATAGTGAGATTTGATGAAGTATAAGGCTTGAAAGAGAATCAATTTGATTTTTCAGACAAACATTGAGAGTAATCATCAGTCTTAGAGTCTGTGGGTTCCTAAATGAGTTACATCATTTGTACTTGACATCATTTTTAACAAATATTATTGCCATAATGACACAAATAGCCGTATGTGGGTAGCAGAATGGCACATGCTGTGATTTTTCAACTGTAGCCTGCTCCTTTCAGCTGAAGATAGTGACAACACAACATTCCCTTGGGCACTAAATGAGCTACTGGAACAAGAAAGAGAGGCTACTTACATATATTAATCTTATACTTAATTATGCCACATTGAAGGGGTGAGTGTGGGAGTGGATGTGGTGAACCATACTTAAGGTTGAGGAACGTTCCTTGGGGAAATATGTAGAATCATGAAGAGCAGGAATCCACAGGGGACTGAGTGGGTGTTTGAGTATGTGTGTAAGCACCCATCTGATTTCATCAATTTCAAAGTGAGGTTAAAATTGATTTATTTGCTCCAGTGGGTTAATATTTACAAGAACACACAAGGTTAATGTTGCATCTAAATGCCATTAAACCCCTTGTTAGATCGTTATTAATAATCTAATGAAGCATTTCTATTTAAAGCTTTTTGTCACCAGATCCTGATAAATATGTTTAATTCCAACATTTTCTGTTTCTAATTTAGATTTCAATAAGTATGGTTCTTTTATACTTGTCCTTTATTTCATTTCTTAATTAATAAGTAAATATAGATGAAGTATGCTGGAGTGGAGACCTTAGTGTTTACTGCAGGAAATTGAGGAGCAGTCCTGAAGGATGATTCATATTTCACAAAAGAGGCTGACTAGATAACTCATTTATGTCAAAGTCACAAATGAGATCAGTCAATCTTAACAAGTGAAATATAAATCACATTTTGCAGATCCACAGCATGTTTTTCATGCTATCTATTTTAATATTATTTCTAATTTTGTTGCATTATACTGAGAGCCATTATAATTGTGCAAAGTGTAAAAAAACGTGCAAGTTTGACTGTAATTTCCCAAGTAAAACGTGAAGAGACAAAGTTGAGTTTTAAAAAATTACTTGTGCCAGGAGCACAATAATTTTGTGATTAAAAGAATGGGTATTTTAAGTATAGTTATTACTTGTTTACCTCCTTAATGGTAATTTCTTGCCCAGTTGATTATATGGCCTTCAGTGAATGTAACATTGAAGAGGAGAATCATTAGCATCAAGGAAATGATCATTCTGCTCACCTTGAAAGGTTCATTGGATATTTTAATTGAAATAGATATTGCCCAAAGATTTATTCGTATTAGAGTGCTCTTGCGATGTGTTATTGTCTTCTGGGTCGAGTTGGAAGATACCAGGTTCAAACTGAAATAAAAACAAGTTAAAAATGTTGGATTAGATTTTAGCAATGACATTATTTGAAAACATGTTTCTCTCACTTCGTGGACTCCTTCATCCGCCCATCCTTAATCAATCAAGGACATTTGTCTTTTGAGTACCTTGACTGAGCTTGTAATTTTTGTTGGAGATAGTCATGATTTAATTTGACCTCTATTTCATTTGCCACAGTCACATACAAATCTATTTAACTACTCCAGAAGTAGTATTAAAATATAAAGCATCTCATGCCTCAAATGAGATGGTTATTTGTAATAATGAGTTTATTCTAAATAAAATACTAATCTAATTTATTACTGCAGCTTCAAGCAAGCTATTGGCCTTCTCTCCCTCATTCTATTTGATATATTGTACACAAACTACATTAAGACACTGTTCTGCAAACCTGATTTCTATGGGATAAAAGATGTAGTCACACTGGAAATGAGTTAATTACTTCAAGGGTCCTACCATTCATTTTACAAGACCGATCTGTATTGAAATATATTTTCCTCTCCTCAACCCACTCCCTAACTGATCAACACCTCCCTGTAACTTACAATAACCTTCTTCACTATCAACAACACCTGGTTTTGTGCCATCTGCGAACTTATCAATGAAGCCTCATGCACTTACATCTAAGTTGTTTAGAAAAATGACGAATAACAACATTGAATTCAACTAATCATAGGCCTCCTTCCTAAGAAAGGACCTTCAACCACCATTCTCTGCTTCCCACCTCCAAGCCAATTTTGAATCCACTGAACTAGCTCTCCATAGATCCCATGGGATGTAATCTTCCAGACCAGCTTACCACATGAGACCTTGAAGACCTTGATTGTCCAAATAGGCAACAGCCACTGCCTTACTCTCATCTACTCTTTTGTTGACTTCTTCAAAGAAATAAAACATTTATCAATCAAGACATTCCATGCACAAAGCCATACTGATTGATCCCAATCACTGTCTATCCCAATGCTGGTAGATCCTATCCCTCGGGTTTTTTTTCTGTAAGTTCCCCATCACTGATGTCAGGTTGCCTGGCCTCTGGATGCCCAGGCTAACATCTGAATAAGAACAGTAATTGTCACCTTTCAGTCTTTCAGAACTTCACTAGAGGCTAACAGTGAAGCAAGTACCTTAAGTGCCTTTGCAATTTCTTCTCTAGTCTCCTACAAAGTCTTAGGATGCACTCAGGACCTGGGGTTTTATCAAACATAATGCACTGCTAGGTTTGAGGTATCTCCTCATTGGTGATATTAATGCTCTTCAAAACATCTCCATTTGTTTTCTGTCTTCATGAATTTCTTCTCAGCAGATGGAAGAAATTTGTCAAAGATTCCACCATTCGTAGATCCCACCTCATTGCAGCTTGAGGCAAAAGTAGCCCTGATGATCTCTAAATGGACCTACTCTCTATCTGGACATCCTTTTACTCTTGATACAGTATAGTATAGAGCCTAGTGCAGTTTTCCCTAACCTTACCTGTCAGGACCATCTCATATCCTGATTTCTCTCCTAACAGTCTTCTTAATCTTTTTATAGTCAAGGAATTCACTCACCCCTGATCTCCTAAATCCAAAGTATACTTCATATCTTCCAGCTTGGGTTACTGAACGTTCCTCATTTAGGCTTTACCCCAACAAGATCTTGCTGCCCCTGACTCTTAATATCACACTGTCTAATTCCCCCTAAATTAGCTCTACTGTAGGGTTCGGACTCTGACCTGTAGGTCTGTCCCTATCCTTTTCCATCACTATCTTAAAACTATTAGAAAAGTAATCACTGGAGAAGTGCCTCCTCACAGACCACATTGGGGAACTGGAACTCGATCTGATGAGCTTTGGCTCGTTCGGGAGAATGTGGAGCTGATGGGTAGGAGCAACAGGGAGGCAATCACAACTAAGTTGCAGGAGGCAGGTAGCTGAATGCTATAAAGAGAGGAAAATAGAATAGGCAGATAGTGCAAAGTATCCCCGTGGCTGTTCCCCTCAGTGACAAATGCGAAAAAATCTGCAAATGCTGGAAATCCAAAGCAATGCTGTAGGAACTTAGTAGGCCAGGCTGCATCTACGGAAAAGAGGAAAACATTAAAGTTTTGGATGAGACCTTTGATCAGGACTCCGTGATACCCCTTCAGTAACAAGTTTTGGATACTACTGGGGGGACAGCTTACAAAGGAAAAGCCAGATACCTGGCACTGAATCTGGCTCTATAGCTCAGAAAGGAAGGTGGGGTGTGATGGGAGAAAAGGAGAACAGTGGTGATTGGGGATTCAATAGATTGAGGAATGGGCAGGAGATCCTGTCAGTGTGATAGGAACTAAAGGGACTCCTAGAAGGCATGTTGCCTCCCACATGCCAGAGTCAGGGACATCACAGATCAGGTCTTAAGGGGAATGATGAGCAGCCAGAAATCATGGCACTAATAACATAAAGTAGGTAGAAAAAGGAATGAGGTCCTGAAGTGAGAATATAGGGAGCTAGGTAGGAGACTGGAAAGTCAAACTCGAAGATAGTAATCTCTAGGTTGCTGCCTGTGCCACGTGCCAGTCAAGGTAAGAATAGGATGATCTGGCAGATGAATGTGTGACTGAAAAATTGGTACAATAGGCAGGGTTTCAGAGTTTTGGATAATTGGGAACTCTTCTGGGGAAGGTATGACCTTTACAAAAAAGGACAGGTTACAGCTGAACTCAAGGGGAACCAATATCTTTCCAAGTGGGTTTTCGCGAGTTGTTGGGGTGTTTTCAAACTAGTTTGGCAGGGGGATGGGAACCAGAATAAAAGGCCAGGGTATGGGGCAGTTGGTGTACAGCTAGACGAAGCACATAGAGAGAACATGATGAAGGATAGACGATGAATAGGGGATAATTGCAGTTAGTTAGATGGACTGAACTGTATCTATTTTAATGCAAGTATTATCAGGAATAAGGACAATGAACTTAGAGGCTGGGGTCTGTATATGGAACTGTATCATTGTGTCTTTGACAGTCACAGGGACGGGAATGGTCGTTGGATGTTTTGGGCTTTTGATCTTTCAAAAGGGACAGGGAGGGAGGTAAAAGAAGTGGGGCTTGAGTCATTGCTAACCAAAGATAGTATCGTAGATGCAGAAAGGAGGACATCGTGGCGGGTCATCTACTGAGTCAGTGTGGGTGAAAGTCAGAATCAGGAAGGGAAACATCACTAGTATGGGTACACTTCTGTCCTTCACTGCCTCATGGCAACAGGGACACTGAGGAACAGATCGCGAGCCGGATTTTGGAAAGTTGTCATGGGCGATTTCTTCTTCTCTGATATTGATTGACGTCTCCTTAGTGCAAAAGGTTTAGATGGACTGGAATGTGTTAGGTGTGTCCAGGAAGAATTCCTGACAGTACACAGATGTATGGAAAGGCCGACTAGAGGACAGGCCATACTGGGTCTGTTGCTAGGTAACGAACCTGGTCTCTTAGTGGGCAAGCATTTTAGAGACAACTCTCACAACTCCCTGACCTTTACCAAGCTTTGGATGTGGATAGGAGCAGGGGGTATGGAAAAGTATTCAATTGGGGCATGGGAAATTATGATGCCATCAGGCAGGAACTTGGGAGCATAAATTGGAAACAAATATACTCAGAAATACAAAACAGAAATGTAAAAGTTTTTTTGGGGGGCACTTGCATGGGGTTCTGGATAGGTTTGTCTCGCTGAGGCAGCAAAAGGATGGTAGGATGAAGGAACTGTTGTTGACAAGAGATGTGGAACATCCGGTCAAGAGGTGAAAAAAGCATGCTTAAGGTTTAGGAAGCAAGGATTAAACAGGGCTCTGTAGTTACAAGGTAGCCAGGTCTGAAAACTGTAAGGTAACAGTGATGTAGCTCCATAAAACTCTGGTTAGACCACACTTGGAATATTGTATTCATTTTTGATCACCATATTATAGGGAGGATGTTGAAGCTTTAGAGATTCACCAGGGTGCTGCCTGGAATATGAGGAAAGATTGATCGAGCTAAGGCTTTTCTCTTTTGAGTGAAGGACTAGAGCTGACTTGATAGAGGTGTACAAGATAAGCGGCACAGATAGAGTGGACAGCCAGAGGATTGGTCCCAGGTCAGAATAGGCTAATATGAGGAGGCATAAGTTTAAGATTATTGCAGGAAAGTATAGAGTGAATGTCAAAGGCCAGCAGTACTTTTCCATGTTCTACGTATAGCCAAGCGCCCACTGACTGCTACTTCCATCACTCGCCCAGCCTCATTCCCCAAGAGATAAGCCAGTATTGCACCTTCCTGAGTAGGGCCTTCTTAGATAGATAGATAGATAGATAGATAGATAGATAGATAGATAGATAGATAGATAGATACTTTATTCATCCCCATGGGGAAATTCAACTTTTTTTTTCCAATGTCCCATACACTTGTTGTAGCAAAACTAATTACATACAATACTTAACTCAGTAAAAAATATGATGTGCATCTAAATCACTTTCTCAAAAAGCATTAATAATAGCTTTTAAAAAGTTCTTAAGTCCTGGCGGTTGAATTGTAAAGCCTAATGGCATTGGGGAGTATTGACCTCTTCATCCTGTCTGAGGAGCATTGCATCGATAGTAACCTGTCGCTGAAACTGCTTCTCTGTCTCTGGATGGTGCTATGTAGAGGATGTTCAGAGTTTTCCATAATTGACCGTAGCCTACTCAGCGCCCTTCGCTCAGCTACCGATGTTAAACTCTCCAGTACTTTGCCCACGACAGAGCCCGCCTTCCTTACCAGCTTATTAAGACGTGAGGCGTCCCTCTTCTTAATGCTTCCTCCCCAACACGCCACCACAAAGAAGAGGGCGCTCTCCACAACTGACCTATAGAACATCTTCAGCATCTCACTACAGACATTGAATGACACCAACCTTCTAAGGAAGTACAGTCGACTCTGTGCCTTCCTGCACAAGGCATCTGTGTTGGCAGTCCAGTCTAGCTTCTCGTCTAACTGTACTCCCAGATACTTGTAGGTCTTAACCTGCTCCACACATTCTCCATTAATGATCACTGGCTCCATATGAGGCCTAGATCTCCTAAAGATCTAGTCTTTATCTTCATACTATCTTCATACTGTATCTTCATACTGACTCAAGAATCTTTCCAGATACATTTCACAAATTTCACCCCATCCAGGCCCTTGACACTCTGGGAAGTTCAACTTTCCCAGTAATGCAACTCTTATTATTACACCTACAGTACGGACAATTTCTCTTTACACCTGATCCTTAAGTCCCTGCTGACTATTGGGGTTTGTCTCTAATACAGCCCCACTCAGGTGATCCTCTTCCTCAGTCTACTCACACGGCCTCACTAGACAATCCCTAAGAATGTCATCTTTAAACACCGATGTTACTCTATCCTTATCAAAAAGGCAACGCCTCGTTCTTTTGTACATGTACCTCTGTCACACCTGCAGTGTCTGTACCTGAAACACTGAGCTAACAGTCCTGCCCTCTCTCAACCATGGTTTCTGTAAAGGCTATTATCCTATCCATGTTCTGAGTTCATCTGCGTTACTTGTTAATCCTCATGTATGAAAATACAGTTTAACTGGGAATGCCTTTCCTTGCCTTTATTGTGCCCCCAGCTAACCTGATTCCTAAATTTGCCTCCACTGGCTATTGCTTTATCCCATGACTTGCTCCTGCTCCAAGTCCCAAACCCTGCCAACCTAGTTAAAGACTCTCCCAGCAAGGATATTGGTCCTTCTCTGGTTCACATACAACTTGGCCCTCTCACATAGATCACCCCTGCTCCAGAAGAGATCCCAGAATCCCTATTCCCTGCACTAGCTCCTTTGCCATACATTTATCTAGCCTGTCTTTTTATTTTCAATCTTACTAGCACATGGTGCTGTAAGTAATCCAGAGATCTCCACCAAATGTCCTGCTTCTTAACTCCCTACACTCACTCTGCTGGAGCTCATCCCTTGTTCTACCTCTGTTGTCTTGAGCATGTACAACCTCTGACAGTATGCCTTCCCCGCAAGAAACTTCCACAACCAGATTCACTTTGATCCTGGCGCCCAGGACACGATACACCATCATGGCATCTATACTGCAGCCACTGAATCTCCCATCTGCCCCCTCACCTATCAAGCCTCTACTCACTTTCATCCTGCCTGACTGAACTCTTTCCCTATTGAGGGAGTTACACTGTGAGAGATCAGACTGCTGCTGCAAGCCAATGAAAGTTTATACTGCTCCCAACCCCTTGCCCTTGCCCTGCCCTGCCCCTGCTCCAGTAGTATCTAAAGACTTTTACCTGTGGGTGATGTGAATTTCCACAGGGGAACTGCACTGACTGCTTACTCCCCTTAATTTTCCTGGTGCTCATCCATCTATCAGAAGCCCTTAACTTGGATGTGACTATCTCCATGATGCTCTCAGCATCCCAGCTGGTCCCAAGTGCATCCAGATTGAGCTCCAATCTGCTGACACTGTCTGTCAGGAGCTGCAGCCAGGTGCACTTCCCACAGGGGTAGTCATCAGGAAGACTGTGAGATTCCCTGACTTCCCACATCTGGCAGGAGCAGCACTGAGGTGCCCTAATAGAATCAGATGCTAATAATGAACAGGTATGTGGACTTCAGCTGATTCGAGCTTTTGCCCCCTCACCAAACCTTCAACTTCCCACTCTCACAATGACCACTCTGTTCTTCTTCATGTTGTAAAGTTTAATGGCGGTTGGCAGACCGACATAAGGTGAATTACCACCACCTACAGAGTTGTAGCGTGGAGCAAAGACACAGGAATTATACCCACTAAATACCCTCCAAAATAAAACTCAAATAATATTGAAAAGTCTAATGCATTACAGAAAGTCAAATACACACTTATATACTTTGCGATGGCAGTGACATCCTAACACATTTTCCATGTTAAACCGTGTCTGTCCCAAAGATTTCAATAAAGCAATTAGATCAGAGGATCACAACCTGGCATCCATGGACCCCTCGGTTAATGGTAGGGGTCCATGGCATTAAAAAAGATTGGGAACACCAGAATTAGATGTTTCCTTTGCACCTCATAGGAACTGCATGCAAGCTATATATGCTGCACTGTCTCTTGACAACTGAACTCCCTCCAAATGCCAATATCACATATATTAATTCTGAACAAGGAACCATCCCTCCTTTTATACCCATCTCCCAGCTGAGTTCCCATCATCTCTTGATTCTTATATAAATGCAATCTATTTTCCTTATCCCAATTTGGTTGCCACAGTGATTGATAGACTTTTTAATCATGGCTTTCTCTTCCTCCTTATGCAAAGGCACCACTACATTTACATCCTTAATTTTACAGGATCGCTGGCTAGAATGATTGCCATCTCATTTCATTCAACCCTGACATGGGCAGGTACCCATACGAAGTGTACACACAAGCCTAGATCCTGCAGCCTGTATTGATGTCCTCCAATCTAAAGAAAAATGCCTTGCCTACAATTTGAAATAGCTGTTTTAATAGATGTTAAGTTTGAGAATGAATCAGAGCACATAATCAAGGCATATTTCCTTGCTCCATTCCAAGGCTAAAATGATAGCAACCATCTCAGACAAGAATACTGATGGTCTGATAATGTTTTCTTAATAGTCGCCTGTAACTTTGGAATGACCTGTCACTGGATACTTTGGACCATCTGTGTAGATACGTGAGAATCCATAATATTTGCTTTGTATACATTGCTGAACTTCCTATGCCACTGACAAGCAATCACTCCTCATCTTGGTCTTTTCCTGAGGGCCTAAGTCAACCACAGGCAAGGGGAAAAACCATGGAGCAGTGACAGAAAGAGTTGCACTGGGAACATATTCCACATTAAGCAACCCAAGATTTTGTTCCCATTCATTTCCCAGCCATACAAAACTGAAGACCGTACGAGTACAGTACTCCCAACACTCTACTAATGTTGTCAATATTGGCTGATCAACTCTATGTCCTGATGAAGGATCTCAGCCTGAAACGTTGACTGTTTATTTTTTCCACAGATGCTGCCTGGCTTGCTGAGTTTCTCCAGCATGTTGTGTGTGTGTTGCTTGAATTACCAGCATCTGCAGATTTTCCCTTGTTTATGTCCTCTTAGTTAACCCAATAAACCATTGCTAACCTTCATAGCTGATTAAAGCAAGATACATTTGTTTGTCACCTCCTACTCACATCCAACTAAGCACATGAGCACATTAATGGCTTTTTACACATTCCTAGAATTTTATTCACATGCGCCTTCCATGTTAGCTTTGTGTCCATCCACATACCTAGAGACATAACCACTGACTCTTGTTTAAGAGTTTTAACATAATTTGAGTTCAATTGGGAATGTAATGTTCCTTATAGAAAAAAAACAAATAACTTGATATTTGCAACAGAAAATTTGAACCCCCAACAATCTCCTATTCTTCTACTTCATTATCATCTGCCTACATTTTTCTAACTATATAATTTAGAATCCTGCCTCTCTCCCTCACTACACCATTTTCAGCTTATAATGATTTGGAAATATCTGAGCCAACATTTAAGAAAATATCATTAATTATAATATTAAAAATTAGTGGAACACTCACTCCCCCCACCCCCTTGTGGAACCCCATTCTCTATCTCATTTTCATTGGAGAATGTTGCTCCCACCCTGATTTGTATCTTCCCTATGGCATATAAAAAAATCTTGAATCCAACAATGCCCATCCTGCATGACACAACCTTCTTTTTTATTGTTTCTATTAAATAGATAATTAGCCAATTAACTAACAATTAGCTAACTTACCCCTTTTCAAGTCTCTCACTCTCACTCCAAGCCTTGACTCCAAAATCTTGCAGAATTTTGTGTTTAGAAGAAATATCATTCTCAAAGTGAAGGCTGTCAATTTGTCAATCAAACTGTTACTGAACCAGTGGAGATTTTTAAGGCATCTGACATAATTGTTTGTTCCAGGCATAAATTCAATAAATATGATGAGGGATGACAGCTTTAGTCCTTACCCAGTTAGGCTGCAAACTACAATATAATGCAAGTTATGCTGTTGTGCAGCTGTTCCATATGACTTATCAACAAGGGACTGATGTTGTGCTTCTTGTTCAGGATAAGTGTTTTTTCTTCCACACAATGTCAAAGTCTGAGTTCTTAATCAAGTTCTTCTGGGAAAATACAGCATTTTTACTTCAGATTCTGAAGTTGAAGATGAATCTGTAGTGCTTCTTCTAGATTTGCATTCAAATTGTTCTTCAAACATAATTTCTAGTTCCGGCTTGAGTTTGTTTAGTATTATTCTCCACTGTAATAGTTACAGTAAGTTTTCCATTTCTGTAGCAAGTTGCAAAGTTTGTGCAGTAATATCTAATACTTTTAAAAGCTCTGCTGTTGAATCTTACAGGCTAATTACTTTTCAGATTTTTTGCTTCTTGTGATTGTTTCAGCTTCTTATGATGTCTAAGCTTTTATCTTTTTCCTCAGGACCCAGAATTATTATTTGTCGGTCTTTCACGATATTGTGATTGTGCAGTTCCTTCAATTGTCTGCCAACCTTCTGCAAACTGCATTGCTTTCAATAAATTTGTCAGCACGTTTGTCTCAACTGCAGATTATTTTTTTGAGGCTCATGAGCTCTTCCTTGCTGTGATTGTGCTGAATCACCTCGGCTCTATTAGGGATGCAGTTCGCCCTTGCAGTCCTTATTTTCATTTCCTACTTTTTTTTTGTTTGTATCTCTGTATCAGGGCCTATAAAAATCTGATTGAAACATTTGCTTTTTAGCTCACTGTAGGAATCACATGCTTTCATAATCTTGTCACCTAACCATCATTCTTCTTTACTCTTTCAAGTACTGCTTGTGCAATTTTATTAAATGCTTGAGTGCAGTCATCTGAAATGATCTGTAATTCAGTTAATTAGTTATAATGCTGCTCCCTTTTTTTCCTTTCAAAGCTATTTTTGATTAGTGTTTCTAGGTCATGCATAACATTTGGTAGAAAACTAGAGGGCATAGTTGAAAATCAGAGGGGAAATATTTGAAAGGGTTCTGAGGGGCAACTTCTTCACACAGAGGATAGTGTGTATATGGAATGAACTGCCAGAGGAAGTAATTGAGGAAGGTACAATAACAGCATTTAAAAGACATTTGTGTAAGTAAATAGATAGGAATAGTTTAGAGGGATATGGGCCAAACATGGGCAAATGGGGCCAGCTTAAACAGACGTCTTAGTTGGCATGAATGAATTGGGCCAAACTGTCTACTTCTGTGCTGTTTTTCAAAGGAAAAGTAATGTTTGTATTGATGATTAACACTGTTAGGATGCAAGAAGGTAGACATTTGTTATTTTAGATAGTTCTGGTTCTTGTATTTGATACTTGAAATGGAAGGATAGTATTGGCAATTCAGTTTGTTACGCAGGTACTGCAGCTTTAGTTCTTTTAATATTTGTATTTCCTAATCCATATTTTCCTGAGGTACCTGGTCATTTCTAGTGTGCATCTGTGTGAATGAAATGATAAAGATAACTGGAATTCATTTACCTTCAACAATATAAATTCCAATTATCTCTGACAATGTGAATATCTCCCTTTGGTATCTTTACTAATGCTTAATCTTCATGCATTTTCTGTTGTGTTAGATCAGTCATCTGTTAGTAATCTAAATCTGATTTGACTGAATGACTGAGAAATCCCTCACAATTTCCACTTTGTTAAAATTATGTCCTTCTATTAATCATTTTCCTCTTGAACTTGGACTTCAGTCTGTCCAGGGATGCTCCATTTCAATTTATTTCAATGACATGTTTTTCAAGCTTTTTTCTATTCAGTGTCCCATTGTTAGTTTCTGTTTCAGTGAGCTTAGGTGTTGACTGGGTAGCATTATTGATCAGTCTGGTCTAGGTGTTTTCAGAGGAAAGATCAGAGTCAAAGAATCACAGAGAGACACAGGATAGAAACTTGCCATTTGTTCTGTTGAATCTAGACCTAGCAGCATTTTTTGACTAACCGCTAACCCATTTTGTTCTTGCTACTTTCCCACCAGAAGCCCTCCATTGGTTGGGGTTAACCACGGATGTTAAGTTCAGCAGTCTTCCCTTTGAGTGAGTATAACCGTAAGGCAGCGGAGGTTTGAGACAAGAGTTTTCCTTCTAGATGAGCTATCAACCATGGCTGATGAGCCCATTCTGCCCAAAACAATTGGTTTTGCCCCTTCTCCTGTCAGTAGAAACAGTTCCATGGGGCTTAGTATCTAAGCCACATGCAACATCCAGGAGTTGGACTTGGTTGTCAGCGGCTATATGAGATGCACACCATTGAGAACATTTAATGGGCAGTGGGAACTTATCCCCATCACTTCTTCCAGCTATAGCAACCTGTAAAGAACCTATCAACTCCCACAAAAACCTCCAAATTCTATCACTCATCTACACTCTAGGAGTAACTTGCAGTAGTCAATTAACCATCAATAACCCATATGTTTCTGGGATATTGGTGGATACTGCAGAGCCTGGAGGTAACCCACACAGTCACAGGAAGAACTTGCAAACTCCAGACAGACAGCACAAGAGGTCAGGATCACTGGAACTCAGAGGCAGAGGTATTTATTAGTTTTGCCACTGTCTTGCTCCGTACACCAGCTCAACAGAAGCAGTAGAGGATTTGTTTATTGCCTAGAATTGTCAGTGATTCATGCGGCAGAATGTTTTTCCCTTTGATGTAACTTCCCTTCATTTCCCCATCCCCTTTTCCAGACATTCAATCACCCTCCTATCTGGCAGGACTGCTGGTATTTTAGTTTATTCAACAACATCTCAACAGTAAGATAAGTTGGATCTGATTATATGGAGACAGGGTAAAATTCAATGTTTTTTTTGGAATATGCACATTTCAGGTTGAGAATCTTTTATCAGATCCAAGTTCTAAGAAATATCATAGAAATGAGCCATTAACACAACACAGTCCTCTTCTCTGTGAAAAGGGTGCCTCATCTGCTGAATATTTTTGGTAATTTCAGTTTTGCTTTTAGTGTCTGTAGTATTTGATTTTATTTTTTTTTAAATATTGCATTCATGGACAGGGGATAATTTTGGCTGAGGCTCTACTGTAGTTTCAGAAACACTTTTATCTTGGGTCTTCTAAAATGAAATCTAGAGAAAGTCTGCATGTTTCTGGTTATCTGCAGTGCCCACACAATAAATTAGTGCCAATTAGAAAGGGAAAGTAGAATGGGATAGACAAGTCCAATGCACAGAAAATGACAATGAGTCATTTTGATATTAAGAATAGAAATTTCATATATCATTATTAGGAAAAAGAGCTTAAATAGATGAGCCACCTATCCCACTCCTAGTGTTTGCCGATCTCTATCAATCTCCCCTCTAATATTTTACTGATGTTGAATGATATGAGCTATGGTTGGTAAGCCATTCATAAATATCCAAACTTGTATACAATGCACTGTCTATAGATGCGATGCAAATTAATTTCTACACTCTTATCCATAATAATACAAATATGGCTGTTCTGCTTGGTTTGCATTGATTAAAGTATTTGACTTGACAGCAATATTAGGATATTTGCATATAGGAATTGCAGGGAATATGGCTGAACAATGCTTGTTTGGGCCACTAATAGCTCAAATCAGATATATTCTGCAGCTTTGGAAATATTCTAGTGTACTTGCAGGAAACAAAAGTTTGCATTGTGGTTGGTTTCAGGACACCTACTTCAGAAAGGCTACCCAGTACTTTGCAATAACATTTGTCTGCTACCCTGCGCCATGGAAGGTGTCTGGAGACTTAGGTGAAGATCATATCTGTCAGTGTGAGTTGCATTGTCATTTCTCTCATTATTACCTCCTCGCCCTGGGAGTTGGTGTGGAGTCTCTCTGGATATGCTGTACAGATTGGAGCTACTAACAGACATCAGAAGACATTCCCAAGGACTCCACAAGGGAAAGAAAGGATGGTTGATATGCAAAGGCCTGTCAGCCAAACATACATAGGGGTTAGGTAGGGCATGCATTCTTTCTAGATTCCTGAGAAAAAAAATATATCTAGAGTCCAGAGAGTCCAAGGTTTTCTAAGTCAGTGATGACACAAGACTTTTGGCCCCTGTGACCGGTTTTCACTGAATGTAAAGAACAAGGTCACCACCACTCTGTTTTCCAATCTTTGCAGCATTACAAACAGCAGCAGGGTATCTTTACTATGAATCCCTGCTTGCTCTATAGTTTAATATTCAGGTAGGATGTAAAATTAAAAAAAAAAACAGCCAACTGTCTATCAGGTACTTGCTCTGGGTGCTGAAGGATAATTGTCTTTTTATAACATCCTTTCCAAAAATGCTGTTGAAACAAAAAAGGGAGATCAGGATAACTTGTTTTATATTTTTCTCTCTTTCGAAAGTCTAAGATAAATAAATGTTATAAATGAAATATCTTTGCTTGCAGGTAATTTAAATACTTCTGATTTCTATATACAGGTTTTATTGCAGGAAGATTCTCCCCATATAAGTAATTCTCATGATTAAAATATTTGGCTGAGTCACACACTCTGAAAGAAATTGCTATCATTCCTGGATAGCTGAATAAGGCATTAATTCTCTTTGGATTGAGTTCATCTCAATAAATTTTACCTTGTCTATTCTTACCTAACTAAAGTCAATCTATTTAGTCTTGCACAAAGAAAGCTTCAATTTGGGGGATTATGACACCATTGAATACTAAATTTAGTTTAAACTTCAATGACAAAGTCAAAGGAGTGGCTCAGCAGGTCAGGCAGCAACTATGGAGAGAGTGAAAGAAGACTAATTTTCAGATCAGTGCTCATCAGAAAAGACATGGACCTAAGATGTTATCTCCTCCCACAGACGCTATCCATTCTGCTAAGCGTTTCCAGCATTTTCTGCATTTATTTCTGATCTCTGGCATCTGCAGTTCTTTATAAATGGAACTTCAATGAGTTTGGCACACTAGAAAATGATCAAATAAAGCTTAAAATTTACCGCAGGTATCCTCAGCATTTCAAACCACAAATGAAGTGATTTAACAGGCAGTGTTTTTCAATCCTAGTCATGACACCAAAACAAAACTAAAAGCCATGGTCTATGCAGCTGCTCCATTAATACTATTAACTTCACCTGGAGAAGGGTGTATGATGTTGAAAGACCCGAAACACCCGATGATTCCAGGAATATGACAGATGATGTGTCCAGAAGCATCAGTAGATGTATGCACACAGCTCTCAGTAAATGCAGCTTATTGTGCCATACTTTGCAAAAGTCTAGGCACATATAAATAACTAGGGTGCCTAAGACTTTTGCACATTTCTGTATATTACGTCTTTCCAGTTACAAAATAACACTTAGTATGACTAAGCTAATACAAAGATAATACTCTCATTTTTGCTTCCTAACCACCTTCATATTTTTAAGCAATATACAGTGCTTTGCAAAAGTCTTAGTCACCACGCTGTATATATATATGTGCCTAAGAGTTTTGCTCAGTACTGTATCTTTCAGGAAGAATTTCTGACAGAAAAGCTAATGATTTTTAAAGCTATACCCATTCTGCACAGAAGGTGGTAACCTCTAATTAAACAGATAATTTGTAAATGACTCTAATTAAATGGATTCTGATCAGCCAATTCTGATGTAAAATGTAAATGCCTGCCCCTATAGACTGGAAAGGCAAGGTGGCGAGAGTCGGATGAGTTTGGATTGCTCAGGATGCTGAGCTGATTTGGAGAGGTCAAGAATGGCTCCTTTGGCAGTGAAGTCTAGGCCTGGAGCTGGCGATGGAGCTCAGGTCCTAGTCTGAGGTTCAGACAATTTAAACGCTGGCCTAGATAGTCTGAGAGCTTCTCACTCTGTGATGCTAAAGCTGTGAGACTGCTCCTGGCTACCGTGCTTTGTGTCTGCAAACTTTGCCGTGATTTACTTCACTAATATGATGAACTGAATACCAAGGTTTTGGGCCTACTCCGGGCTGCTCCAGTGATTTGGATCTAGAATGCTGTTGTTGTTGGTTACTCTTAATGTTTATATGATTTTTCTTGTGTGTTTTTTTTTCCTCTTTCTCTGTGGGCACTGGGGACTGGGCTTATTTTTTTAAAATTGGGTTCTTTTGGGTTCCTTGCTTTGCGACTGCCAGTAAGCCAACAAATCTAAAGGTTGTATAGTTTATACATTCTTTGACAATGCACTTTGAAACTTTGAAATTATACATGAAGCATTTTGTGTAGATTTAGTAAATGGGGGATAAATTCTCTATAGTAGCATATTTATCCTCTATTTACTAATCTACACAACATATTTCAAAAAAAAGAGCAAGAGTATTTCGAGTTTCCACGGATATTTAAAAACATAAGAACATAAGGAATAGGAGCAGGAGTAAGCCAACTAGCCTGACCAGCCTGCTCCACTATTCAAAAAGATCATGACTGTTCTGGCCGTGGACTCACCACCACCTATCTGCCTTTCCCCATAAGCCTTAATTCCACTACTATGCAAAAATCTATCCAACGTTGTCTTAAATATATTCTGTGAGGTAGCTTCCACTGCTTCACTGGGCAGAGAATTCCACAGATTCACCACCCGCTGGGAAAAGCAGATCCTCCTCATCTCCATCCTAAATATACTCCCCAGAATCTTGAGGCTATATCCCCTAGTTTTACTCTCATCTACCAGTGGAAATAACTTTCCTGCCTCTATCTTATCTATCCCTTTCATAATTTTAAATGTTTTTATAAGATCTCCTCTCATTCTTCTGAATTCCTGCGAGTACAGTCTCAGGCGACTCAATCTCTCCTCATAGGCTTAAACCCTTATCTCAGGAATCAACCTGGTGAACCTCCTCAGCACCACCTCCAAAGCCAGTATATCCTTCTTCAAGTAAAGAGACCAAAACTGCACACAGCACTCCAGGTGCGGCCTCACCAGTACCCTGTACAGTTACAGCATAGCCTCTCTGCTCTTAAATTCAATCCCTCTAGCAATGAAGACCAGCATTCCATTTGCCTTCTTGAAAGCCTGCTGCACCTGCAAACCAACCTTTTGTGATTTATGCACAAGCACTCCCGTCCCTCTGCACAGCAGCATGCTGCAACATTTTTTTTACCATTTATATACTAATCTGCTCTTTCATTTTCCCTTCCAAAGTGAATGACTTTGCATTTACCAACATCGTACTCCATCTGCCAGACCCTTGCCCACTCACTGAACCTATCTATATCTCTCTGCAGACTTCCTGTATCTTCTGCACAATTTGCTTTTCCATTCAATTTAGTATCATCAGCAAACTTAGATACATTACACTTGGTCCCCTTCTCCAGATCGTTAATGTATATCGTGAACAGTTACGGGCCCTGCGGCACACCACTCACTACTGATTGCCAACCAGAGTATCACCCATGTGTCCCAACTCTTTGCTTTCTTTTAGTTAACCAATCCTCTATCCATGCTAATACATCACCCACAACTCTATGCATCCTTACCTTATGGATAAATCTTTTATGTTGCATCTTATTGAAGACCTTCTGGAAACCCAAGTAAATAACAACCATTTGTTCCCCTCTATCCATTGCACTCATTCAAAGAACTCCAGTAAGTTTGTCAAACAGGATCTGCCTTTGCTGAATCTGTGCTGTGTCTGCCTGATAGATCCATCTCTTTCCAAATACCTCACTATTTCTTCTTTAATGATAGCTTCAAGAATTTTCCCAATTACAGATGTTAAACTAACTGGCCTGTAGTTACGTACCTGCCTTTTGCCTACATCCTTTTTTGAACAGTGGCGTGACATTCACCATTTTTCAATCTGTTGCAACCTGCTCAGAGTCCAGAGAATTTTGGTAAATCATCACCAAAGCCTCTGCTATAACTTCTGCCATTTCTTTCAGTACCCTGGGATGCATTCCATCAGGACCAGGGGACGTATCTATCTTCAGGCCCACAAGTTTGCTCAGCACTACCTCTTCAGTGATAGCTTTTGTAACAATGTCCTCACCTCACATCGCATCCATAACATCTCTCTTTGGCATGTTAGATGTGTCCTTCACCGTGAAGACTGACACAAAATAGTCATTTAAAGCCTCAGCTATTTCCTCATTACCCAATATCAATTCCCCCTTCTCGTCCTCCAAGGGACCTATGTTCACTTTAACCTGCCTTTTCTGCTTTATATAATTATATAAACTTTTACTATCTGTTCTTATATTTTGTACAAGTTTATTTTCATAATCTATCTTCCCTTTATTAATTGCTTGCTTAGTGGTTCTTTGTTGCTTTTTAAAGTTTTTCCAATCTTTCGGTTTCCCACTGCTCTTGGCAACTTTGTGTTCACAAGCTTTTAGTTTGATGCCTTCTTTTATTTCCTTTGTTATCCAAGGCTGGCTCTCACCACCTTTATTGTCCTTGCTTTTAACTGGAATATTATTTTGTTGAGCACCGTGAAAAATCTCTGAAAGTCTTCCACTGTTCCTCAACTGTCCCACCATATAGTCTGTGTTCCCAGTCTACACTAGCCAAATCCTCCCTCATCCCATTGTAGTCACCCTTGTTTAGGCATAATACATTGGTTTTAGGTTGAACTATTGCACACTCCATTTAAATGAGAAATTCTATCACTCTTTCACTCTTTCCAAGAGTATCCCTAACTACAAGATCACTAATTTTACCTGTCTCATTGTACAGGACCAGATCGAAGCACGTTCCCCTGTAGGTTCAGTAACATGCTGTTCAAGAATGCCATCACGGATGCATTCTATAAAGTCCTCCTCAAGACTGCCTCGACCAACTTGATTAGACAATAGACAATAGACAATAGGTGCAGAAGTAGACCATTCGGCCCTTCGAGCCTGCACCGCCATTTTGAGATCATGGCTGATCAATTACTATCAATACCCGGTTCCTGCCTCGTCCCAATATCCCTTGATTCCCCTATCCATAAGATACCTATCTAGCTCCTTCTTGAAAGCATCCAGAGAATTGGCCTCCACTGCCTTCCGAGACAGTGCATTCCAGATCCCCACAACTCTCTGGGAGAAGAAGTTTTTCCTTAACTCTGTCCTAAATGACCTACCCCTTATTCTCAAACCATGCCCTCTGGTACTGGACTCTCCCAGCATCTGGAACATATTTCCTGCCTCTGTCATGTCCAATCCCTTAATAATCTTATATGTTGCAATCAGATCCCCTCTCAATCTCCTTAATCCCAGCGTGTACAAGCCCAGTCTCTCTAACCTCTCTGCGTAAGACAGTCCTGACTTCCCAGGAATTAACCTTGTGAATCTACGCTGCACTTCCTTTACAGCCAGGATGTCCTTCCTTAACCCTGGAGACCAAAATTGTACACAATACTCCAGGTGTGGTCTCACCAGGGCCCTGTACAAATGCAAGAGGATTTCCTTGCTCTTGTACTCGATTCCCTTTGTAATAAAGGCCAACATTCCATTAGCCTTCTTCACTGCCTGCTGCACTTGCTCATTCACCTTCAGTGACTGATGAACAAGGACTCCTAGATCTCTTTGCATTTCTCCCTTACCTAACTTTACACCGTTCAGATAATAATCTGCCTTCCTGTTCTTACTCCCAAAGTGGATAACCTCACACTTATCCACATTAAACGTCATCTGCCAAGTATCTGCCCACTCACCCAGCCTATCCAAGTCACCCTGAATTCTCCTAATATCCTCATCACATGTCACACTGCCACCCAGCTTAGTATCATCAGCAAACTTGCTGATGTTATTCTCAATGCCTTCATCTAAATCAATGACGTAAATGGTAAACAGCTGTGGTCCCAATACCAAGCCCTGTGGCACCCCACTAGTCACCACCTGCCATTCCGAGAAACACCCATTCACCGCTACCCTTTGCTTTCTATCTGCCAACCAGTTTTCTATCCATGTCAATGTCTTCCCCCCAATGCCATGAGCTTTGATTTTACCCACCAATCTCCTATGTGGGATCTTATCAAATGCCTTCTGAAAATAGATTCATTCAATCTATGTGCAAGTTAAAGTCCCTGTTGATAACTGATATTTAAAATGATAAAGGTGAATTTCTGGACAAATCAGGAGTGAGGCTGGTGTTCATGGAATGGAAATTAAAACAAAGAGCATTAAAAGTCTACATAGCAATGTTCTGATCTATAGAAGACTGTCAATCCATAAATGACTTGTCTAATTTATAATGTATAGAGAAACAGGCATATAGAACACTGGTCTTCGTTAGCTTTGACACTGAATACAGAAATAGGGAGATTATGCTCCAACTTTATAAAGCCTTCAGCTGTAATACAGCAATGTATGGAAAGATGTGATAGTGTTGGAAATAGTCCACAGGAGTTTCAACAGGATTTTGCATGGTATAGTGTATTTAATATTTCAGTAATATTTGAGTACTATTGTAAATACATTGGTTGATTAAGCATTCTTTGTTTACATAATTCATTATGGGTTATATGTAAGAAGTATATGAATGGCATACATCATAATCCCACCACGTCCTATGTGAGTGCCTCACTAAATTAAAACTGAGTAGACTCATTTCCCAGCTCCCATATTTTTCTTTTGATTAGCTTGTAGAGTTACAAAACATAATGTGGTGATGAGGTAATTTTAAAATGAACCCTAGACGATTATGTACCTGTTGAAGCACAGCAATATTTTTCTTCAAAATTGAATGGAGATGTTCAAGTTAATAAAACCATGCACAGCAATTGTTTCTTTGGAAGGGGACAGAGAGGGTTGAGTTAAAAAAAAAAAGGCAAAAAGTGGATGAAATTTGCGGTGAATATCAGGTGATAGTAATCACAAAAAAACAGGAAGAGCTGGCTAAATTGGAAAGATGGAAGCATTCAATTGCACAGTGGATAACTGGATGATGCATACCAAATGAATTGAGCAGTATTATGAAGCAGACAAAATAGCCATGAAAAGTGAGTGGCAGTGTTACTGAGTGCAGTAGGTGAAAAGCATGCAGTTTGCTTTGAAGTTTGACTGCTCAAACCAAACCAGCTGAAATGAGCTTTGCTAATATCGTGAACATCATGCAGGAGCAGTTAGAAGGAAAACCACTGTCGATTGCAAAATGCTTTAGGTTTGATAAGCGGAATCAAAAGGAAGGAGAGTCAATTTCAGCTTACGTGGCTGAAGTGATGGACTTAATGATGCATGGAGAGACAGTTTAGTTTGTGGAATCTTATAATAAAGCATTTAAAAATGGAACCTAACTGAAGCACAACTTACATTTACAAGACGAATTGAAATAGCTGTATCAGTGGAAGTGGCAGACAGAGATGCAACTGAGTTTCAGTCAGCAATGAAAGTGACCATGAACAAAATTGCAATTTCTAAATAGAAACATGCCTGGCCAAACAAATCCTGTTACCATTGTGGCAGAGGCTCACATACACCAAACCAATATGGGTTTAAAGGCAAAATTTGTGGAAATTGCAACAAAGTAGGACACATTTAAAGAGCATGTCAGGCAGACAAAAGTAAATGGACTGCACCGCGAAGCAAGAAAGATAAAAAGTCAAGTTGCAGTTTCAAAAAGAGCACTAATCTGCATGCTGTTATTGAAAATCTAATTAGAAGAGTGACGTAGGACTGAATAGCTTTGAGATTTACAATGTGAAAAATAGCAAGAGACAACCAATATGGCTTACACCAGAAGTGAACAGCAAATTAATTAAAATGGAATTGGACACTGGCTTGGCCGTTTCAGTCATTTCACAAAATAAGTTTAAAAAGCATTTCAAAGATATACAACTGAAGCTTGTATATTTCCAAATAAGAACATAAACTAGAGAAAAGATAACTTCTGTAGGAATGAGATTTTTAACAGTGAAATATTACAAGCCACAAGCCACATTGAGCTTGTATATGGTAAAAATAGGAGGGGAAGCATTGTAGGGTTGTGATTGGAGCATAAATTGATTGGAGATTCATCCGTCATTTGCATGCCACATCCACTGCAAGAGAATGAAGTGAAAGTAAATTAAGAAAGACACTAGATGATGCCACAGCAGTGTTCAAGGATGGCATTTGAAAACTCATACATAGAGTATCATGGGTAAAATAGTGTTAGATGAAAATACCAAGTTTTACAAGGACTGTCAAGTTCTTTATACCAACTGTGAAGTAGTCAGTGAGCTAGATCACCAGTGCTCACACTGACCATTCACCGCCTTCTCCCATGCCTTCTCATGACCCTAACTGAAGGGCCTGGATCCAATTACAATTTGCCTATTGCCACAATAGGCTAACAGCAGATGCAATCTCAATGGCTCTTCACATGGCCTTAGACCATCTGGACAATACAGACAGCTATGTCAGGATACTATTCATCAACTAATAGCTCAGCATTTAATACTATCATTCCCAAAATGCTGATTGAGAAGTTACAGAACCTGGGCCTCTATACCTCCCTCTGTAATTGGATCCTCGACATCCTAACCGGAAGACAACAATCTGTGCGGATTGGTGATAATATAACCTCCTCGCTGACGATCAACACTGGTGCACCTCAGGGTGTGTGCTTAGCCCTCTGCTCTACTCTCTCTATACCCATGACTGTGTTACTAGGCATAGCTCAAATACCATCTATAAATTTGCTGATGATGCAACCATTGTAGAATCTGAGATGGAGACAAGAGGGCGTAGAGGAGCAAGATATGTACTCAATGTCAGTAAGATGAAAGAGCTGATTGTGGACTTCAGGAAGGGTAAAGTGAAGGAGCATGTACCAATCCTCATAGAGGGATCAGAAGTGGAGAGAGTGGGCAGTTTCAAGTTCCTGGGTGTTAAGATCTCTGAGGATCTAACCTGGTCCTAACATATCAATTAAGTTATAAAAAAGGCAGACAGCAACTATACTTCATTAGGAGTTTGGAGGGATTTGGTATATCAAAAGATACACTCAAAAACTTCTATATATGTACCATGGAAAGCATTCTGACAGGCTGCATCACTCTCTGGTATGGGGGGGGGGGCGGGGTTTGTCTTGCACAGGACCAAAAGAAGCTGCAGAGGGTTGTAAATTTAATCAGCTCCATCTTGGGTACTAGTCTACAAAGTACCCAGGACATTATCAAGGAGCGGTGTCTCAGAAAGGCAGCATCCAGTGCCCAGGGCATGCTCTTTTCTCACTGTTACCATCAGGTAGGAGGTACAGAAGCTTGAAGGCACACACTCAGTGATTCAGGAACAGCTTCTTCCCCTCTACAATCCAATTCCTAAATGGATATTGAACCAGTGAACACTACCTCAGTTTTTCAATATATATTAATTCTGTATTTTGCCCAATTTTTAATCTATTCAATATATGTATATTGATTTGTTTATTTATTATTATTTTTCTTCTATATTATGTATTATATTGAACTGCTGCTGCTAAATTAACAATTTTCACGATACATGCCGGTGATAATAAACCTAATTCTGATTCTGATATTTGAGTTGAGATGCATTCTACATTGAGTTGGAGTTTGTAGCTAAGCAAGAAGGAATGTTGTGAATTTAATATTTAGTATTATTGACTAATATTGTAACTATATTGTTTGTTTAAGCATTCTGTGTTTACATAACTCTTTACGGTTTATATGTAAGAAATCGGTGAATGGCATATGTTATGTTGCCACCACATCATATTTGACTGCCATCCTGAAGTAAAACTTGCAGGCTCCCATGTTTGGCTTTCAATTCGTTTTTTGGAGTTACAGAACGTAACACATGTGATGGAGCAGTTCAGTTATGAGGAAAGAATGGAAAAATTAAGTCTATTTTCTCTGTAGGGGAGACACTTAAGAGGGGCATGACACTTCATATTGTGAGGGGTCTAGAGGGGGGTTGACTGTAGGAAACTTTTTCCCATCATAGAAGTAAATAAAAACTCTGCCTGGGATGGTTTCAAGCCCGACTGTGAAAGAGGATGGCTGGACATGGGGCTGGAAACGCCATCCTGTAAAACCACAGTGCTACAGAAACACCGACAGAAGCTCCAAAGACCACATCCCTAGGAGAGGAAGAATCTTTGAGATGGGCTACAGCTGGGGATAATTTGAAAGTCTGGCCCAGGATAGAGGAGACAATGCCCAGTGGTGATGGGCCAAGAAGCAGAATAAGTGGTAGATTAAACTTGAGGACATAGATTTAGCGTAAGGGGAAAGAGGTTTAGAGAGAGTATTGTTACGTATCTGGAACACATTGCCTGAGAGAGTGGTTGAAGCGATGAGTTGGTTTGAATGGCCTGTGTCCATGTTGTACAATTCTATGACTCCATTAAAGGGACAAGAAATGTTTCCAATTTGTGCATTCAAACTCGCTCAAAACATTATCCCGGAATAGTTCTCCTACAGGTCCACAATACCTTTAGGTAGAGATCTTTGTTCTGATATCCTCTCCCCTCGCCACCCCCTACACACCCTCCACCCACAATTATCCCTGCAGTTCTCCAATTTCATACCACCTTTATCCCATTTTTAAGCGTGTACTTTCAGCTATCCAGACTTTACACTCAGTCTCCAATTCCTCTAATACTTCCTTAAAGCCTACCCCTTTGATTCAGCTTTTGATCACTCCAGCTAACAAACTCTTCTTTCACTAGCCATCTACTTTCTCTGAAGAGCCTTGGGACTTACAGTATTAAAGCTATTACATACAGTACATGCATATTGTTTTTTCTTACTGTAGCAGTATTTTTGTACCAGTTTATAAATTATTTATTTATGACTTTTCCATACATAGCAAAAAGAAAATCTGTGATTCACTCTTATTATTTGAAATTTAGTAATAGTTGTTACCTAGAAGGAAAATGTTGCATGAGCTTTTGTAGATATACATTTCATATCAGCCAACTTCCAATTTGATGGTATAATATCCATTTCTCCTTCCGGAAAAAAAAAATTCCCTCCTCCTTCCTCTACTTCCTATTCTGACCTTTTACCTCTTCTCACTTCTCCCTGGGTCCTCTCCTCCGTCTCTTTCACTCTCCTCTCCTATCAGATTCCTTCTTCTCCAGCTCTTGACCTTTTCCACCCACCTGGCCTCACCTATCACCTTCTAGCTATTCTCCTCCCTCTGCCTCTGCCTTTTTAATCTGGCTTCTTCCTTCTCAGTCCCGAAGAAGGGTCTCAGCTCGAGATATTGATTATTTGCTCATTTCCATAGATGCTGTCTGACCTTCTGAGTTCCTGTAGCATTTTGTGTGTGTAGTTCCAGATTTCCAGCAACAACACCTTATGTTGTTCATTTTTTAACCATATTGTGCCTTCATCATTCCTTTCTGCTATACTTACCATTTTAGCATGAAGGTGTAAGAAACAGTCAGTGAATTGCAGGCTGCAAATAGAAAAGGTAAAACAGAATGTTATGAATAGATATTACATAGAAAAAATTGGTAATTGTTCCATGCTTAGGAGTAGAATTTTAAAGATTGATGGACAGAGAATCAATGTCAATGGGTTTTCAATTTTCTTGCATGCTATAGTGGCAGAAGGTATTAAGCTATAAATAACTTTTGCTTAGCATAAACAAACATCAAACACCATTATTTTTTTACCACGTGGATTGCTGTGCAAACTTTCTGTAGAGTTTTGAAGCATAGGAAGTGATCTCATTGGAACATATACATTTCTGATGGGGCTTGACAGGGTAGACCAGTGTTGATGGTTACTCTCACAGGAGTGTCAACAACAAGTGGTTACAATATGGCAAAAATAAAATGTCCACCATTCAAGACACAGATGAGAGTTCTCTGCCTAACAGAGCTCTGATGGTGGCTCAGGCAGGGGCTCAAAGATTTATCCCTCTCTCTGTTTCTTAGGGGTCATGGAGTAATACCACATGGAATCAGACCTTCCAGCCCAACCAGCCCACGCTGATCAGGATCCTCTTCAAAGCTAGTCGTACTTCCCCATGTTTGACCTACAATCATCTCAACATTTGGCAACCAGGTTCCAGTCCAAATGTTTTTTTTTAAGTGTTTCTTATGTTATTACACAGGCTTAAAATGACTAATTTAATGCAATCTTAAGCCTTGCTGATCATGTTAATTAATTCCACCCTCTATACCTTATATACCTGTATTGAAGGAGTGATTTTGCCGAGTCATGCCCTAAGAAGCTAAATTGGCTCACAACATGAGATTTAATGGTAGATGGCAAAAGAGGAACATGGCTACACTTCAGATACACAGTGCATTTTCTGTTCTGTTTGGTTGAGTTACTGTAAGCTATGGCATTGGAGATCTAGCCAGTTTCTTCTAGCAGATCTTGTTAATAACTTTCTTGTGCCACATTTCCGTCACACAAACATTTTGCAATTTATTATCATAAATGCTGTCTTTGTGAAAGGGTATCAGAGCTAAAGTGGCTGTGAAAGAGCAATCAAAAGTGAGGCAAGTATAGCCATATCTCCAGACATAGCGGCTAACTATTCATGCATTAATAGGATCATGTGATTATGCAATAGACATAGTGGTCTATGTATTTGCTGATTACAGATTAGTACTTCAGTATGCCAGGTGAGGACCAAAGGCTCTATAAATGTAAAAGCTGTGAGAAGGAACATTGAGGAAGAGAGGCAGGTACTCAGTTCTTTTATCATGCCATTCCTTCTCTAATCCACTCTGATTTTTTTAAAACTATTTTTTGAATTGTATAAACAACAGTAATGTAATAAGTAGACTCTAAATATGCGGGTTCTAGACCAGAACCATTGAAGATGGAAATAGACAGAGGTTGTTGAGTATTAAACTATTAGAAGATCAATTTAGCTATCCAAATAAACAAAAAAGCTCCTGTAAACAAAAGAAAAACTTCTCGAGGAACTCATGGTTTGAGCAAGATCTATGAATTCTCCCGTGAAACTTAACAAGGTAGCAGAAATTATGTCCCAGAATGTTTATTTCCTTAAAACCTTCAGAATTTTTCTGAACTGTGTAGCAGGCTTCTCATCAAATGTGCTGGACCTTACTGTTACAATGTGGAACATGTCCAATTCAAACAATGGAAATGGTTTCTTTTTCTATGTCCAGCCCTTGTAACATTGTATTGACTAGGATAGATCACCACACACAGATAGCATTTACACTTGACAACTGAGATGTATTGTTGGATTATTTCATTAATGTGACGGCAGTAATGTTAGAGTTTCTCACATTTTTTCAGGGATGTTTAATTAGCTTGGTTTTGCAATGTACGGGCAAACATTTTAAGCTGTGCTATCTTAGAAACTTTCCAACCAATGGGCTTTCTAGAAATTTATATGCAGAATGTTACTTTATCAGTCATTGAAAAGAACTCATTTGGAAGGAATGTTATTGCGATCTGGAGATTTAATATGGAGATTTGAATAGTGTGCAGTGCTTGCCAATCTCTAACCATTCCACAGTTGTCTCTGTAGCATTTAATTTTGTTAAAATGTGTTTCTTGAAAAGAAACTGTAAAGCATATAAATGTTGTAAATAGAGGAACCGTAAGAAAGACAGATTTCACAACCTTAGTTGGTGACTGCCAGGCACCAACTAAAGTAAGAGAAGCTATATAGGAAGTCTGTTGAATACTCCAACCCATTACTTTCAGAGGAGTTTTCAGTTGAAGTTCTGTGTATAAGAAAACAGAGGTCCAGGCAATGAAATTGCTTTCAAGAGAGTTCAATGTGAAAAGAAAAGCAATGTGCTTGTGTAAATTTCTCATTGATATTCTGTACAACATTGTGGATTGATGTGTGAGATGGAAACATGATGTTGTGATTTAAATGCTTGGAGTTTAAGGATGCCAAGAGACAATACCAGTTCAAATTCAATTCGCAGACCAGCCTGTAATTGTGGCAGGGTTTACATGCTACAATCTCTATAGAACAAAGTCAGGCAGCATTGCCAGCAACTGTGTATCCATTCTCGATCAGCTTAATGCAATCTATACCTGTTTTGAACAGAAAGGGTTGGGAATGTCACCACTAACCCCGACATCGTCCAATGTAGCTGAACCCGAGTTCATTGTTGAAGATGTAAGGTCAGCTTTGCAAAGAGTCAGCTGTGGAAAGTATCTGGCACGGATGGTCTTCCTAGCTGTGTCCTTGAATCCTGCTCAGATCAGCTGGTGAAGTACTTGCAGTCAATTTGTAACCTCTCTCTGCTTCAATCTGAGGTTCCCGTCTGCTTTAAGAAGACCACTATCATCCTGATCCCAAAGAAAAGCAAGGTAATGTGCCTTCATGACTACTGCCTGGGCTCTGATATCCATCATCATGAAACGCTTTGACAGGCTGGTCATGGCACCCATTAACTCCAGCTTCAGCCCAGTGCAAATTTCCTACATTGAAACAGGTCTATGGCAGATATCATTTCCCAGATCCTACAGCCACCTCTGAAGCATCTGCACTGTAAAGTATTTATATTAGATAATTGCTTATTGACTACAAGTTTACCATAAATACTATAAATGCAAGCAAACAAATCTCCAAACCCCTAGACATGGGACCCAACACCTCCATTTGCAACTGGATCCTTGACTTTCTGAGCAGCAGATAACAATCAGTAAGGCTGCATTCTCATCCCCTTCTCTACTCCTTATATACTTATGACCATGTGACTAGATTCTGCTCTAACTGCAGCCACAAGTTTGTACATGATACCACTGTAGTGGGCTGAATCTCAAATAACAACGATTCAGAGTACAGGAAGGTGATAGAGCACTTAGTGACACGGTGTCATGTCAACCACCTTTCCTCAATATTAGCAAAACAAACAAATTGGTCATTGGCTTCAGGAAGTTAGGAGGAGGGTGTGCAGTGCCAACATGTTAAGGTTGAAAGGGTTGAGACTTTCATCTTCCTAGGAGTGACTATCACCAAGAGCCTGTCATGATCCATCCACATTGATGCCATGGCCAAGAAATCTTACCAATGGCTCTACTTCCTCAGGGAATGAAAGAAATTTGGGATAACCCTCACAAATGTTTATTATTGCACCATAGAAAACATTTTGTCTGAATGCATCATGGCTTGGTATGGAAACCGTTCTGCCTGTGACCACAAGAAACTACAGAGAATTGTGGACACAGCTCAGCAAATCATGGAAACCATCCTCCCCTCTTTGTACTCCACCTACACTTCTTACTGCCTTGTAAAGCAGCCTATATAAAAAAGGTAGCACCCACTCTGGGCATTTTCTCTTCTCACACCTGTCAAAAAAAGCCTGAAAACATGTACCACCAGGCTCAAGGATGTCTTCTATCCTACTCAAACAGTTCCCTAGAACAATGAAATAGACTCTGGACCTCTACCTAGTCACGACCTTGTCTACCTGCACTGGACTTCCTCTGTCACTTTAGCACTTCACTCTGCACGCTTTTAATGTTTTACCTTGTACTGCCTCAATGCACTGCTGTAATGAACAGGCCTGTGTGAATGAAAGACAATTTTGTCACTGTGCCTTGATACGTGTGGCAATAATATTAACTGAATTTACAGTCACACCTTATTTCAGTTTGCGTAGAAGACTAAATGCTTGGACAAGCTATGGTGAGGTTGTAGAGAATTTGAAACAGTACAGAATCTCCTATTTCCATCCAGACCTAAATAGCTTTTGGAGTCATAATGACTGGAAAGATTTCCTCTGTCGTTCAGCAACTGCAACTCACAGAGTTTACACAAACTTATAATAGATGAAGTAAGTTTGTTTTGAGGGGTACGTCTAGGTCTTTCTAAACAATATTTCATACTATACAACGGTCCATGTTAAATTTCCAACTCATTTATTTTCTTGGTTATTTCCTTATCAGAGCAAAAAAGCTTTTGAAGAATTGTTGCATTTCTTTCATTTAGGCCAAAGTTCTTTACAAAACAGTGAATAAGGAACACAACAGTAAAAAACCACATGTATATTGCCAGACTGTTCAGCTCAGCATAGAATTGAAAGAATCCTGGAAATTAGAAAGCTTTAGAATGGTGATGTGAACATCTTTTTGAAAAAACAGCGTTACAGAACTGAAGCACATTGGTTATGTTACAGGGATAAACATTTAGCAAACTGAATGATTTATCCTGATACATATTCAAGTCCCAGCATGGCATGTGTGGAACTTAAATTCTGTCATTTACATAAATCTGGAATAAACACTGTTAGTACCAGGAGTGCACACATGCTCACCCAAAAAACTAGGCAATCTCACACATGCTAACCTAAGAATCTCACAATCGGATCAGATCAAATCTCTGCAGACCTGACACAACCAGTCATGAATCATGGTGAATAATTAAATGACTTACATGGGCAGGGGGTTCCTTGAGCATTATCACCCCTTGATGATGGCATAGTGTGCAAGCATAATGAAAAAGGCTGAGGCATTTTATATCCGTGCTTAAGCAAAGTGTATGATTCATCTCAGCCTCCTCCTGAGATGCTCGCCATTGCAGAAGGCAGTCATCTGCCGGTTTGATTCATCCATACAAAATCAGGAAATGAATAAAACAGAGACCCTGGGTTGCAACAGCATCGTGGCTCTGGTGCTGAAGACACGACCTTGAGTTAATTTTGCCTTTACCCAAAATGTTTCTGCGTCAGTACAACACCACAATTGCTCAGTGATTCCCGGACTGCAAAAAGCAAGACAAATTCTACTGCTGCCTTGGACTTTTTTTCAAATGCTAGCAAGGCATTGTAGAATATTGTCAAGTATCATAACATGGCGATGGTGCTGCAGTCAAGTCATTCGACTAGTATCCCAGGCATTTGGATTAAACTTTGAACTCCACTATGATATCTGTGGAATCTACCTTCTGTTAATTACTTGGAATCTGCAATAAAAGACAGAAACTGGTTTTGGTAATTTTAGCCGTAAAAATTGCTTCAATGTTGTCCTGGAGGAGGAGCGAGGAGAGATGGCGTCAGCCATTTTTGCAGACCCAGTTGACTTCTTCCATTTCGTCCATGAAAAAGCTTATTCTTCATCTCTTGTGTCTTTCTTTCCTTTTCAAGTTGGCTGGGATTCTGTTGGAGTCTGTGATCTACAGCTCAAACTATGGTTCTTCACAAGCGATGGGTTTTTGGACTGTCTATGTGGCCTAGCACTTTGTTATCTCCAGGAACAGCCTGGAAGATGTGTACCCTCATGAAGCAGTCCTGTGGGTGATTTTGCTGGCTGAAGCATTGTGAGAGACTGAAACATTGAGACAGCAGGTGGTGTGTTTGCTAATTTCCAGTTGCTATCAGAAGAAGGCCCCAATACTCAAGCTATTCCGCCCCCCCATCTCTCTCTCTTTTGACGGAGAGTGAGAGCCTGTCAGTCCTTTAAACAGGGATGGAAGGGGTGCCTTGGAGAAGCAACGTGGAACATTGTAACATTAGAACAGTGAGTTGCTAGCCTCCATTCTTGTTGTCGCAGGAATGACTTCTCTCTCCCATGACAGAGAGAGGGAGCCTGTTTGAGATACTGAAGTGCTGAGTTATGGACTGTAGTTTTGCTGGACTCTTTGGAGGGCTTTTGCTTTAGTGATGGTGATAGGGTGGGGGAAGCGGTGGTGTTGGTGATCTGCTGGCGCAAGTTGGGGGCTCTGGGGCTTTGATGTTTCTATCAATCATTCTATAAGGTTTCTTGTTTCATGGATATCTGTGAAGAGTAAGAATTTTAGGTTGTATACAATATACATTCTCTGATATTAAATTGAACTGCTGAACCTTTGAAAACCTCACTAATGCTCTCCAGGATAGGAAATCCACCATCTTCGCTGCTCTGGCCTATATGTGACTCCAGGTTGAATCACATTTTGTACCCAGACCATTGTGCTGAAACACAGAAACAAAAGATCTATTTAGACTACCAAGCAGCAATGTGTTGAAGTTGGAATGGCAAATTTACTCACAGCTTAGCAGAACATATAACATTCTGCTGAATGACATCTGGGAGCTGGTGCCTAAACTGAGAGAGCTGTCCCACAGTTTAGTCAATTAACAGAATGACAGAATTGTTCCCCTCAAAATATCAGGCAATATGCCAGATTCCACCATCAGAATCCCCAGGTACATCTGTTCCATGCAGGACTGATCCTCCAGAGCTCGAGGTGCTTTGGAAGTGTTAGGTCTCAGAGTCGTTAACATTGACCCCAGACTTGAAAGCACCAGACCAAGCACCTTCTCATTATGGGTGGAGACCAGAGAACTTATGTTTGGGGTACAAGTTCTGTTCCATGTTGAGCAACTATTGGACAATGTACGGCTTATGACGTCAAGTGGATTGGTAGCATCACACTTAGCTAGTGATGTCTTGAAAGGCATTTCTGCCAAACCGGGACCGTGTTATATAGTAATTGAACTGATATGATAATATTGTGACTTCATGATCATAATTAGCCTCCGGCAGGTACATCTTTCTATGACAATGTTTGGAGAAGTTCCACCTTGACATGAAGTTCATATTCTATTATGTTGTGTGGTACTACAGTCATGCTAAGTAGGATAGACACAGAACCGATTTGGCAGCTCAGTACTTGGCATCCGTGAGGTACTGTAGACCACTAACAACATCAGGAATACAGCACAGGAATCAGGACTACGTTATGCAGACAGATAAAATAGGAAAACCACTAGACCATTGTAAGAGATCTCACAATGAATGGTCCAGATCAAAGCATTGCAGTCCTGCCACATATATCTCAAAATAGTGGTGGGCAATTAATTAGCTATTGGGAGAGAGAATCCAGGAATATCTGCACTCCAGAACCAGCCGTGTCTCCAGTCAAGCTATTCCAGTATCGTATAACACTGGCATACAATTGAAAATGTGGGAAATTGTTAAAGCACATACTCTTCCTCAAAACCAGGACAATTCCAAGAAAGCTCATTACAACCCAATAAGTCTGTTCTCAATCATCAGAAAAAAAATCATTGAAGGTGTCATTGACAGTGTTGACAAATGGCTAAAAGATACTCATTAATTACCATTTTGACTTCATCATGTTCTGACAGCACTGGAACGCATCATGACCTTGGACCAGACATGAAATACATTGCTGAGCATCAGCAGTAATGCAACTGTGATTGACCCTCATGTCAAAGTGGCATCAAGGCACTGAGGTCAATAGGTATTATTGGCCTCCAGTGGTTAGAGCTATACCTTGTGTAAAGGAAGATTGCTGTGTTTGTTTGGGGTGAACTGCCAGGATATTCTCAGCATTTACAACAAGCTGGAGGAACTCAGCAGGTCGGACAGCATCCGTGGAAATGAACAGTCAACATTTTGGGCCGAGACCCTTCACCAGGACTGAAGAGGGAGGGGGCAGGGGCCCTATAAAGAAGGCGGGGGGAGGGTGGGAAGGAGAAGGCTGGTAGGTGCCAGGTGAAAAACCAGTAAGAGGAAAGATCAAGGGGTGGGGGAGGAGAAACAGGGAGGGGATAGGCAGGAAAGGTGAAGAAGGAATGTAAGGGGAAAGCACTATGGGTATTAGAAGGAGGCAGAACCATGAGGGAGGTGATAGGCAGCTGGAGGAGGAGGCAGAGTGAAACTGGGATGTGGGAAAGGATAGGGAGGGAATTACCGGAAGTTGGAGAATTCAACCCTTGATCTTTCCTCTTACTGGTTTTTCACCTGGCACCTAGCAGCCTTCTCCTTCCCACCCTCCCGCCGCCTTCTTTATAGGGCCCCTGCCCCCTCCCTCTTCAGCCCTGACGAAGGGTCTCAGCTCGACAAGTTGACTGTTCGTTTCCACGGATGCTGCCTGACCTGCTGAGTTCCTCCAGCTTGTTATACGCGTTGCTTTGGCCCCAGCATCTGCAGAGTATTTTGTGTTTAGGATATTCTCAGGGTGGTTTCCTAAGTCCAACTACCTACCAACGCTTCAAATGTGACTTAAGGACAAAGATGGATTTTCTCACTGATAATTGTCCAATTTGCTTGAATGGTATCTCACCCACTACCTTAATGACTCATTAGCTACCATCCTGACTAGGAAATATTTGTGGAACTTTCATCATCTCCAGATCAAACCCCAGGAACTGCCTATCTAACAATACTGTGGAAATATATTTACAAAAATGAGTGCTGTAATTCAAGAAGGTGCCTTTTCTCTGCCTTCTCAAGAGCAGTCAGGAACCTTCAATAAACACTGGCTTTTCACACAATGCCCATATTCAGTAAAAGAGAAAATAACTGTAGGGTTCTCAGTACCAGTAGGTGTGGTGTTAACTGTTCAGGCTAACAAAATGGCTTCTCTGTATTTTATAATGAAATGGCTTCTCTGTAATGCTGTAATGGGATCCCGTGTCTCATATGTTTGGATTATGGGTATTGATGAGGGGAAAACTAACCAATGGAGAATTGTTATGCCAACTCGTCTGTGTAAGTTGAGCGGGAGTTGGCAGTTTTTTCCGGGAGGAAAGCGAGGAGGACGGACGTGTGTGGAGCGGGCGGCGGTTCCAGAGCGACGGATACTGGACGTCGGTGGTTCAGACGGTGGCCGAAGGCTCGGAAGGTTGATGTGGAAGGGAACCGGAGGCATGAGCTCCAGCGTATTAAAATATGTGCACAAACTGACAAACTGATTATTACTTTGGCGCCTTTAGGTTAGCTGTTTCTACTAACCCATCACTAAGAAATCACTATAAAGTTGCAATTATTTACTCGCTTTTGGGTATTGTCTGGTATTAGTCTTATGAGCGTGTACTGGGGGGGCATTACACCGTATTTGCACAGAAGTATTGCCCTACTGGCGGGGTGACGGCAGTTTACCCTAGGCGAACGAAGGTCAACTGGGGGCATGGAGGCTACATAACGTTTTAGAATTTTAAAGAATGAAATCTCACAATTTGCAAAATAGGTATAAAAATTCCCACCTCAAGAATTGTTTTGATCTGATTTTCTGCATTGAACTTAACTTATGTTCGTTTTTCCTTTTCATAACCAGCTTTGTGGAAGTATTAAACTCATTCATTTTTAAGTGACTATGCATAATTAATCTGTGGCTTATTTAATCTAGAAAGTTAACAAATAATCGAGGTGCAATTTTAAGGTAAGAACATTTTTCTCCAAATTTCACAGGAATTCAAAACAGACTGAAGGAATTTAACCTATCACTATTTATTACTCAGTTGTGAAGAGTTGTAACCCACAGAATAAATTCTTATGATCACTCTTAGATTCATGGCACTGTTTCAGTTATAAATTTAGCTTCATTTTAACTTTGGAACTAGAAAGGTTACACAGTTGACATTCATTTCCTCTGGCGATATGGCCAGAGTTTGCATTAGGGAACCATCCCATCTTATGGTACATATTTAAGGAACTAAAGCTCGTCCTATCTTGGTCTTCCTTCCGTTGCTGAGAATAAACCTCTTTCATTAGCTTATTTGCCTAAGCAGATGCAAAAGGTCAGGGGTTGCCACAGATATATACCTGATGGGGCAGGTGGGTAAGTAGTTCATAAGAGAATATGCTTTGTCCATCATTTATACCAGACCTTTGTGCTCTTGATGTATAGACTGAGGATCTCAATACAATCTCAAGAGCACCTTCACCAGTCTGAGAGAGAGAAATTTCCAGTAGTTAATGGGATGTTGCATTTTTTTCAGAGGGGCTTGGAGAATGACATTGAATCGTTTCCCGTTCTGCTTGGTAAACATTTCCATTGAGGGAACTGGGAAAATAGTGTCAGTTTTTAAGTCTGGCATTAGGCCAACATAGGTAACTGAATATAAATAGGACCTCAACACTGGATGGTCTGGGAGAAAACTCTCTGATGGTGATTGATGTTAATGTTAGTTCATTTATTGTTCAATTGAATTGGGAAGATTTTGTGAAGGCAGTATTAATGGTTTCTTTCCAGTGCCTTGGCGTGCTTGATGTGGATAGTTCATAGCTCAGAAGCACATAGTGCTTGTCATTCATTAAGGGTTTTATGGGAAGAGAGACTTAGTTCCTTGTTGAAAATCACAAATTGTCACGAAGAATTATTTTCATGCACCAAGTTGCTAATTTTTTCCTAAGAAAAGAACAATATCAGAACTTGAGTGTAATGCTTTAGAAGTTGGGAGCCACTTTAGAACTTTGTTAGATCAGTGACTTTGTGCACCACAAATAAAGTTCCTCAAAAGCAAAGCACATGCAACATATGTGGGCTCCAATGGAGAAAGAACCAGACAATGCTGTCCTTGTGTCAATCATCATTCACATTTCATTTTAGGGCCGTGGAGACTCATAAAAATCACTAGGACCCTCATAAAATTATTAAAATATGCATAAAATTATTAGAAGCATAGATAGGACAGTTAGTAAGAATCTATTTTTTACCTAAAACATAAGATCATAAATCTGTTTCTATATCATAAGACCATTAGATATAGAAGCTGAATTAGATGAGGGGGAGGAGGCTTAGATAAGATCTGAGTGGCTGATATCTGGAGCATGCTGCCAGAGGTGGTGGTGGAGGAAGTTGCAATCATTACACTTAAGATGCATCTTGACAGACACTTGCACAGAACTTAAAACATAGAAGAGGTATAGTACAGAGCAAGTCCTTTGACCCACAATATTGTGTCAACCTTTTTACCTAGTCTAAGATCTATCAAAGCCATCCCTCCTCCTGCATAGCCTTCCATTTTTATTTCTCTCTAATCCATGTAGCATCCTGGCAAATCTCCTTTGCACATCTCTAAAACTTCCACATATTTCCTATAATGGTGGGGGCGGGGGTGCGGGGGGAACCAGAAATGAGCACAATATTCTAAGTATGATCTTGCCAGAATTTTATGGAGTTACAACATTATCTTGTGGCTGTTGAACTCAGTTCTCTTACTATATGCCATATACCCTCTTTACCACCCTGTCAACATGCATAGCAAGTTTGAAGGATCTATGAAGATCCCTTTGTTCCTCCCCACTGCTAAGAATACTCACATTAATCCTGTTTTCTGCCTTTAGGTTTGACTTTCCAAATCATATTACATCACACTTTTCTGCTTGTATTCCATCTGTTACTTCTCAGTCCAGCACTGCATCCTATCAATGTCCCTTTGTAACCTATGGCAACCTTCCAGACACCACCAACCTTTGTGTCATGTGCAGACTTACTACCCACCCTTCTGCTTCCTCCTTCAAGCCATGTATGAAAATCACAAAGAGCAAGGGTCCCAGAACAGATTCCTGTGGAACACCATTGGTCACCAAACTCTGGGCTGAATACATTCCATCCACTACCACCCTCTACCTTCTGTAGACGAGTTAACTCCAAATCCATGCAGTCAAGATTCCCAGCATCTCATGCCTCCTGACTTTCTGAATTAGCTAATCAAGTCACAGTCTGACCAATGTGAGGTAGGCACTGGAGGAAATGAGCTACACAATCGATCAGCAGACATTAAACTGCTCACCTGGATGCCCTCACTATAATTGTGGGAAATTTCAATCAGGCCCACTTAAAGAAATCTCTGAACAAATACCAACACGATATCACTTGTGGAACCAGAGGAGTCAATAAACTTGACCGCTGTCATATGGCCATCAAGAACAATTACCGTGCCACCCCACACAGACACTTCGGAAAGTTCAATCATTTGGCTGTACTTCTACATCCAGAGTATAGACAGTGACTAAAGACTAGTTGAGGATCAAGAAGGTATGGTCAGGGGAGGCAGAGGAATGCTTACAGGACTGCTTTGAGTTGGTGGATTGGACTATATTCAGGTACTCATCTGCAAGTCTGAGTGAAGGTGCCACAATTGACACTGACTTCATCAAGACCTGTGTGAATGAATGTGTGCCTTCAAAAACATACCAGATATTCACAGACCAAAAGCCAAGGATGAGGCTAGATCTCTGGCATTCAAGACCAGTGACCCAGAAATATACAAGAAGTCCAGGTATGGCCTATGGAAGGGTATTTTAAGGGTGAAAAATACAGTTTCAATTGAGGTTAGATGTATGTCAACTTTGACAGGTTTGCAGGCCATTATTTCCTAAAAGGTGAAACCGAACATCATGAACAACTGTGATGCTTCACTTCCTGGTGAGTTCAATGCCTTTTATACACACTTTGAAAGGGACAATAAAACTACACCTGTTGGAATCCCTGCAGCATATGGTGACCCTTTGATCTCTGTCTCCGAGGCCGAAATCAGAACATCTTTCAAGGTGTCCGAACCTGATTGTCTATCTGGTATGGCATTAAGAACCTGTGCTAACCAACTAGCAGGAGTGTTCAAGGACATCTTCAATCTCTCACTGTTACAGTCGGAGGTTCTCATCTGCTACAAAAGGGCATCAATCATACCAGTGCCCAAGAAGAACAAGGTGAGCTGCCGCAATGACTATCACCCGGTGGTATTCACATCTACTGTGATAAAGTGCTTTGAAATTTCTGCAGGTATATTGTGGAGAGCATTTTAACTGGTTACATTACTGTCTGGTGCGGAGAGGCCACAGCACAGGATCAGAAAAAGCTATAGAAAGTTGTAAACTTTGCTGGATCCATTATGGGAACTAACCTCCCTAGCATCCAGGATACATTCAAAAAGCAATGCCTTAAAAGGCAGCATCCATCATTAAGGACCCCCATCATGCAGGACATGCTCTCTTCTCATTTCTGCCATCAAGGAGGAGGTCCAGCAGCCTGAAACCATACACTCATTTTGGGAACTCACTGCCATCAGATTTATGAATGGGTAATGAATCCATGTACGTATTCTTTTATATTTAACCCTCACTATTCTTTTATATTTTGCTCTCCTTTTGCACCACTTATTGAATTTAATTTTCTTTTTTATATATTTCCTATTGTAAATTATAGATTTTATTATTATGTATCATAGTTTACTGCTGCTGCAAAACAACAAATTTGACAACATATACCTGTAATATTAAACCTGATCTTGAGCCTACCCTGGAGAAACGAGGTCCTTGTCAAACAGCTTACTAAAATCCATATACATCACATCCACTGTTCTGTCTTCATTAATTTGTTTTTCCTCTTCCTCAAAGAATTCAATCAGGTCTGTGAGGCATGACCTCCCCCTCACAAAGCCATGCTGACTATTTCTAATCAGACAGTGCTTCTCCAAATTCTCATAATCCTGTGTCTACCAAGGTTTGCTCTCCACTGTAGTAAGACTCGCAGACCTATAATGCCCAGGGTTATCCTTTCTTGGACAAAGAAGTAACATTTTCCACCCTCCAGTCTTCCGATACTACTCTTGTGGCCACTGAGGACGCATGTGTAATCATCAACAATCTTTTCCCTCACTTCCTATAGTAAAATGGGGTATGGCCCTGGCACTTACGTACCTAATATTTTTCAAATTTCCAACCCACACCTCTTCCTTAATGTCATCATGTTCTAGCATATTATCCTGTCGTGACATTCATCAGGATCCTTCAGGCTAGTGAATACTGAATCAAAGTATTCATTAAGGAGCTCTGTACCTCCTCTGACTCCTCATTCTAGTCATCCTCCTTTTGTTCACCACGTATATATAGAATGCTTTGGGTTTTCCATAATCCTACTCACCAAGGCCTTCTGATGCTCCCATGTAGCTCTCCTACTCTTTCCTGGCTACCTTGCGACTCTCTAGAGGACAGTCTTAACCTTGCTTCCAAAACCTTATGTATGCTTTTTACTTCCTCTTGCCTAGATACTCCACATTTCTTTTTAACCTTGGTTAGTTACTCTACTGTCGCAAAGGGACAACCATTTCCAGAACCCTTTGCTCCCTAAACAATCTCCATGTTTCCATTGTGCTTTTCCTTGAGTACATCTGTTCCCAATTTACACTCCTTAGTTCCTGCCTGATGTTACGAACTGTAACGTTTTAGAAACAAATCAGCAGCAAGAGATTTCACACTGAGTCCAATTTTAATGTTAAAACCACTATCTTTATTAGTATCTACTTATAATATAGTAACTCAACCAAGATAAGCAGAAGTTAACTGTGTTATGTGTATATATGTGTGAATATAACTCCCAAACTATTGAGCTTGGAGGAATAAGGCTTAGAGTCTTGAGATGGTAAAGTAGGAATGTTCAGTTATCCGCAGAATAAATGATGGGAAAGAGATATTTGTAATCACCGTTGTACTGGAGAGAGAAGGTAAATACGAAGTAAGATGTAGTACAAAGTAAGTACAGGTTCCACGCTGGTAAAATGAGATAACAGTCGCCGTAGATCTTGACTGTTGTGTCGTTCCAAATCCACATAAGAATTATCACCAAACGTGGCCTGTCACAGGAACATCATCTTGCAGAGGTTAGCATACAACATACCCAGGCAAGGGTTACACAAGTGGTCCCAAAAGATATCCCCTAAAATCCACTCCTATGGATTATGCAAAGTGACCGTCACATATTCGTTGTGCACTGTGTGCCGATGTTTAACCCAATCTTTTGGGCTTTGAAGAGCTCCAAACCATAGCAGTGACCAGCTGAAGTTCCGGCAGCTGGTCTTCTCTTTCTCTCTCTCATGACTGAAGGTTGCTCTCTCTCTGTCTGTGTAATAATCCGAAGCAAGCCGCTTCAGCCTGTGACTGACGTCATAGTCCCGCCTCACTCAGGCACTTAAAGTGACAGTCCACAGTAAACAAAACCTGTGGGTCCATAACACTGACAGCATCATAATTTGCCCTCACCCAATTAAATAGCAATTGCGCCTATTCATCTCCAAGGCTATCATAAAGGCCAGGGAGTTGTAATCACTATCTCTGAAATGGTCACGCACCAGAAGATCTATCACTTGATCAGGTTCATTGCCTGGTATCAGGTACAGTGTAGCTTCTTCTCTAGTTAGCCTTTTCATCTATTGTGTCAGTAATATTCCTGGACATATCCAACAAATTACACCTCATATAAACCTTTTGCACTAAGGTGGTGCCATTCAATATTAGAGAAGTTTCAGTCCCCCATGTCAACAACCCTACTAACTTTTCACTTTTCAAAAATCTGCCTCCAGCTCTGTTCCTCAGTGTCTTTGTTGCTTTTGGGGGCTGTCTATAGAATACTCCCAACAGAGTGATTACTCACTTCCTGTTTCTGATATCCACCCACAATGACTTAGTGGATGATCCTTCCATGATGTCTTCCCTTTCTGCAGCTATGATACTATCTCTGATTAGCAAAGTCACTCCCCCACCTCGTTTAACTTGCCCTGCCCAGTGTGAAACATGGAAGGAAAGGATGTAATGTGGGCAAGGGTGTTTAGATACTGATAGGCAAGACACTCATTTGGATCTGGTGGGTTGAGAGCTCTGTTTGTGTGCTGTACAGCTCTATGTCTCTATGATTTAATGGCACTGTTCTTAGCCTGATAAAGATCTGCAAATTTTTAAGCAGATATCACAATGGTATGTCTGTGTTATACCATAAGACATATGTCCTATGGTCTTATGATATCCAGTGTCCTAGTACTTTCATTTCAATATGGTTTTCATTGGCTCTTTCTATAGTAATATTCTCCTCTCCATAGATTGTATTTCTTAGATCACTCAGATGGAGCTCTGAGCAGATGTCAACAAAAGAGTGATTCCAGTTTTCTAAATGTTTTTGTTAGCTGGTTAAGAATACTTTTTCTTTCTTTGGATTTAAGTCCAGATATGTCCCTCAGGTGCCTAATCCATAAGATTTTTACCTTCTCCAGTTTGGACCCAATCCTTGTTATTCGTGTTGTAGATATGCTGTCAGTATTGGAGACCTCTTGGCATCATTTGACTTTAAGAAAAACATAGGTGAAATTCACATAGAGCTTTGATTTCTTGAACCTGTCACATTGTCAGAACCTTGCTTTGAAAGAGGAAGAAGTGGAAGTTGATTGGACTATAAAGTGAGTTCTGAAAACAGTATCATCACTTTTTAGTCACTGCCTAAGATAAATCTCACTCTTGTGGACTCAGAATGTCATTATATATGCATGGGTGAGACAAAGTAAGAAATTTGCTTCATGTCATCAGGCTTTTTGAAACTTTATCTGTAATAAAATAGAAGCATTAAGGATATGAATTAACATTTTAATTTTGTTTTTCTCTCAAAATTACAATCATTCTCAAAATGAAAGGAAACTTTTTTCTAAGAATCAAAGTTGTATCTGCTAGTCAGCTCAAAGGTTTCAGAAAAAATAAGTTACTTCCCTTAATAGTTTGAAATGAAATTGCATCTAAAATATCAGTTTTAGACTGTGGGTGTATAACAAAAATACATATTATATAGTGTTATGTAAATGATAGCTGAATATTCTCCAATGGAAAAGAAAATCTTATCTTAAGATTTTGGTGAAACTAGTACCAAAGTGTGGCTCATGAGTTACCGTTCTTCTGCAGATACCCCTTTTCTCTTATCCAACTGTCTTCCTGTATCATTTATTACCAATCCAAAGAGGATTACAAAAATTAAATTGAGGCTGATAGCTTATTAAAATTAACTTCACTATTGCCCAATATCAACTGTATCTAAAACTAAAAGCCGTAGATTTAGGGTAAGAGTATAAGAGGGGATCTGAGGAAGAATTATTTCTGCTTGGAATGTGGAATAAACTCTCACAACTAAAAATATCTCTCGGGAATATTTCTGATGGAAGCAGTACTCTCACAAGAGGTATCTGGCTTTTGAATTGCCAAAGTATCGGAAGCTACAGAGCAGATGTTGACAAATGGGATTAATGTATTAATGCCTGTCATGGACATGGTGAGTCAAAGAGTTTTTTTCAGTGCTGTGGGCCTCAGCCTTATAGGCCGTCACCATCCTGAAGTTCACTTCCTTCTTAAAACAGTTAGAGTGCTGTAAAGGTCAGATAGAACCAAAATTGCAGAAATGTGTAAAGGTCATTCCACTACACTGAGATTTTCTAATGTGCCTCATTGATGAACTTTTGATAGTCAGGCCATGCATACCTCCTTCCAAGAGCTGACTCAATTATGAAACACTCTTTAACAACAATACTTACATCCCGCAGAAATATATCTTACCATTCTTTAGTTATGGATTGTCAAATACTTATAGATTTAGCACCATTATTTGCTTAGTGATCCCATTCCTTCCCTGTAGCTTAGGAAAAAAAAACCATTCTTTTACTGTGTAAATCACTCATTAAAATAAGTGTAGGAATGTTTTGAAGTACTTGCACCTGTTTCTGGTGGAATCTCTGCCTGTGAGAACTTGGACAGACTCTTCCTGTCATGACCCATCCTAATTCTGGTGTCCTTTTGTTTCAGGGCATAGTTGCATCTCAATGTGTGAGGTGTGCTGTTCTAAACTACTGACAGAAATTGGGTCCTGACCAAAGACCTTTCATGCTCACTCATAATTAAACAAATCATGCAGGAAGCTAGGAACCATGCATGAATTTAAGGGTGTCTGATGGGATATTGTTTTCATAAGCACAGAAGCACTCCCAAGGAAACAGCCTGTTTGCTAAGCACCTTAGCTGTGACCTGTAGCCCTGATGCCCATTTTTGGCACTGTATGTTTTTGGCCTGCTGCATAATAGTGAGCATCATATCACCCTAGTGTAGTGTATCACCCACTCAGGAAGCATGCACTTTAATGGTGCTGATGCTTTTTTTCAGTGAGCAGTGTGCCAAGGACACTTGCAGCTGTGAGATTTGCAAGCACCTGCCATCTGTGAAGGCCCAAATAACATTCCACCACTTGTCAATGGGAGAAAACTATGTCAGCAATTTACTAAAGCAACAATGTCTTGAGTTTTCTGATTTGGCAACAGAAATGGGTGAAATCTAATTTCTTGGCTAATATGGTGACGATATTCACTCAAAGAGATTGCCATTGTCAATTTACAAACAAAGAAATCTTTGTCTGGCATGACGTTTTTTTTGCAATTCACTTGTAACATTCAGCGGTTGTAAGAACAGCTTCACTGGGATTGGAAATCGGGAAGGATATAAAACAGATGCTGGCACAATTTGATGAAATGGTTTAATACAAAATCTAACTCTGTGTATTCTTTTTTATTTAAGAATTTTTATGCTGACCAATCTATCACTTTTGATGACATCCATTTCAAAAGACAACACTGGGAAATATCATTCAAAGGCAAAGTGGCACTGACCATAAGATATAGATTTGCAGGGAGATGGGAACCAGAACACCGGAGTAGATAGTGGAGTGGTTGTGGGGAAAGGTGTTGTTACGCCTACATCCAGAGTTAGGAGTTGAAAGGTTGAGCATGGTGGGAGTAATGTTCTGAGTTGCATATATTTCAATGCAAGCGATATTCCAGCAAAGGCAGATGAGTTTGTGTGGACTTATGACATTGTAGCCATTAGAAAGACTTGGTTGCAGGAGGGACAGAACCGGCAGCTGAATGTTCCAGGGTTCCATCGTGTTAGCCATGAAGGATTAAAGGGAGAGAGTTGTCATTACCAGTCAGGGAAAATGTCACGGCAGTGCTCAGACAGGACAAACTGGAGAGCTCGTCTACTGAGGCTTTATGGCTGGAAGTGAGGAATATGAAAGGGATGAACATGTTAGTGGGATTATATTACAAACTACCCAACGGTCTGCAGGATTTCGAGGAGCAAATTTTAGCGAGATCGCAGACTGTTGCAAGAAGCTTAAGGTTGTAATAGGCGATTTTAACTTTCCACATATTGACTGCGACTCCCATACCTTAAAATGGCTGAATGGGATAGAGTTTGTTAAATTTGTTCAGGAAAGCTTTCTTAAGCAATACGTAGAAGTCCAAGTATGAAGTATGTGATTCTTGATTTCCTATTAGGGAATGAGGCAGAGCAGGTGACAGATGTTTGTGTAAGGGAACATTTTACATCTAGTGATCATAATGCAACTTGCTTCAAGATAATTATGGAAATGGATAGGTCTGGTCCTGGGGTTGAGATTCTAAATTGCAGAAAGAAAGGCCAGTTTTGATGATATTGGAAAGGATCTGGCAAGTGTGGATTGTGACATGTTGTTTTCTAGCAAAGATGTACTTGGTAGGTGGGAGGTTTTCAAAAGTAAAATGTTGAGAGTACAGAGTTTCTATGTTACTGTCAGAATAAAACACAAGGATAATAGTTTTTGGGAACCTTGGTTTTTGTGAGATACTGAGGCCCTTGTTAAGAAAAAAGTAGAAGGTGCATAGCAAGTACTGGTAGGAGGGAGCAAACGAGGTACTTTAGGGATACAATAAATTCAAGGGAACACTCAAGAAGGAAATAAGGAGGGCTAAAATAAGGCATGAATTGCTCTTGCAGAAAAGGTGAAGGTGAATCTTAAAGGGTTCTACAGATGTAAAGGGCAAAGAGTTAGCAAGAGATAAGACAGGTCTTCTGGAAGATCAACAATCGTGCAATTGTGCTTGGAGCCAAAAGAAGTTGGGGATATCTTGAATGGATTGTTTGCACCTGTATTTTCTGAGGAGACAGACACAGAATCTACAGAAACGAGGCAAAGCAGCAATGAGGTCATGGACCATATACAAGTTATACTGGAGGAGGTGTCTGATGCCTGGAGGCAAATTAGAGTGGATAAATCCCCAGGGCCTAACAAGGTGTTCTCTCAGATCCTGTGGGAGGCAAGTGCAAAAATTGCAGGGCCCGTCACAGAGTTATTTAAATCATCCTTAGCACAGGTGAGGTACCAGAAGATTGAAGGATAGCTAGTAATGTTGACGCTGTTTAGGATAGGCTCTAAAAATAAACCAGGAAATTATAAACTGGTGATCTTGACAGTAGTGGTGGGAAAGTTATTGGAAGATAGTCTAAGAGACCTGATATGTAAGTATTTGGGCATAGTAGGTCATGTCTAACCAGTCTTGCAGAGTTTTTTAAGGAAGTTACCAGGAAAGCTGATGAAGGCAAAGCAGTGCATGTTAACTACATGGACTTAAGCAAGGCCTTTGACAAGGTTCTGCACGGAAAATTAGTTAAGAAAATTCAGTCATCTAAGTTGGATTAGATTTTGTCTTCATGGAGAAACCAAAAAGTTTTAGTAGATGCTTGTTTCTCTGACTGGAGGCCTAAGACTCATGGTGTGCCACAGAGATCAATGTGGGTCCATTGCTGTTTGTCATCAATATCAATATCTGGATGATAATATTGTCACCAGGTTCGGATATAGCCCAAGTGCGGAGTGAAAGACACTGAAGTGCGTCGATAGTTCCCAAAATTTTAATGCAAATAATGTTAAAGGGGAAATAAAGCAATAAACGACAGGGCTGTTAACTAAAACTCTCCAACGGGAAATGAAGCCTACATGGCGGCTGAAAAGAACATCTAATTATTAAACGAATACTGCCAGTCTTCAAAGTCAGTTGACTCGACAGTCCAAATTCTCAGGCAAGGCCAATACAAACAAAAGTGAGAAATTGCTGTGCTCTGTCCGAGTCTCGACAAGCACTACGACGACAAGTATGGAGTTAAATACTATCAGGATTAAATAATAATTAGCTGATGTGCGAATTCACAAGTGCAATTGTGCTGCCGAATCTGTGGTTGTGACAAATATGGTAAACTGTATCAGCAAATTTGCAGCTGTCACTGAGATTGTGGGTGTAGTGGACAGTGAAGAAGATTATCAAGGCAGGATCGGGACCAGCTGGAAAAAATGGGCTAGAAAATGGCAGATGGAATTTAATGTAGACAATTGTGAGGTTTTGCACTTTTGGGAAGACTAACCCAGGTAAGAATTAAATGGTGAGCAATAGGGCATGGGGGAGTGCAGTAGAACAGAGGCAGAAGGACCCGAGGATACAGATGTATATTTCCTTGGAAGTGGCATCACAGGTGGATAGGGTTGTAAAGAAAGCTTTTGGCACATTGGCCTTCATAAATCAAAGTACTGATTACAGGAATTGGGATGTTATGTTGAAGTTGTATAAGACTTTGGTAAGGCTTAGTTTTGGGTATTGTGTGCAGTTCTGGTCACCTACCTACAGGATAGATGTCAATAAGAATGAAACAGAGCAGAGAAAATTTATAAGGATGATGCTAGAACTTGAGGACCAGGGTTCTGCCATCTCACTGGTTCCTCACTCAACCCTGGAACATCTGGACAACTAAGATGCAAATTTATCAATTGCAGCTCAGCATTCAATACTATCATCTCCTCAAAGCTAATCAATAAGCTTCAAGACATAAGCCTTAATACCCCCTTGGATCCTTGATTTTCTCACTTGTAGACCCCAGTCAGTTTGGATTGACAACAAATCTCCTCCACTACATCCATCAGCACAGGTGTATCGCAAGGCTGTGTGCTTATCCACTGCTCTACTTGCTTTATACTTATGACTATGTGGCTAAGCACAGCCCCAATGCCAAATTCAAGTTTGCTGATGATACCATTGTCGTAAGCTGAATCAATGGTCGTGATGAATCAGAACACAGGGGTGAGATTGAAGATCTGGCTGAGTGATGCCATAACAACAACCTCTTACTCCAGGTCAGGAAGACCAAGGTGTTGATTATTGACTTCAGGAGGAGGAAACCAGAGGTCCATGAGCCAGTCCTCATCAGAGGATCAGAGGTGGAGAGGTCAGCAATTTAAAATCCCTGTGGGAAATTGAGAAAGCAGGGGAGATGGTAAAGGTGTATTTGGTGTAAGTTACAGAGAATGATGCGGTGGCTCTTTAGATGGTAGGAGAATACAAGAGAAACTCTATTCCTCATTATGGCAACAGAGGATGGGATAATGGTTGATGTCTGGGAAATGGAGGACTTGTGGGACAGGGCAGCATCACTGGTAGAGGGAGGAAACCCTGTTCTTTGAAGAAGGAGGACGTCTCAGATGTTCTGGAAAGAAAAGCCTCATCCTAAGAACTGGTGCAGCAGAGATGGAGGAACTGAAGTAAGAGAATGGCATTTTTATAAGTGACAGGTCGCAAAGAGGTAATGTCATGATAGCTGTGAGAGTCAGTAGATTTATAAAGGATATCAGTAGATAGGAGACAGAGATGGAGACAGAGTGTTGAGATAGAGGAGGGAAGTGTCAGAGATGATCATAATTTCTTCCAAATTACTCTCAGAAACTCCAGCCACTGCTTTTTACCGTCATCCTTGTTAGTGTTTCCTTCCCATCAGCTTTGTGCAGCTCTTCTCTCATGCCTTTGTGGTTACCTTTACTCATTTGTGATATTGCTACATCTGATTTTAGCTTCTCTCTCTCAAACTTCAGGGTGAATCATTTCATAGGATCATTGCCTCCTATGTCTCTTAAGGATTCCTTTACCTTAAGCTCCCTGGTTCATCACATAACACTCAATCTAGAATTGCCCTTTCCCTGCTGGGTTTGACCACAAATGGCTCTAAAAGGACATTTCATACAAATTCCTTCTTTGGGATTCAGTACCAATCTGATTTTCCCAATTTACCTGCATATTGAAATTCTCTAAAATCATTGTAATATTGCCTTCTTCACATGAGTTTTCTATTTCCCATTGCAATTTGTACCACATATTGCAATTACTATTCAGAGGCCTGTATGCAACTCCCATCAGATCTTTTTACCCTTGCAGTTTCTCAACTCTAGCCACAAGCGTTCAGCATCTTTTTGATTCAATGACACTTTTTCCCTAGGATTTGATTTTGTGATTTTTACCAACAGAGCCATCCCGCCCCCTCTGTCCACTTGCCTGTCTTTTTGATAGGATATGTATCCTTGGATATTTACCTCCCAGATGTCATCTTCTTTCAACCATGATGCTGTGATGCCCACAACATCATACTTGCCAATTTCCAGCTGCAGTACAAGTTCATCTATCCAACTTTGTATACTGTGTACATTCAGATATAACAGCTTCAGCCCTGTATTCACCACCCTTTTCCAGTTTTGTCTTCATGTTGTGTAAAGTTATGTTCTTAACCTTTTCTCAACTTTTTGCCTTATTCCTTTACCTGGAGATTTTAGTAACCTCTCCTGTACTCTCCTTCTCTTTTACTTTATCCATACTTTTCCAAGCTGGTGAATTCACCCCATGACTATATAGTTCAAAATCCTATCCATAGACCTAGTTATGGGATTCACAAGAATCCTTGTCCCAGCATTTTAGATGAAGCCCATTCCATCAGAATGGCTTCCTTCTTCCCCAATACTTGTGCCAATGTCTCACAAATTCAAGTCCACTTCTCCCACACCAATCTTTGAACCACACATTTAAATTTGATTTTATTAACCCCATGCCAATTTGTACATGGCTTAAGTAACATTCCAGAGACTGATCTATTTTTGGTTCTACATTTTAATTTAGTCCCTAGCTGCTCAAATTCCTTCAACAGAACCTCTTTCCTTGCTCTTCCCACGATGATGTCCCCACACGGATGATGACAGCTGGATCTATCCCTTCCCACTACAAATTCCTCTGCAGGTCAGTTGAGAAGTCCTGAAACTAGGCACCAGGCAGGCAATGTAGTCTTTAGTGACTGTCAGTCTTGTTGATATAGAATTGTGTCTCTTCTCTTGATAATGCTATCCCTGGTTATAACTATTATTTCTTTTCTCTCCCTCCTCTTGAATGGTTTCCTGAACCACAGTGCCAAAGTTTGATTGCTTATCCTTCCTACAAGCCCCCACTCCCACTTGCACAGGGAACAACAATTTGACTTATTGGGCAAGCTCAAAGTCCAGAATTATCTCTTGGATTCCCCTACCTGCCTCACTCACAGTGATACCATTTGTCCCTGAGTACAGACCATATATGAAGTAGTTGATATAATGGTTTTGACTGCCTTCTGAAACATACTTTATTGCTCTACTTTCTCTACATCCATGACTGTGTGGCTAGGCATAGCTCAAATTCCATCTAAAGTTGGAGATGATCCAATTTTTTGTAGAATCTCAGATGGTGCAAGAGCGAGATATGCCAGCTAGCTGAGTGATGTCATAACAACACCCTTGCACTCAGTGTTAGTAAGAACAAAGAGCTGATTGTGGACTTCAGAGATTGTAGAACAAAGGAACACAAATCAATCCTCATAGAGGGATCAGAAGTGGAGGGAGTGAGCAATTTCAAGTTCCTGGGTGTCAATATCTCTGAGGACCTCACCTCATAACAGCATATTGATACTGCTACAAAGGTAAGACAGTGGCCATATTTCATCAGGAGTTTGAGGAGATATGGCTTTTCACCTAAAACACTTGAAAACTTCTACGGATGTACCATGGAGAGCATTCTAACTGGCTGTATCACCATCTGGTATGGGGAGGCTACTCCACAGGCTCGAACTAAGTTGCAGAAAGTGTAAAATTAGTCAACTCCATCACTACATTTTTATTATTTCTGCTTTTGTATTACTTATTTTAATTTAGCTATTTAATATACATATATAATTACTGTAATTCAGTCTTCCTTTTCTATATTTATCATTGTACTGTTGCTGCAAAGTTTACAAATTTCACAACAGATGCTGGTGATGTTAAATCTGATTCCGACTGAGTGCCCAGATAACTAACCCCACTTCCTGATGCATCACAATATTTGAAACTCAGACTCCAGGTCATTGACTGTGATGCTGAGTTCCTCAAGCAACTAACTTTTGCTGCTGCTGTGGTCATCAGGAACCACAGTGGGGTCCACCACTTCCCACATCATGCAGCTACAACACGTCGCCTGATCCTGCAACCCTAATTTATTTAATTAATTGTCATTTGGTGTCTTTTTATTTAAGTATAAAAAACATTTCCTGTTCTTATCTCCTACTCAGTCCTGCCTGCTCATCAAAGCCTCTGATTCCCATTATTATACAGACCTACTCCAAACTGGCTCTGCACGTTACCCTATTTTAATTTGCCACACATTTAGCCTATAACACAATTTTAAAACATGCATGGCTGTAGTGTAACGTCTTCACACACTGGTGACTTGGTTAGTACCCTGACGTCCAGTGATGCCGGTGTGGAAATTCACATCATCACCCCTCTGTCTGTATGGATTTCCCTGAGCTGCTCCAGCTCCATCCAATGTCCCGGAGATATGTGAGCTGATAGAATAAATGGCCACTTGTATTCATTACTGGTGTGAATGAGATAGCAGAATTTGTCAGGAGCTGATGAGCATGTAGGGAGAATACAATAGGATCAATGTGAGTGAGTGTTTGGTAACTGACACAGACTAGTTCGATGAAGAACACACTTCTTTACTGGATAAACAGCAACCTCTTAATTCAGAAAATATATTACAAGTAACAGTAAAACTCACATGACCTTTGGCATGTGAATTGAATTGTATACTTTCTTCCGTCGTCATAGATAAAATTGAGTTACATTCTAACGTTCTTGAGTTGGTTGTCAAGGAACATTTCTTTTTATTATAGTTGGTATTTATTTTTCTACGTGTCAGTAGAAAGAATCCAATAATCTCATGCATTACAGCATTGCAGTATTTTTCTTTTTGTTTAAGGCCCATACTGGGCCTTGGAATATAATTCTCTAAATTAAACTGGAACATGGAAAGCAGTAGAATACATAAAACATTTTCATCGGCATTGCAGGCAGAAATCTGTGTGGCCCTGAAAGTAATTACTTTCAAATATTCAATAGTGGAACAAACACAAGTAAGCAGCTGGAATCAAGTGACGCAACAACAATTTTCTGATTCTCTTGCGTTCCACAGTATTAATTTTTCATTTGTTAGCCTCACAATAGAAGGGCTCGACCCATACTATCATCAGGATATGCATCTCATGATTGCATCTGGCTATGGTGAGAATAATAGCATGAATCCAGGAATTTGCCAATTGCTGTGGTTTACAGTAGAGGGCTGGGTTGGGGTGGGAGGAGGAGAAGATAGTTGCTAATGATGAAGGAGGGCAAAGACAATTGGAATTCAAACAGTGGATCGGCAAACTGTCACATAATAGTGCTCTTCATATGATTCAAGATTCAAGATTCAAAAACTTTATTGTCATTCTAACCGTACATCAGCTCTGCAGGCCAGAATGAGACAACGTTTCCCAGGAGCAGTGCAATCATAACAAACACAACACTAAATAATAAACATAACAGTAAATAGTAAAACACAATAGCCACATGTCAGTTAAAAACAAGTTATAAGTGTCCAGTCCAAGTTAAAAGTGTCCAAAGCAGAGTCAGGTAGAGCAGTTATTTAACAGTCTGACTGCCTGTGTGAGGAAGCTGTTTAGTAGCCTTGTGGTTTTAGTTTTGATGTAATCCTGTAATGTTTACCTGATGGCAGAAGAACAAACAGTTCATGGAGAGGGTGTGAGGGGTCTTTAATGATGTACCGTGTCTTCTGGAGGCATCGACTCTGAAAGAGGTCTTGGACAGAAGGTAGGGAGACCCCAATAACCTTCTCTGCTCCCCTAACCACCCTCTGCAAGGCTTTTTTGTCGGCAGCAATGCAGCTGGAGTACCAGGTTGTGATGCAAAAGGTCAGCACACTCTCAATCATGCCTCTGTAGAATGTAGTTAAGATGTTAGTGGGGAGTGATGCTTGTTTAAGCTTCCTCAAAAAGTGTAATCTCTGCTGGGCCCGTTTCACAATCCCAGTGGTGTTCCTGGACCAAGTGAGATTGTCTGAGATCTGCACCCCAAGGAACTTGATGTTTTCCACTCTCTCCACTGTGGAGCCGCTGATGTTGAGGGGTGTGTGCTCAGGCCGAGACCGTCTGAAATCGACGATCATCTCCTTTGTTTTGGTGACATTAAGCATCAAGTTGTTGTCACTGCACCAGCTCTCTAGGTGTTTAACCTCCTCCTTGTACATTGTTCCATCATTTTTGCTGATGAGCCCCACCACTGTGGTATCATCAGCAAATTTAATGATCAGGTTCTCCTTGAATCTGGCTGCACAGTCATGTGTTAGCAGTGTAAACAGCAATGGGCTGAGCACACAGCCTTGAGGGGATCCAGTGCTCAGTGTGATGGAGTCAGAGATGTTCCTGCCAACACTTACTGACTGTGGTCTCTCTGTCAAGAAATCCAGAATCCAGCAACACGTGGCAGTGTTAAGGCCAAGCAGCAACAGTTTCTCCACTAGTCTCTGCGGGATGATGGTATTGAACGCTGAACTGAAATCAATGTACAGGATTCTGGCATAGTGTCTTTGTTGTCCAAGTGAGAGAGAACTGTGTGTAGTGTGGTGGATATTGCGTCCTCCGTAGAGCGATTTGGACAATAAGCAGACTGTAGAGGATCCAGTGATGAGGGGAGGCTGGCTGTGATATGAGGCTTGACAAGCCGTTCAAAACATTTCATCACTATGGGGGTCAGGGCAATGGGACGGTAATCATTCAGACAGGCTACAACTGATTTCTTTGACATTCCTTGTAAGTTTAGAATCAATTGTGCTGAACACCGCAACTCCAAAACGTAAAGCTAATTTGAAGAAAAATATGGAGAATCCGGAATGCGAGTCTAACTTTGTTTCTACTTTAAGCTAGGTGCTCACTTATAATGTGGCAGCATAGTGACATATGCCATTTACATACTTTTACATTATTTAAGCAACAAAGAATGCTTAAACAAACAACATATTTAAAACATATTTACTGAACCATTCATGTTACGTGCTTCTTTAACTCGAATGTCTGGTTGTGCTTCAACAGGTGGGTAGTCATCTCGAGTTCAGTTAAAACTTCCTCATCAAAACTGTTAAGTTTTGTATCTCCAAAATATAAAGTTAATTTGCAGAAATCCATGGAGAGTTTGAATACAAGTCTAGCTTCAGTTTTCCTTTAAGCGTAGCATGCATGTATAACATGGTGGCATAATGGCATATACCATTTACCTACTTTTATATATAACCTGCAATGCTTTACGTAAACAACAAAGAATTCTTAATCAAACAATATATTTGCAATATTACTCATAATGAAATATTAAATACACAACATTCACAATTAATGAGTCATGGCTATGGTGCAAGCTTATCCTAATCCCAAGGGCTGCTTGAAGTGTAAGAGCACATCTTGAATCTTTTTCCTATTTTTGGTAAGAACTTGACATTAATGACTTACTTTCTTGTAAGAATGAGCGTATTCTTGTTCGAGTGGTGTGAAATAAAAGGGTGACACTGCGTAAAGCTATTGTTGGATCAAATCTTGATAGGATTCAGGGGGAATTTAAAATATGGATATTTTCTGTTTAACTTAATGCCACTTTTGGTATGTGTATTATTTCTTAAAATAATCAAGGCCTCTGTGGAAAATTTGCATCAGTCCAATAATTAGTGAGTAATCCTTGCAACTGTAGCAAGTAGTAGAGCAAATGCAGTGTTATATATGCTTGCTTTGGTGATTACTGTGTTGACATTTGACATTTTTGGTGGGAGCAGTGATTGGAATAAAATATGAATCAGACCTCCTTAGCCTTTTATCGTTGTTCTCATGATTTGAACATCTGTTTGGACTGCAATTATTTCATTCTCCTGCCCCCGTAGCCTCCCCTGATTTTAGTTCTCTCTCCGTCATCACCTGCAGGCCACGTCAGCTCAAAGTCCCTGTAAATGCCGGTTCTGAATCTGTCCTTAGCTTCTGTAGTAATGATCTGTTTAACAGTGAGACTTCCTACAATTTCCCACTGCCTGCCAACTTAATCAGTATTTCTACTCATTACACCCAAGATCTGGAACAAAAATGCTGAAATTATAGGACTGTAGAGAACAAATATGCAGAGGAATAAAGGTGTTAGCTTGAAAAAATGCTGATTATGAAAGTGGTGATGGTGCTAATATCCATGGTGACATTATCGATGCAAAAAAATTGTCGATTCCAGTGGAGTACTGCAAGATTTATTTGTATACAATGTTGCTAAATTCCCTTGGTATTGCTTGCAGTATTCCATATGTTATCTGTAACAAACTACTTGCCCATAATTCCATTTCTCTGCTGTTTATTTACTTAAATGTATTTCAACTGGTTCTAAATGTCCCTGATATGGTCAGTGGAAAGGCTTCCTGCTACCAGGATAATAGGCCAGCCTGGAAGAAGTGTTACCTGAGGCATAGCCACTGCTTGCAGGCTGTCCCCCTCTGTAGGATAGCTGCGGTCACAAGGCCTTGAGGACACTGGGAGCCATGTGTAACTGTGGGGGCCCCCATAGGAACGGAATGTGACTCAGAGTGGGTTGAGAATAATTCCGTCCATTATGTTATCCACACTCTCTCTACTTTCAATCAGTGCCTCAATGATATGCTTTATTACCTAAATTATGGGGAGTAATAATCTACTTTTAAGTAACGTTGTATGTCTTCTTCCTTTCTTGTTATAAGCTATTCATAGACGCAACACTAGAGTTAATAAAATAGAATTTTCTTAGTGCCATCTGGCCAGGGGAATAAATGTGATTTTTGCTTCTTTGTTATTTATCAATGCTATCCATCAATCTTTAGTCGAGCAGACCATCCCTTGAGACACTTGCCACAGACCTGTGCTCGGTGGATCTTCCCCTCTGTGAAATAGAAGGCAATGAGAATATGATGTCGTTGTCCAGACAATGCAAAGGAAGGCTAATCATCAGAATGGCCACGTGCCTCACTTGTGATCTTCGGAATGTGTTATGATTGCATGATCAGTCTGCACAACAATGAGTAGTTGACCTGCAGGTTTATCTACATGCCAAGGAGAATTTAGCAAGCTTTTATCTTAGTCTGCTGAGACAATTTGGTTCGTTTTCATGAAAATAGTTAAGCTATTCTTAGATAAGAATGAAAATCCAATATTCAGTTTAGTACCCTTCCTAAGGTTGATTGTCACAATAACAATTGTCACGTTTAACATATCATTCTTATTCTGAATCTTTCTCTTTTTCTCTCTCAGTCTCATTATATATACTTTAAATAAGTAAAGGCATTAACCACATGCAGCTTTGAACCTTTCCTTACTCCTATCAAAAATACATTAAAAATTCATTAAACATTATCCTTCTTATTAATAAACATATTTAATGCTTAAAGATCCATATAAATAATCAAGGAAAGGCTTGTCACGCTAACAATTGCTAATGTTATTATAAACCTATTAGATCCATAGGGAGTCTGTGACAGCACCTTGCACTGCACAACCGACAGAATTCAACTCTATTACTCTCAGGAAAATTCCACAAGTTAATGTCAGCCGGATCGAAATTTGCATTGCATGAAAATGAAGAAAACAACCACACCTAAAGAATCTTTAAATATTTTTCACCATTGGACTTGCAGCATTTTCTTCAAGTTCTTCTGACAATACAACCATTGTTGGCAGAATCTCAGGTGGTGACGAGAGGGCGTACAGGAGTGAGATATGCCAACTAGTGGAATGGTGCTGCAGCAACAACCTGGCACTCAATGTCAATAAGACGAAAGAGCTGATTGTGGACTTCAGGAAGGGTAAGACAAAGGAACACATACCAATCCTCATAGAGGGATCAGAAGTGGAGAGATTGTGCAGCTTCAAGTTCCTGGGTGTTAAGATCTCTGAGGATCTAACCTGATCCCAATATATCGATGTAGTTGTAAAGAAGGCAAGACAGCGTTATTAGGAGTTTGAAGCGATTTGGCATGTCAACAGAAACACTCAAAAACTTCTAAAGCTGTACCGTTGAGAGCACTCTGACAGGCTGCATCACTGTCTGGTATGGAGGGGCTACTGCACAGGACTGAAAGAAGGTTTTAAATCTACTCAGCTCCATCTTGGGCACTAACCTACAAAGTACCCAGGACATCATTAGGGAGCGGTGTCTCAGAAAGGCAGTGTCCATTATTAAGGACCTCCAGCACCCAGGGCATACCCTTTTCTCACTGTTGCCATCAGGTAGGAGGTACAGAAGCCTGAAGGCACACACTCAGCGATTCAGGAACAGCTTCTTCCCCTCCACCATCCAATTCCTAAATGGACATTGAATCTTTGGATTCTACCTCACTTTTTAAAAATATGCAGTATTTCTGTTTTTGGACGTTTTTAAATAGCTGTTCCATATGTGTAGTTGATTTACTTGCTTATTTATTATTATTTTTTTTCTTTTATTTATTTTTTTTCTCTGCTAGATTATGTATTACATTGAACTGCTGTCACCTCTTCAAGTCTTGTTCATGCGTGTGATGACAATTTCAAAAAACCAGCAGGTGCTGGAATTGTGACTCAAATACAGAAAGTGATCAAAGGGAGATCAGAAGTGGAGAGAGTGAGCAATTTCAAGTTTCTCGGTGTCAGTATCTCTGAGGACCTGACCTGGTCGCAACATACTGATGCAGCTATAAAGAAGGCAAGACAGCGGCTATATTTCATTAGGGTTTTGAGGAGATTTGGTATGTCAACTAAAACACCTGAAAACTTCTACAAATGTACCATGGAGAACATTCTGACTGGCTGCATCACCATCTGGTAAGACTGAAGTAAGTTGCAGAAAGTTGTAAGATTAGTCAGCTCCATCATTGATACTTGACTCTGTAGTAACCAAGACATCTTCAAGGAATGGTGCCCGAGGAAGGTGGCATCCATCATTAAGGACCCCCAGCACCCGGGACACGCCTTCTTCTCATTGTTACCATCAGGAAGGAGGTACACAGAAGCCTGAAGGCACACAATGAATGATTCAGAAACAGCTTATTCTCCTCTGCCATTTGATTTCTGAATGGACATTGAACCCATAAACACTACCTAACTGTTTTTGAATTTAATTTCTGTTTTATATTGATTTATATTCTGATTCTGAAATACTCAATATTAATATAAAGAGAAACAGTTAGCATTTCACATCAAAGACCTTCGTCAGTTCTGAAATGTTAGATCTGTTTCTCTTTCCACAGATCCTGCCTGACTTGCTGAGTGTTTGCAGCATATTCTGTTTCTATTCCAAACATCTCACATGCTTTGCTCTGATAAAATATAACCCCTTCAAGCATTAATCTGCAAATGCACATAATTGCACTACTCATTTTTCAGTTCATTTTATTCTAAACTAGAAGTTAAAAATATGGAGTCCATTCTGTACCTCTGTGATTTTGTGCTTTCCATCATCATAATAAACCACAAGATGATGGGAAACACCTGGAGTTTCACAGTCAGATTCCAGCATTTAATGGACCAAAAGCCTGTAAAGTTTAGGAATCCCACATAAGTGTAGAAGTCTTGAACGTGCCTGCTGAACTTTGCTGATGATTCCTTAGTAGTTCCCTGTGACTGGAATCACATAGCAGCAGAGTAAGCCTCCTCTGCAAGAGCAGAATAAAAAAAAAACAGGTGCACTTCAAAGTACAGGGTGAAAACTTGGGTGAACATTTAATGCATGATTATGTGAAAATTAAGGATAAAATGCATTATTTTCCCAGAGATTTGTGCTTGATATTTTGAATTGCTAGTGTTTCTGCTATTTAGGGTGATTTCTTTTTTGGATTCTTAATAACATTTATTTTTTAATTGCTTATTTAATTTTAATAGATCCTGAATAACAGGAATCTAAAAAAAAAAGCCAATGACAATTCTGGGCTGCAAATTTGCCATCTGCAAAATTGTCTTCCATTGTTTCATGGGTGAACCTTGTTCTGGCCTGACTGTGGAAGAATGTGACATCACAAAGCATCCTACTGCTTTGCCAAATGGGTCCAAGTTTCGGGGATTGGAAATTCAGCCTTCCAGATACAAATTAGTTCAGTGTGGACCTCAGTAGCTCTGGCATGTCATGAGAAATTTTCAGCAGGTTTCAAGCCAATTCTCTTCTTTGGACTGTATGTACTGAAATTTTATAGTGTGTTGCTTTGAGCCAATTACCTTAAATCATCTTCTCTGTATAGCATCAAAACTTTTCTGAAAACATATAGTGTCATTTTCAGTATTTCACTTTGCACTTTTCTTCTGTGATATTTTGTTCTAAAACCACTTATTATTGAGATCACGTGAAGTTCATTTCAAAGACAGGTAAGATAAACATTGTAATACACACAAAATGCTGGAGGAACTCAGCAGGCCAGGCAACATCTATAGAAAGGAGTAAACAGTTAATGTTTCGGGCCGTGACCCATCATCAGGAATCAAGATAAACATTGTTTGCCTTTGTTTCATGAACGTCTGGCAGCAGAGTGTTATGGCTCGCAAAATTGTTGCCTCACAGTCCTGTGAGTTGTGTCCATCCCTAACCTGTGCTGACTGTATGGAGTATGCTCATTCTCCCTGACTTTGTGGCTTCCTCCTAGATGCACTGGCTGTCCCCCACATCCCAGAAATACCTGGAATGTTCTACAAATTAGCCAGAGAAAATTGGCCTTTGTAGGTAGGAGAGTGATACAGCTGTGGGCAGTTGATGGGAATGAAGATGAATAAAGTGGGATTAGTGTAAATAAATGCTTGATGTTTAGCATAGATTTTGCTGGGGCGAGAGGTTTGTTTTGTGCTGTATGACTCAACAAGTTTGATTCATTCTCTCATTTTGTTCCCACTTCAGTCTTCAATATTGACCTTAACAATAGCCTTTCTTAATTTTTTAGTTTCAACCTTTTCCTTTATACCTAAATCTAATGCTTATAAATACCACGAGTTTTGATGAAGGATCTTCAACTTGGAATATTAACTGTGTTTGTCTCTTCCCATCTGTATTTTCTGTTTTTATTTTGGATTTCCAGAATCTGTACATTGTTGATCTTCATGCATTAAGTTTGAAAAATAATTTCTCACTGTAAGATGTTTCAATTGCCTCCAGATGAATACAGACACACATATAATAGGATGCAGAATTATTGAAATGTTTCCAAGGGAACACCTCTGTTTATAATGTAGTGAGTTCAAGAAGGACTTAGTTTAAGGAGTGAAGCTGGAGAGATAGACAAGGCATCAGTGCAAAAGCATTGGCGATGATATTTCAATTAGGTATAGCATAGTTATGGGGAACATAGAAAAAGAGTCAAAAAGGAGGCCGATGTTACTATGCTGAGACATGATTTAGCGAAAGTGGACTGGAATCACCTACATGAAGATAAATCAGTGTCAGAGCATCGAGGAGGATTTTAAGAGCAATGAAAACTCTTCCTTGATTGACCAGAATAGGTACTTCAATTCAATGCCCATCTATTGTACCCTTTGGGGAGCACTGCAGTTTCCTGATCATTGCATTGCCACAGCTGCAGCCAAGATTTGTAGATTTATTTGCACAAAAGCAATATTAATCCCGTCTGATGTACACAATTACCCTCTCAAAATTCGTTTCCCCCTATTAATGCCCACCTATTGAAAATTCCAAGGGCTCATGAAAACATCAGTGATGAATTCAGTCCAAGTATTCTGCCACAAAGAAATCAGGTGAAATTTCAAAATCTGGACATCATAGATAAAGAGGGGGATGTAGGGTAGATAGTCACAAAATAGAATGGTATCCCAGAAACTGAGAGCTCCACATAGGAGATTGTGAAAACTGCAAGGATAAAATTAAGAAGGAAATTAGAGAGACAAAGGGAATGCATGGAGAGATATTGACATATAAAATCACAGAAAATGCAAAGTTGTTTTATAAATGTGCCAAAGGGAAAAAAAGGACAACATAATGAATAGTACAAGAAGAATAAAGGAAAGATTTTACCCTATTTTGGATTGAAAAGGTGTGAAGGTGGATATCACAGGTATAAATCTGAATTAATGTTTTGGTTCTGCTTTACAAAGACAGGGAGAACAAACAAAACATTTCAGTGAAAGAGGAAGAATACCAGAGATTAAGAAAGAGGAAATATCAAGAGCTTTAGCATTTTTAAAAATTGATAAATGGTCAGGCCCTGATTAAAAATATCCGGATATGAAGAAACTGCCAAGGAAAGAAAAACATGATAGTCGCAGCAGCAAAAGATCGATGCAAAATCGAAACAAAATTGTTGCCGCCACCCTGCGACCGCACGGAGTCGTTGTGCTTACTCCAACGATCGCTCCAAAGAATCAAATTCCCTATTCTGATCCTTTAATAGCAATTAGCAAGCATACAATTTTGCATAATTGAGCGTTATCCCAGTGGTCAGCAACGGCATGACTTCCACCTCCCATGCCACGAAATAAGCACGAATGCATAACTTTACCCACTTTGCTTTTACCACGTCCCCACTAATGTAACTAATTACCATAGTACACCTAATGAACACACAGCACAGAATCCATGGCTTCTAGAGTGCCGAATTTGATCACTTTCTAATCATCTCTATATCTATTGCCTGGGGATTGGAAGGTGTCCGCTATTCCATTTTGTTAGAAAGGAACTAAGTAATCTTTTGAACACTTACAGTCCTGGCAGTCCAAGTTTTCTAACATCTGTAGCATTTTACATTTGAAGCCATCTGTTGATGATGGTTGAAACATGGGAATGTATTTTGAGGGGCCAAATAATTCCTCATTTAAAAACCTACATTTGAAGGATAGACACCATTGATTTGTTATGGGAAAGCCCGTTTCTGGTTGATTTGATTGAATTGTTTGAGGAGGATAACAAGGAAAGCCAATGAAGATAGCACATTTAAAGCCTTTGACTTGCAGCTTAGAGTAGCATTTGGAAAAGGCCCATAAGACCGACTGATCAACATAGTAAAATCTGCGGGGTTCAAAAGAAAGAGGCATGTTGAATCTGAAGTTGGTTCAGTGATTGGAAGCTAAGAATGAGAGGTAATGAGTTTTTAGAGACAAAAATATTGTTTGGTTTTCCACAGGGCTCACTGTGAAATCCTTTACTATTTTGTAGCATTTATCAAAGAATTGGATGTATGCAATTCTTTTCAATATAAGGAAAATGCAGGCATCATAAAAAAAAGTTGTGTCATGGACAGGGAGGAAGACAGCTGTATAGCCTGCAGTGGTTTCATTATGTGTGCAGAGAATTTAAATTTCCAAGGTTGCTCTGGTCAATGCAGTCAATTTCATTGAGAACATTGACTGAAGAAAAATCCAGAGATTTAATATGAAAATCTGATTTGCTTGCCAGGCGCCTGCAGGGCACCAATTGTTGTGACAAGAAACTGATTTGAAATTCCTCCTCCTCCTCTCTCGTGATAGGTGCTCCATGCTTGGCACTTATCACTGGGAAGGATGAGGAGGAGGAATCCATTCCAAATAATTAATTGATCATGATGCATTGCTATGGGAAGGGGAGTCAAAGATGCAGACGGTATTCAGCATAATAAATGATATATTTCAAGATCACAATATCATTTAATGTCTGAATACCTCAATATCAATACAACCCTGTTTAAGTACCATCTGCATTTAGTAGCTGAAATTGAGAAGATCATGTCAAACATGTTTATTTAGTTTTATGGTGTTTTCAATACTAAACTTGAGAAGTTATTCTGTCTTAACATTTGTAGTTGCTTCAATCTGACCTCACAGAAAAAAGGAAATGGGCATTTTTATGCACATTTAAAAGTTTTCCTAGGACATCAGAAAACATTTTGCAAACAACTGTCAGGTCTTAAAGTTTTCTAAAGGAACCAAGACCAACTTTCATAACTGTTCCTCACAAGTCAAATTGCCGCCCAGAACAATAAATATTCTTCTGCAATTAGAGGAACTCAGCAAGCTCACTAAAATCTATGGAAAGGGAGTAACCAATCAACATTTTGGGATGACAGCCTTCTTTAGGAGGTCTTAGCCCAAACTATCAACTGTTTATTCCCCTCCATAGATGCTGCCTGGCTTGCTGATTTCCTCTAGCATTATGTATGTTTTGCTTAAGAATTTCATCATCTGCAAAGCCTCTTGTGCCTACTAAAATTACTTGACTGGAATTGAAACCCAATTCAGTGCTGACTGGCACACTCCTTGAGCCTGATACAATTCCGAGACTTCTGCTTTGTCTTTGTGGCGGCCATAGCTTTTCCATTTATTCGTAGAACAGTAATTTTAATCTCCTTTGATTGCACAAGTTCCTTCCAACATAACTCAATAGTTCATTTGGCTTTATTAATGTATCTCTGATAACAATTTCAAGGGTTTATTAAAACCTATTTTCTCATCATGGCTAATGAATTCAGTTATTTAACTGCATTAAGTATATATCTTTATAGATCATGGATGATATCTGTAATCAAAGGATAATGGTTCTACAAGATGATAAAGAAGATGGTACTTAAAATCATAGAAATGTTAATAATTTACTCATGGATTTCTAATCCAAAATGCAGGCTTTCAAATAATCTCCCTCTGGGAATCCATTAGAGACTTTTAAACTTTGCTGCATTCTTAGTTAGAGGCTAAGTGCAATATATTAAAGCAATGGAAAGCTGAAACTCTGCATAATATGTTATCTAACTGCAGAATCATTCAAAGTTTTCAAATATAATTTTAGTAACAAAGTACACTATATAACCATTTAAAGCTCTATTACTTAGAACTGCTATTGAGTCTCTACCACACTTTAATGGGTCTAAATATCCCTAGACATTATACAGAAAACATAACTTCAGTAAGTGCTTTTAATTAATCTTATTTCCTCCTCTTTTAAATCTCCATTCATTATGAAGTACCTGCTTGATGAACAGATAGCCAAATGAATCCTCCAACTCACTGGCTACAGAGTTTGAATCCATCCACAAGCTGTAGCTGGATATCTAAGATATTCATCTGTCGAATTTGCCTTGACTACGCCTACCTCCCCACAGTAGATAGTTAAAGGATGGAGTTTCTTCGTCAGGAATTTCAAGGGCAAATCATGTGTTGTTGCAAATCCTCAGTGAAGAGATCAAGATACATTGTTAAATTAGTTTAACTCATTCACAACACAGACCTCCACCCTACTCTACCCACATCAAAGTAGCAGGGAATAATTCAGGAGTCATGACAATTCTTGCTTTCTTATTAACTGTCTTTGTAATTGGCTTATTATTGTCACATGTACTGAGATACAGTGAAATAAACTTAGTTTTGCTCTTGATCCATACAAATAATTTCATAACTACATCAAGATAGTATAAGGGAAGAACAGCAATAGAGTGCAGAATTCAGTGTTATGGTTATAGTTAAAGAGGAAGCGTATCACGTGTAGATAATAAGCTGGAAAATCATGATGAAGTAAATTGTGAGGCGTGAGTTCACATTTTTCTTATAAGAGGTCCATTCAGGTGACTTGCAAATGTGAGAAAGAAACTGTCCTTGAGACTAGTGATATGTATTTTCAGGCTTTTATATCTTTTATCAAATGGAAGGGGGAAAGAGAGAATGTATGTCTTTGTTCAGGTTGGCTGCTTTTCCAAACAGTAGGAGGTGTAGTCAGAGTTCATGGAGGAGTGGCTTTTTCTGGGAAATGCTAAGCTATGTTTACAACTCTGTATAATTTCTCAGTGTCTTGAACAGAGTGCTTGGCACACCAAGCTGTGGCACATCTGGAAAGGATGTTTTCTATAGCGCAAGTTGCTGAGAGTCAGCAGGGCCATGCCAAGGTTGCTTGCCCTTCTGAGGATGTAGGGGTGTTAGCCTGCATTTTTTGGCCATGCAGTATCATCAAGCTAGTTGGACCAGGACAAGATATTGGTGGCATTTACACCTAGGGACTTGAAACTCTCAAGCATCTCCAGCTCAGCACCATCTATACATTTATCTGACCTGACTCCTGAAGTCAATGACCAGCTCTTTCATTTTGCTGATATTGAAATAAAGGTACAGATACTTGGCTCTCTATTTCCTTCCTGTCCTCTGTCTTGTTATTTTTTTGAGTTCCTGCCCACTACAGTGGTGTGATCTATGAACACGTGGATAGAATTAGAGCAGAATCTTGCCAGTCTTTTCTGGACAGATATGACAGAATCTTGTCAAATGTGTCCAGGAAAGTTTAGGGAATCATTATATTGAGGCCTTAATCAGAATGGTACAATACTGGACCTCTTCTTAGTGAATGAGGTGGCGAAAACAATTTAAATCGCAGTCAGGGAGCACTTTAGCTCTTGTGTCCCTAATTCTGTTAGTTTTAAGATAATAAGGCCATAAGACAGTAAGATATAGGAGCAGAATTAGGCTCTGCTATTTCACCATGGCTGATTCATGTTCCCTCTCAGCTCCTTTCTCCTGCCTTCTCCCTGTATCTTTTCATGACCTGACCAATTGAGAATCTATCAACCTCTGCCTTAAATATATGCAAAGACTTGACCTCCACAGCTGCCTGTGGCAAAGAATTCTACGAATTCATCACTCTCTGGCTAAAGAAATTCCTCTTCATCTCTATTCTAAAAGGAAGCCCCTCTATTCTGAGGCTGTGTCCTTTGGTCTTAGACTCTCCCACCATAGAAAACAGGAACACCACATCCACTTTGTCAAGCCCTTTCAACATTTGATAGGTTTCAATGAGGTCCCAAAGGAAACCATGCTGACTATGGCCTATTTTATCATGTGCCTCCAAGTACCTCAAAACCACCTCCTTAACAATCAACTCCAACATCTTCCCAACCACTGAGATCAGGCTAGCCAGCCTATAATTTCCTTTCTTCTGCCTCTCTCCCTTCTTGAAGAGTGGAGTGAAACTTGTAATTTTCCATACCCATTTTTCTGTACACATTCCAGAATCTAGTGAGTCTTGAAAGATCATTACTAAATATCAAGGCTCTTCACAAGGTCTTAGACCACCTGGACAATACAAACACCCATGTCATGATGCTGTTCATCGACTATAGCTCAGTGTTTAACACCATCATTCATACAGTCCTGATTGATGAACCATGGAACCTGGGCCTCTGTACCTCCCTCTGCAATTGGATCCTCGACTTTCTAACCTGAAAACCAGAATCTGTGCGCATCTCTGGGGTATATACTTAGCCCATTGCTCTACTCTCTCTGTACCCATGACTGTACGGCTAGGCATAGCTCAAATACTATTTATAAATTTGCTGATGATATAAACATTATTGGTATAGTCTCAGATGGAGATGAGAGGGCGTACAGGAGTGAGATATACCAATTAGTGGAGTGGTGTCACAGCAACAACCTTGCATTCAACATCAGAAAGAGCTGATTGTGGACTTCAGGAAAGGTAAGACGAAGGAACACATACTAATCCTCACAGAGGGATCAGAAGTGGAGAGAGTGAGCAGTTTCAAGTTCTTGGGTGTCAAGAATAAGGGGTAGGCCATTTAGAACAGAGTTGAGGAAAAACTTTTTCACCCAGAGAGTTGTGGATCTATGGAATGTTCTGCCTCAGAAGACAGTGGAAGCCAATTCTCTGGATGCTTTCAAGAAGGAGTTAGATAGAGCTCTTAAAGATAGCGGAGTCAAGGGATATGGGGAGAAGGCAGGAACGGGGTACTGATTGTGGATGATCAGCCATGATCACATTGAATGGCGGTGCTGGCTCAAAGGGCCAAATGGACTACTGCTGAACCTATTGTCTATTGTCTAAGATCTCTGAGGACCAGACCTTCTCCCAACATATTGATGCAGCTATAAAGAAGGTAAGAATGCAACTATACTTCATTAGGAGTTTGAAGAGATTTGGTATGTCAACAAAAACACTCAAAAACTTCTATAGATGTACCGTGGAGAACATTCTGGCAGGCAGCATCACTGTCTGGTATGGGGGGGGGGGGGGGGGAAGGACTCTATTTTGGGTCCTAGCCTACAAAGTACCCAGGATGTCTTCAAGGAGCGGTGTCTCATAAAGGCAGCATTCATTATTAAGGACCCCCAGCACCCAGGGCATGCCCTTTTCTCATTGTTACCATCAGCAGGAGGTACAGAAGCCTGAAGGCACACACTCAACAATTCGGAAACAGCTTCTTCCCCTCTGCCATCCGATTACTAAAAGGACATTGAATTGTGAACACTACCTCACTTTTTCAGTATATATTATTTCTGGTTTTGCATGATTTTTAGTCTCCAATATGCATATACTGTAATCTGGTTGGTTATTTATTTATTTATTCATTCATTCATTCATTCTTCTAAGTTATGTATTGCATGAACTGCTGCTGCTAAGTTAACAAATTTCATGACACATTCTGGTGATAATAAACCTGATTCAGATTCTGATTTTAATGCCTGCATGATATCTTCAGCCACCCTTTTCAGAACCCTGAGGTGTACATCATCTGGTCCTGGTGACTTATCTGCTTCAAACCTTTCAGCTTCCCAAGAACCATCTCCTAGTAATGGCAACTTCACATACTCTGAACCCTGACACTCGAAATTCCAGAATATTGGTTGTGTCTTCCACAGTGAAGTCTGATGCAAAGTACTTATTCAGTTTGTCTGTCATTTCCTTGTCCCCAATTAGTATCACTACAGCATTGTTTTCCAGCAGTCTGGCATCCTCTCTTGTCACTCTTTTACACTTTACATATTTGAATAAACTTTAGGTATTCTTCTAATATTATTGGCCAGCATACTTTTGTATTCCATCTTTCCCTTCTTATTGACTTTTTAGTTGCCTTCTGTTGGGTTTTAAAAGTTGCCCAATCATTTAACTTCCCACTAATTTTTACTCGATTATATACCTTGTCTTTGGTTTTTATGTTATCCATGGTTGTTTCATATTGCCTTTAAAGTACTTCTTCCTCTTTGGAATGTATATATGCCGTGCCTTCTGAGTTGCTTCCAGAAATTCCAGCATGCTGCACTGCCATCATCCCTGCCAGTGTTCTTTTCCAATCAATTCTGGCTAGCTTCTCTCTCATGCCTTTGAAATTCACTTTACTCCACTGCAGTACTGACTTTAGCAGCTCCTTCTCAAATAGTTGGGTGAATTCTATCATATTATGATCACTTTCCCCTAAGGGTTCCTTTACTTTAAACTCACTATTCAATTTCAGTTCCTTGCACAACACCCAATCCAGAATAGCTGATCCTCTAGTGGGCTCAACCACAAGCTGCTCTGAAAAGCCATCTCGTAGGCATTCTAGAGAGTCCCCTTATTGGGACCCAGCACCAAACTGATTTTCCTAATCTACCTGCATGTTGAAATCCCCCATGACTATTGTGACATTGCCTTTTGGCATGTATTTTCTATTTTCCATTGTAAGTTGAAGACCACTCCTCACCACTGTTTGAGGTGCTATACATAATTCCTTTCAGGGTCCTTTTACCCTTGCAATTCCTCAGCTCTATCCCCAATGATTCAACACCTTCCGACCTTACGCCATCTGATTTTATTTTTTTACTATCAAAGCCATAGCACACCCTCTGCCTACCTGCCTGTCCTTTCAATACAATGTTTATTCTTTGATCTTCTCCGTGGATTGTCACCTTGTTGTGGTGGAGAAGCTTGTGTGGTCCTGAGATCCCAAGAGCGATGCCGTCTGGAGCTATGCTCCTGGTAGGGTCACCATGGTGGTAAGGTCGAGGGTGAGGTCCCTGACAAAGAACAATCCAACCAAGACCTCAATTGTGGAACAGGCGGATGAATTTACTTCAAACTCAACGGCTGTGAAGGCGGATGAAGGCTGCAACAAATCCATCAGCTCTAATCATCGTGGTTTCCATGCTATTGGAATCAGTTGGTTGATTTGTGAAGTATCGTGTGCTTCTTGAAGTGCAACATCAAGTACATATTAAACAAATACACGCACAGGTGTCTTCGCTCTGTGGGCCACATCTTCAAGTCTTTCAGCGATCGGGGAGGGCGACGGGAGCAGGCAATGTGATGGCTGGAAGCTCCTGGTCAAGAACCGGCACAAAAGTGGTGAATACTTGGTTCAGTCGCTCAGTTTTTGGACAAAAGACATCAATTCTAGATGGAGGGAGCACTTTGAAGATCTTCTAAATCAGACCATCTCATTTGTCAGGAACGTGATTAACAACATTCCAAAACAGCCCGTTGACGACTCTGTAAGCAAAATACCAACGCTTGAAGAAGTCAAGGAAGAAGAACATTCAAAGCTAAGATTGGACTGATAGGCCACTTGCGAGCCCACAAATAGATCAACAGAATGAAGACCATCATCCTCGGCCTTGAGGGGTAGCCATGACGACATATCCTTGGACATTAAGCTCCGAGCTATAATCTTCTTTCAGCCACAATTCAGTGATGCCCACAACGTCATATATGTCAAACTGTAACTGTGCTGCAAGTTCATCTACCTTATTCTGTATGGTGCTTGCACTCAAATATAACCCTTTTCGTATCCTGTATTCACCCTTTTCAATTTTGTCCACCTTTTATGTTGCAATTTATTCTGTTGACTGCAATTTTGCCCCATCATCAATCTTACCTTGCTAGGAGTCTCTCTACCCACTGCTTCTATTTGTAAACCAGCTACCTCATCCTCAGACTATCACTCTGGGTCCCAACCCACTGACAAATTAGCTTAAACCCTCCTGAACAGCTCTCACAAACCTGCTTGCAAGGATATTGGACCTCTTTGGGCTAAGGTGTAACTCATCTCTTTTGTACAGGTCATACCTTCCCCAGAAGAGATCTCAATGAGATATAAATCTGAACTTCTACCCGCTGCACCATTTCTTCAGCCACACATTGACCTGCCAAATCACCCTATTCTTAAGCTCACTGGCACGTGGCACAGGCAGCAATCCAGAGGTTATTACTCTGGAGGTCCTGTTTCTCAGCTTTCTACTTAGCCCCATAAAACCTCTGTTCAGGATTTCCTCACATTGTCTACTCATGTCATTGATACCAATATGTAGCAAAGATTCTGGCTGCTCAGCCTCGCCCTTGAGAATGCTATGGATCTGATTCAAGACATCCTTGAACCTGGCACCTGGGAGGCAACATACCATCTGTGCTCACAGAATCTTGCCTCTCTTCCTGTGACTATGGAATGTCCTATCACTGCTGCAGATAGAACAGGTTCACAGGTTAGCTTTATAGCAGAGCAGGGCTAACCTTTGGGGAAATTATACAGGATCTAGTAGATGTAAATTGGGTAAGTTTCACCAAAGGGAAAGGAAAAAGTGACAAGTGGGTGGCTTTTATGTGTGTGATGTCAGGAGAAGCATGTTCCTGTTAGGGTGAAGGATGAACCGGACAAGTTTAGGGAACCTTGCCTCATGAGAAATGTTGATGCTCTGGTCAAGAAAAGAAGCAAGAGTACCTTGGCTTTAGGAGGTCAGGATGAAGTGAATCTCTTGACTATAAAAATATTAAGATGGAAATCAAGAGGGCAAAGAGAGGGTTTGAGATGAATCTGGTGGGCACAGTTAAAGAAAATCCCAAGAGGTTCCATCAGTAAAAGGGTAACTAGGAGAGAATGCTCCCTCAAACATCAACAGGGCTGCCTATGTCTCATGCTGCAGGTGAAGTGTGGGATTTTTAAGGAATATTTCTCCTCAGTGTTCGGTGAGGAGAGAATCACAGTTGCTCAAGAGACAAGGGAAACAAAAGGTGATAGTTTGGAGGATTCTCATATTACCAGGGAGGAGGTATTCACAGCCTCATAGTGCAGTAAAATGGTTAACTATCCCGGGTTTCATTGAGCACTTTCTCAGATTTTGTGGAAGAATGGAGAGGAAATGGTTCCTTAAGGTTGTTATAGCCGGGGGGAGGGGGTGGTTAATGGGGACAAGCTTCCAATGGTGTGCGGCTCAAATAGCCTCTGACAACCAAGTCCAGGTCTTGGCCTTCACATGTGGGTAGGCTCCTTAGCCTGGCAGAACCGTTTCTACTGACAGGACAAGGGGCAAACGTGGATTACTGTTGCCTTAAAACCAGTCACTTTGGGCAGAAGGGGCTTGTCAGCTGTGTTTGGCAGCTCATATAAGAGAAGGAAAACTCTGTTCTCAAACCTCTGCTGCCTTGCGGCTATACTCACGTATGGGAAAGGCTTCAGGTGTAAACCCTGAGGGAAAAATCCAGATTTGGAGTCCCTAAGGCAGTCTTACATTTAAGTTCAATGTTGACTGGCAGCTTCTGCGATGCTGCTGGTGCCAAACTGTATTGGCCTCTGCCATTCCTTTGGGTTCATCAGCTGCGTGGGGAGGGGAGCTTGCTGCACGGGCGACAGCTTTCTCTGCAGATTGTACCGCTCAGGCTTGCGTATCTAAGCAGCTAGGATGCAATATCCATGGTCAACTCTGACTGAAAGAGAGGAAATTGCAGAAATCCTTGTGGAGAGATTTGGTTTGTCACTGTTGAAGTTTCAGGAGACTGTAAGGTGGCTAATGTTGTTCCATTGTTTTAAACAGCTAGCAAGGCCCAGTCAGAGAATTACAGGCTGGTCAGCCTGGCATCAATAGTGGGAAATTACTGTAGGGCATTCTGAGAGACCAGTATTTGGATGAACCAATTAGGTGGAGGTGGCTTGGCTTTGTGCATGGCAAGCCTTTTAGCATTTTTTGAAAAAGGAAACAAAAAGATAGATAAGGATAGGATAATGGATGTTGTCTCTTTGGACTTTAGCATGGCTTTTGACAAGGTTCAATAGGTAGTTGGTTTGAAAGGCTGGGTCCCATAGCATCCACAGAGACTTAGTTAAGTGAATTCAAAATTGACTTGAGGTTTGGAAGCAGAACTTGATGGTTGAAAGTTGGTGACTAGTGGTGTATTGCAGCAGTTAGTCATGGGCCCCCTTTTATTTGTTATTTATATACATGATATGCAGGCAAATACACAAAACTTGATAAATAAATTTGTGAATACATGTGCATAGTTTATTGAAAGTGGAATCACAGGTAGACCAGATGGCAACAAGGGTGTTTAATATGCTGTCCTTCAACAGTCAGAGCATGGAGTATAGGAGCTGAGATGTTACGTTGCTGTTGTGCAAGAGAGAGAGATCAGTCAGGTGTGTCTTCATTCCTTGGAATGTAGGAGAGTAAGGGGTGACCTTATAGAAATGTTTAGAATTTTGAGAGGCATCGTTAAGGTGGATGGTAAGGACTTCCCAGGGTGTGGAAGGCTAAAACTAGGAGATATAGATTTAGTTTGAGAGCGGAAAGATTTATAAGGGGACTATGGTGCAGCTTTTTCACGCAGAGGGTAATGAGTATACGAAGTGAGCTGCCAGAAGACGTGGTTGAGGCAGGTACAATAACGTTACTTAACAATGGGTGGGTACATAGAGGAGCTTTAGAGAACTATGTGCTGAACATGGGCAATTGAGACTAGCTGGGTGGACACTATGTTTGACGTGGGCATATTGGGCTGAAATGCCTGGGTGTGTACCATATTGCTCTCTGACTCCATGACTCCATAATACTATCATCAACATCCAGGATTAAAGAGGAGAATGCAAAATGAATGCTGCTGGTCCCACCACACAACATAAAGCTTCAGAATTTAGACTCAAGTGGTAGTCAGCGTGAAAAGTGTGGAAATGGCCAACTGACATTGATTCTTCTCTGGCAATGGAAAAAGAAACGTAAGTGAAGAGTCCAGCTATGTCATGTTTTTCGATGGCTGACATGGCATTTCTCGAGATAAATCTCACTCATATTGAGTAGCACAAATATGTGTTAAATGGTTCACGGTGGTCAGATAATTTCTTTGTAAGCTGTTTTGCTTCACCCCTTGTTATTGTTGAGCTGGAGTAAAGCAGTGGCATATGCAATGGTGGTAAGCCTCTGAAACTGTGTTGCTCCCAACTCAATGCAAATGCTGTTTGAAGGTCATTCCTATGAAGAATATTGCAACCTATGGATGTGACAGCTAAGCTGACTTCATCAGAGTAAACTTTAGCCAAGAGTGGTCTTGTAATCAAGTAAAGTAATGAATTATGGTTTGGGATATTGCTAGAACATTGATAAGATTGTTGAAGTCACAACTAATTCCTCTATGTCTTAACTGGAACTAAGATTTTTGGATAAATTTATATTGTTAGAAACAATGAATAGCTAATTATTGTGAATATATTAGCTATTCATCTACAGATAAAACATTTCACTAACTACTTACATGAGAAAAGTTGTCTGAATATAAAATCTTCACAAATCAGCATTTAAAATATTTTTTTCTGAAAAGCAGAGTAGTTAAGAGATTTTAGCAGAGTGGGAGGGGTGGGTGGGGTTATTTGGCGATAAGTGACAATTTGTTTTCCAAGCCAATGAGATATTTCCCATTTTTACCTTCAGCTGTGGCTCAGAGGGAAAACAACTCAGTTGCTGATGACTGAACAAAGATATCTTAATTTTAGAGTCTCTGCAGATTCCGACTGAATTGAATTTTGCCATCACAATTCAAAAACCTTAACTGCTGAGCTGTATAGTTAGAATCCATGGGGAGAAAAGCTATGTTTCAGACTGTCCAGGTGGCCCAGGTGCATGGTTTCAAATCTGAAGCGTAAGACACGTGCTCTTTCCACTCCAATAATGCCAACAAGAATTCCCAGTATTTCCTGTATTATTTTTCCTGTTTATTTCAGATTTCTAGCATCTTTGGTTTCTTGAAATGATAATTGTATTCACCATAAAACCTTGAAGTGTCTGATTTGTGTGGTAGAAGCTGAATTTAATATGAACTGCCTGCACGGGTGAGAGGCCAGGTACTCCATCTTACCCACGCAATTTCTGACTTAAAAGTTGCTTGATGCTGGCAATGGAGAGTTCAACATGTCAGTACATGGCCAACTCTACTGTTGCAATGAACCCACACTCAGGTTGGAGGAGCAACACCTTATATTCCATCCGGGTAGCCTCCAACCTGATGGCATGAACATCGATTTCTCAAATTTCCAGTAATGCCCCCCCCCGCTTCAACATTTCCCATTCCCTTTTGATAGATGGCATGGTATAGTATAGATATATTTGTGGCTTTAACGCAGGAACTAATGAGGGTTTAATCATATTTCTACCATTATATCGAGACTTGCATTCCTAAATGAGCGTTGGAAGTAAAATTGGTTTGGAATGAGGGAAGAGTTATCAACATCCGGCATTTTCTCCAAGATGATGAAAAGTATGTGAGATGTTATATAGCTGTGCTTTCATTATGTCTTGTTCTATGTACTGCTAATACTAATTTCACCCTAATCACATGTAATTCTTACACTGAAGAGTTAATTGAGATGAAAGGAGTTCCTTTTTGAAACTGATTCTAGATATGCAATGTTTTGTATAAAAAAATCATACTTTCTCGAGCCTTCTGAATTTTAAGTGTTAGCAGTCAATTGGAATTAATAACTTGATTAAATCTTTATTATTCATGCTGCTCTTAGATGCTTCCTGTTATATTTTATAACTTCAAAACATTAAGCTAATTCAAAGGAAAACCCAGGAGTCTGAAATGAGGGTCTAACTTTGTGTATATGTCAAGCGAGGCATGCATGTATCATGTGGTTTCATGATGATGTATGCAAATAACGTATTTGTACGTATGACCCATGATGAATTATTTAAATGAATAACAATGCTTAATTAAACAATACATTACTCAAATATTGTTGAATTAATAAATACACAACTCTTCTTTTTATCCTTTTCTTCTTATTTCAAGGGAAAACAATCCTCTGTTTGAAACTTTTTTTTCCCTAAAGCCATGCACTTCTGCTTTTTGTTTAATTCACCACAAAGTTCACAGAAGAGTGCCATTCAGTCATGAGCCCAGATATTACATGTGAATTTAAGTAAGGTAATGAGAGAACAGAACACAATAGAATACAAATATACAATATGAGTTTTTCCTGGTTTCTCCAGTTTCCTTCCACATCTCAAAGATGCTAGAAGGTTAATTTGCCACTGAAAGTTTCCCCTTAATGTAGCTAGGTGGCAAAAGAATCAAAGTGGGAATTGAAGATATATGGAAGAAAAAAGGGTGTAGCTTTACAGAAAAGTAGGGAGGGAAATGGGAGAGATGAGATTCACTGCTGGATGCTGGCATGGATCTGATGGACCAATAGGCCTGTTTCCAAGTTATAGAATGTCATTAAGTAAGTGAGAGAATTCATTGTGTTCAAAAAGGAGAGACAAGAAACTGCAGATGCTGGAATCCGAAGCAACACACAATCTGCTGGAGGAACTCACTGGGGCAAGCAGCATCAGTGGGAAGGAAGTGCCCCACCTGTCGCTGATGCTACTCGACTTGCCAAGTTCCTCCGGCGGAATGTGTGATGCCTTTGCTTAGATGCTTATGAGCAAGGACTGCTATGGACCTACTAAATTACAGATGTCAGGTTCGACATTCAGCTGAGGGTGTTTTATGCTGAGGGAATCCACCTCAGCATTTCCAAACTAGCCCGACAGCATGATCTGGAAACTAGCAAGACAAAGGTACATTAAAGTCACTAATTTCTAATGACTTTGTTTTAATGTTTGAATTATCTCTGTGCTTTATTGAATTTTAATCAGTATAATTTTCTTTTAGAATTTTAACTGCTAAGTGCTTTTAAATGTAAAATTGCTTTAATAGTTGGTGAGATATTAAAAAATTATTAAACTGCCACCCAGCCTTCACGGGAATTAAGGCAGGACCTCAGCTGAGGCTTGAAATCTTGCCACACATTGCCATTTGACTCCTGGACATGGGAGTCAGTATGTTCAGCTCTTTATGTTTGTTCCAGTTAAGCACAGATAGAGCTGTAGTTGATAAGTCCAGGTTTCAGCTGAATGCAGCTTAGCTCAGCCCAGCAACATACTGTATATTTTGCAGCTGCAGTCATGAAGAGGATCTCTACATTTGCGGCTGTTTCCAGGATTAAATATGGAATTCAGAAGATTGTTACCTGAATTATTGTTTCCATCCCATAACCACTTAATATGCCAGAAGTTCTGGCTTGCCCATTGAACTCTAAGTGACTTTTAACAATGCATTAAGACTTAATTTCCTTCATTACAGCAGCTACCCTATTTTAGGAATACTTCCTTGATTGTAAATTAATTTGAGATTACCTGACGTTCTGAAAACCTCATTAAACAATTGAAACTTTTATTGTAACTACTGCCAAACAAGTTCTCCACCATAGAAAAATTATTTCTGCCAATGTGTGGCTCATTCCTTCAATTTTTAAGCATTCTTGGAGATTGGAAAAATATATATTGTGCTTATTACTTATTGTCTTTTTTCTCTCCTTTAACCCAACCCTTCTTTCTTTCTGTTTGTTTTACTTTCTGCTATTGATCTGCCTTTGAATCATACATGCTAATGTTCCATGCCTGGTTTACACATGCAGTGCACCGCTGGACAGCTTCAGAGCTAACTGAGCTTCCTGTTGTGTCAGCTCCATTGTGGGCACTAGTCTGCAAAGTACCCAGGACATCCTTAGGGAGCAGTGTCTCAGAAAGGCAGCTTCCATTATTAAGGACATCCAGCAGCCCTTTTCTCACTGTTACCATCAGGAAAGAGGTACAGAAGCCTGAAGGTACACACTCAGCAATTCAGGAACATCTTCTTCCCCTCTGCCATCCGATTCCTAAATGGACATTGAAACTTTGGACACTACCTCACTATTTTCTTAATATACAATATTTGTTTTTGCACATTTTCAAAAATCTATTTAATATACATAACTGATTTACTTGTTTATTTATTATTATGCTTTATATTATTATTATTATTATTATTATTTTCCTCTCTCTGCTAGATTATGTATTGCATTGAACTGCTGCTACTAAGTTAACAAATTTCACATCACATGCTGGTGATAACAAACTTAATTCTGATTCTGATTCTGATTCTGATGATAATCACAGTCTTTAATGGGCACATGCCTCAAGAGTCAAATACGTCATGTTAACAATTAGTTAAAGCCAGCCTCCAACTCGTAAAAGCAAGAGATCTTTTGTCTGTAAGCTGGTATCAAAAGAGACAGTGAAAAATCCTAGAATGTAGAGAGCATCAGCACTAGGGTAACCAGTATAATGAAGGAGCCCTGTGGGTCCTGTGTCTCCACTTGGTAATCCAATGAATGCCAAGATCCAGCATTCATTGACTAACTGAGTTCTTACTATACATAGTTAGTGTGTGGGAACTATATCCTTGCAACATTGATGGTGAACCCTAGTCCAAGAGGACACATTGTTCATTGGCTTTGAGTATGTGGATGACTATGTGAAAGTAAGATATAAAACAAGACATTCTAAATCTCTTTTCACAGGCATACAAGTCTCTGGGCAATTTTATATTGATGTAGTTAACAGATTATGTTGTTTTGTGGATGTAAATAGTTAATGAAGGTTTTTATGTGTTTATCCCTAAGTGCACCTTTTAAACGCCAAGTGAAATAACATTTGAAACAATGCTGTACCAGGCTTTGTTATTAGTTATGTCTTTGCTTCCTTTAATAAGAAGTGTTCTGTTGATGGCTTTTCCTCTATAATTTGCAGCAACATCGAAGAGCTAAAGACGTGCAATTTACAAACCAGCTGGCTAATTCATCACAACTTTCATGAACTTTGGAGGGCAAATTTATTCCAACTTGTCCTTGGATCAACTGACTAGATCTGAAGAAATTATGGTTGAACTACACGCTTTCAAAACTCCTGTGGATTTTCCTGTTTGAACAACGTGAGACCCTAGCATGCGCTTAAATTTTAGTAATCTTTGACTTTATTTTTAAGGAACCTCGTGGTGCTTCTCTCAGGTAATTGTCCAGCATGGTTCTCAAAGGAAGCATTAGATTTCCAGAAAAGGTTTGTAGTCATCTGCAATAGCTATGAGGTCACCCCTTCTCATTCATCATTTATGTGGTCTGCTGCGGAAGATTCTCCAATTCCTATACAGAGCTCTGCTACGGAAATGATCTCAAACCTTGCAGGTCTTATCCGCCTAGGTTCTTTCTTTGCCACAGTGATCAGATGCAGTTGGCATGATTAGACATAGCTGAATGAAGGTATCAAGCCTTCTTGGTTAGCCGTCAGCTGGAGGTTGAATGGAATGGAAATCCCTTCAGTTCAGTGGTAGCATATCAATTAAAGGAAACAGCAAGGGACTGTGATTCAAATCTCACTGTGGTAATTTGATCTGTTAATCTGATATTAAAAGTGAACACCAACCATGAGTAACAATGGCCCCAAAATTACCAGTTTATTGTAAAAATCAGGTTGATCCATTTTTGCCCTTCTGTGCAAGTAATCTGTAAACTTATATGTGATTCCAGTATTGCTGATACCCAAAACAGTCTAAGATGCCACCCAGTTCACGGGCAATTAGGGACAAGGAGAAATGCTGGTGTTTAGTTTTCTGAGAGATTGCAGTGGGTTATCTGCCCCATAAGTGAAGTGCACATCTTATGGTCCTGGACCATATAGAGGTTTCCAACCTTGCAAGTAGATGTTCTCCATGATTTGTGGCTGGAACAGGTAGCATAGTTCATTCAGGCTTTCATGAAGAATAAACATCTCCTCACTCAGATTCAGTATGAGAATTGCTCCTAAAACACTCATGATCCATGTGACCCCTGTGCTGAGATCCCTACTTTTTTATGTAGCTGTTTGTCCTGCTCAGCTTGTTCTCCCATCCTGCTTTATTCCAGGCACGTGTCGACCAATATGTCGATTTTATAGGACAACTCACAATCCTTGTTCCAAAGTCCTTCACCACCCCATATAGTCCTCATGCTAGAGGTCTGTAACTTTGGATGTCAAAGTGCTAAACACATTAGCAATAGCCAGGAGGAATCAATAAATGATTAAATTGTCATAATTGATAAACTGTGTTAAGGTGTATCTGATGGTCTTTCACTGCTCTTAGGCAAATTTGAGAAGAAGACATTCTTGGAGCATTGCATTGGAGCATACAGTAAGTTATGACTAGGTTATTGAACCATTAGTATTCGTACTGGCATAGTGTGATTCAAGCCACAAATGTGCAGGTGCTATTGGGCTGCATAGTGCTACATATTCAGCATTCATCGTGCTCAAAGAAACCACATGGTGCAGAGCTGCTTTTTGTGAGGGGAAATGATAAACACATCTGGAGTCTGCTAATTTCTCCTTTTTACAGAGTTACAGACTTGCAGGCTTAATTAGTAAGAACGTGGATTCGATTCCAGCAGCTATCTCATTTTTGTAGCACTAATAAAGTACTTGGGCTGCAAGAGAAAATTGTTAATGCTATGTTCTCTAGTTCATATTTCTTCTGACAGTGCATTTCCACTGAAGGATTTCTTAAAGCTTTAATGAGATCTGTTTCAAATGAATTAGAGCAAAGAAATCCCTACAAGCAGTCATCTCAAAGAAACACAGCGTACAAGTATCAATACAATATGTAAAGCCCAGAGAACCTCAGACATACTGAAATAAAATAACTGATACCTGAAAATGTGTTTGCTATTCATGGGAGTTATGCATCAACAGAAGCTCTGGTATCATGAAACATAAACTCTTTTCAAGGGAGAGCACAATGTAGCTTCAAGAAATTGTGGCAGTCAGTGATCCTGTGCTACTATGAATAATTATTTATAATTATTATTAGAAGCAGTATTAGTATTCCTCATGTTGTAGAGGGCCAATTAGCCCATAGAGTCTATGCAACTTGAGCATTTCATCAGTCCCATTCACCCACTTATTAGATTTAGGGTTTGGGTCCATCTCAGCCTTTTAAATCAACAAAGGAATATTGCCATCATCACCCTGTAAATCACACTGGACAACAAAGATTTTGTTCCCTGAATTCTTTATGGTGTATCTTATGGATCTTATGGAACTGCTGTTCATGAACATCATCATTAAGTTTCCCTATCAGGCACCATTTTTGTGAAATCACCTATTTTTTGTGATTTCAATTCATAATTCAACTCAGAATAAATGATGCCAAGATTAAAGAAAATATTTTTGCTGGTCCACAAATCAAACAGGTCATCAATGAAAGGCAATTCTAAGAACTTCAAATGGGACCAGAGAAAATCCATAGAGGGCATTCAAGGATGTCGTTGAAAATTTTCTTGGCAACTACAGAGCACCGAGCTACGCGCAGCTGGTTGACAACATGCTTGAAGCATACAAAACCAAGAAGTGTAATATGTCACTGTAGATTCAGTTTCTGAATTTCCTTTTAGACTTCTTCCCTACAAATCTTGGCACTGTCAGTGACCGGCACGGTGAAAGGTTTCACCAGAACATTGCGGTTGCGGAGAAACAGTATCAGGGCAACTGGAATCTATCAACGCTGGCTGATTATTTTTGGACATTTAAGCAAGAATACTCAAACACTGAGTACAAACAAAAATCATCAACAAAACATTTTTAGCTCAGTTGAACTATTGCACTGTTAAGCAATTAAACACATTATAGTCAATAAAAGTTAATTTCTTTTTTCTCCAAATTCCTACATGATACAAGTAGTCTGAAATTATATTTGTGTTCAGCTTCAAGCAGTCTATCATAAAAAAATTCTGAGGAGGTAACATTTCTGAAAAAAATTGTTGTCAGCTGTTAATCAGATTTCCTCAATGGGAAAGCACTGCCCGATGTTAGCTGCACACATACAAGCGGTCCCATTCTCTCTGTCTGGCCAGTGTCTTAATATCTCACCCACCAGGAAAGTTGCTGTGAAAATGATCTGTTGCCCTAGGATATTTTCCTATGTGAATGAATGAGTGTGTGAGTGAGGATCTCTATTAGTCAGAGTTGACTATGGATATTGCGTCCTAGCTGTCTGATACACAAGCCTGGGCAGTACGATAAGGAGAGCAAGCTGTTGCCCATGTAGCAAGCTCCCCCTCTCCACGCACCTGATGAGCTTCCTGTAGAATGAGCTTCCTGTAGAAGTAGTAGAGGCCAGTTCAGTTGTGTCATTTAAGGTAAAATTGGATAGGTATATGGACAGGAAAGGAGTGGAGGGTTATGGGCTGAGTGCGGGTAGGTGGGACTAGGTGAGATTAAGAGTTCGGCACGGACTAGGAGGGCTGAGATGGCCTGTTTCCGTGCTGTGATTGTTATATGGTTATATGGTTATATGAACCTAAAGGAACGGCAAAGACCAATACAATTTGGAACCAGCAGCATCACAGGAGTTGCCAGTCAGCATTGAACTCAATGTAGGACTGCCTTAGGGACTCGAGCTCCAGACTTTTCATTTGGGATTTACTCCTGAAGCCTTCCCTATAAGTGGATATAGCCACAAGGCAATGGAGGTTTGAGATCAGAGTTTTCCTTCTCCTAGATGAGCTGCTAACCATGACTGGCGAGCCCCATCTGCCCAAAGCGACTGGTATTAAGGCTGTCATAACCCGCCTTTGCCCCTTCTCCCGTCAGTAGAACAGTTCAGCCGGGCTTACTAGCTTAGACACATGGGAAGGCCAGGAGCTGGACTTGTTGTCAAAGGCTATTTGAGGTGCGCAGCATTGGAAGCATTTAATAGGTGGTGAGAATTTGTCCCCATTACCACCCCGGTTATAACAACCTTAAGGAATTGCCTATGTGAATGGCGTTATATAAATAAATGTGTTCTTATTGTTTTCCAAATGTACTGTTGGGAGTTTTCCCGCAGATAGATGCCTGCATATTTCTGATACCGTCAGTCAAATGTATGATTACTGTCATATTCTTCAACATATATTTGTCAACATTTTCCTAAGAAACATCACTGTCATGTTTTCAATGACATGATATGAGATACAGAACACACTTTTCCAAATACAAGTAAATCCTGTCCCTCAAAATCTTTTCCAATAACTTCTCACCCACTGACATAAGGTTTAGTAGCCTATAATTTCTTGGTTTGGCCATGTTGTCCTTCTTAAAAAAAGGAACAACAATGGCTGTTCTCCAGTCTTTTGCTCCCTGCCCGTGGCTAAAGGATCTCTGTTGAGCCTCAGCAATCTCCTCCTATGTTTTCCACAGTGCTGAGATCAATCCCAAGAACACCAACCTTAATATTTTTCAAGAGACCCGGCACCTTCTCCTTCTTAACATCAACATACCTAGAATATCAATATACACATACCAAATCCCTTGGGATTCTTCTCAATATTACCTCATGTCTACTTTTAGCCCTCCTAATTCCTAGTTTAAGTTCCATCCCTTTTCTTTATATTTCTCAAGGGCCTTGACGGCTTGCTAAACCCTACACATGCTTTCTTTCCCTTTTTGAGTAAACTTACACCATCTCTTGTCATCCAAGTTTCCCAAGCCTTGCTCCCCTCAGAGCAGAGTGTGGGCTCCGCGCCATTTATTTCACCATGTACTGAGCTGAGGCTGAGGTTGCTTTCAAGAAGGAGCTAGATAGGTATCTTATGGATAGGGGAATCAAGGGATATGGGGACAAGTCAGGAACCGGGTATTGATAGTAATTGATCAGCCATGATCTCAAAATGGCGGTGCAGGCTCGAAGGGCCGAATGGTCTACTTCTGCACCTATTGTCTATTGTCTATTGTTGTGGGCATGCTCCAGCTGCTCCAGGCTTCATATCTGAGGAATCACTTCCAACCTACTTACTTTTATTGTTTTTATCCCCCTCTCTGCACATTGGTGTCTGTCGGTCTTTTTTTAATGGGTTCTTTTGGGTTTCTTGTTTTGTGGCTGCTTGTAAGATGATAAATCTCAAGGTTGTATAACCGATACATGCTTCAATAATAAATGTACTTTGAACTTTGTTTCTGAATTTTAATCAGTTGATCAACTGGTCGAGAACATTCTGACAGGCTGTATCACTATCTGGTATGGAGGTGCTACTGCACAGGACCAAAAGAAGCTGCAAAGGGATGTAAATCTAGTTGGCTCCATCTTGGGTACTAGCCTACAAAGTACCCAGGACATCTTCAGGGAGCGGTGTCTCAGAAAAGCAGCGTCCGTTATTAAGGACCTCCAGCACACAGGACATTCCCTTTTCTCACTGTTAACAACAGGTACAGAAGCCTGAAGGCACTCACCCAGTGATTCAGGAACAGCTTCTTCCCCTCTGCCAACCGATTCCTAATTGAACATTGAACCCTTGGACACCACCTCACTTTTTTGCTTAATATACAATATTTCTGATTTTTGCACATTTTTAATCTATTCAATATACCTATACTGTAATTGATTTACTTGTTTATTAATTATTATTATTTTTATATCATTTATTGTTTTTTCTCTTTTATATTATGTATTGCATTGAACTGCTGCTGCTGAGTTAACAAATTTCATGTCACATGCCGTTGATAATAAACCTGATTCTGATTCTGATCTTGAAGCGCCTCCTACATGTCAGATGTGGATTCATTCTTAAACAGCTGGTTCCAATCAACTTGCTACAGTTCTTGCTTAATATTGCTACACTTAGTTTTCTTCCAATTTATCACTTTCATCTCAGGACATAGAAGACAGCTCAATAACAGACCCTTCTGACACCATCTCTGTGCTATGATATCAATCTAATCTTACATGGTCCATATCCCTCTATTCCCTACCTGTTCATGTGCCTGCCCAAATGCTACTTAAACATTGCTATGATATCAGCTTCTACCACCTCCACAGGAATGTACTTCAGATACCTGCCATTTTCTGTGTAAATTATAACTTCCTCGCATACCCTCTTTAAAATTTCCACAGTCTTATCCTTATCCTTAACTGTCTTAAAAATTATGTAATTATAGTCAGTGGTGGAGGCAGATACACTAGTGAAATTTCGCAGGTATATGGAGGAATTTAAGGTGGAGGGTTATATGGGAGGCAGGGTTTAAGGGTCGGCACAACATTGTGGGCCGAAGGGCCTGTACTGCGCTGTATTGTTCTATGTTCCCAAAAGGATCCTCCACTGAAACTTGTATCACTTGGATAGTCTCATTCCCTAAAATAAGATCTAGCATAGCCCCATTTCTGGTTAGACAATCTGCATATTGTTTCAAAAAACCCTTCTGGATGCATCTAGCATATACTGCTTCACTTAAGCACCTGGTACAAGATATGTCATGGTGACCAGTTATTAATTTTGACTGATGGCCTGCTCCTAGCAAGATACTAATAGCCATTGAGCTCTGGTATATCTATCTGGCAATGTCTTGGGAACCTATTTTCCCTGGATATATCAGTCAGCAGAGGAAGGATGGAAAGTTCGGTTATCAGCTGCAACAGGCAATGGATAGCATCGGACTCTTACATAGTCAGAAACGTCAGCAGCTCTGTCTTGATGTTTGATTGCTTCCTACTGGATGACACCATTGCAGCAGTGGTGATCCTTATTCCAAGGAGTTCATGGGAGTGGCATCTATGCCATCACCATGTATGTGCTGTGACTTGCTTCTGCATTGACAATTCCCTTGCCTTCATTCTTATATCTCTCTTTAACTTTTAGACTTATTTTGATATTGAAATACTTGGAGACTACCCAAGTTGTTATGCCGTGTTCTAGTTATCTTTCTGTTCTACATTTCATATCTCCTTATGGCATAGGAAGTGGTTTGGCTCCTTGACCCTATGCCAGCTCTGAGTGCAACTCTTTCAATCCCATTCCCCTACTTACTTTTCTACAAACTATTCCTTTCCCCACTTCGTTACTATTCACACCTACTTACTCACCACTAACTCACGTCCATTTATTTATTTATTCATTCACTTATGAGATGTGAGCATCGCCAGCTAAGCCAGTATTTATTGCCCTTGAGAAGGTGGTGATGAGCTGCCTTCTTGAACCGCTGCAGTCCCTGAGGTGTAGGTACATCCACAGTGCTGTTAGGGAGGGAATTCCATGATTTTGACCCACTGGCAATGAAGGAACAGTGAAAGATTTCCAAGTCAGGATGGTGAGTGACTTGGAGGGGGATTTCCAAGTGGTGGTGCTCCCAGGTATCTGCTGTTCTCGTCCTTCTAGACAGAAGTGGTCGTGGGTCTGGAAGGTGCTGCCTTGGGAACTTTGTTGCACACTGCTGCAACTGTTCATAAATAAGGGGTAATTTACTGTAGCCAATTAAGCCAGCAGCTATCTCATCTTTAGTATGTTGGAGGAAACCAGAACATCCAAGGGAACCCCATGTGGTCACAGGGAAAACATGTAATCTCCACACAGACAGCACTGGAGGTCAGGATCAGAGACTGGACACTGGAACTGTGAGATGGAGTTTATCAGGTGAAAGGAATATCAGGTGTGAACAGTCCTTTTCTATTCTAAAACGTGCCAACAAACTTTCTACCAGAAATGATACAGAAAGATGAAGAGCTAACCTTGGAAGTTCTCTCTTTTTGACCATCTTTAGATTCCCATATGAAGTGCCTTAGGCGAGCGTTAATTTTCAGCTCCAATTTCTGATAGCATAAAGCCACCCACAACTTTACATGAAATGACAAAATCACGAATGTTAGTTGATGTAAGAAATACATAATTCTTTGCTGAGTCAGGTGCAGATGCTAGAGTGATGTCAGGATTAAGACTCATTGAATAGACAAGATGACACAAATTTGCTGACTGATTGGCTCCAAGATGGATGTGCTAATATGGCAACACTACCTTAAGCACATTTACAAAACTGAAAACATCTGCAAGTGTGCCTTTCTGGTCATTGGTAAGGTTATCAGAAAGGAATTCGTTAGCATAAGAAATCCACAAAATGCTGACCCTGTTGGTCGAAGCAAAATAACTTCTGTTATTTTGGGATTACTTACTGACATTTCATTTCTATAGTGGATTGTATAGGATCAGTATTATCTGTATTGCTAAGGAGTTAGTAACCATGGCAACGCCATGCTTATGTTACAAAAGTACCTGGCCAACCTCCCAGTTCCATAGCTAATCTAAATTGAAAAAAATTGAGTTACACTTCCTTGTTTCCAATGGACAAATAGGAAAGTGCAGCCCACGTACTCAGGAACATAACCTGGCTCTAACTAGAGTCCAGGCGGATATCTATTAATATCATCCCCTGAGCTACAGATTTTTGAAAATATGCAGTATAACCAGCAGCTGTACATATCTGAATAAACTGCATCAGGTCTCCATTATATTGTGATCAGCAATTCAATTAGTACATTGACTATTCTCATGGTTATTATACCACACATAGCTTTGCAAGGAAGGTAATTGATAAATACAATAAACAGCATTGATCTTAAATTTAAACTTCCTTATTCTTGAAGCTAAGGCTTTAGTAATCCCAGACTAATCAGTTTTGACTCCTTGGGTACATTGTATTAAGACAAAACCATACAAGTCTCCATTTAATTTTGTAAATGACTTTCACAGAACCTGGTATAGGTTCTTGAGTCAGGCATTGGAGGGAATGGAATTTGGACACACAAGCGTCAAGTTTTATTCAGTCTTACCTACCGTAAAACTTATGTATCTGATTATTCAGACATCGTGATAGTTTTGCACCTGGCTCACTCGGTTACTTTGAACTGAGTGGGGAGATCCAGAGTTTGAATTGAGTGGCCAGAGTTCGGAGTCTAGAGTAATAACTAAAGATAAAATGAATAGCGCTGGTCTCCAGAGTCAGTTGCTCAAGTCAAATTTCTCAGGCAAGGCCAAATGCAAGCAGGCAGCAAAACATTGCTGTGCTTTGCTAAGTCTTGACAAGCACTATGACAAAAAGAATGGAGTTAAATACCATCGCAATGAAATAATAATCAGCTGACACATGCATATTCATGAGCGCAATTGCCACATCTGCTGCGCTGGCGAATCTGTGGCTGTGACACTAAGGGCCAAGAGTGTGGGTCAGTTACATCATCAGGCTAAAGTTGGGGTCCACAGAATATTTATGTATTTTCCATTCTCTTTAGTGAACCCCATGGTATTTACTTGAAATGTTCTTATATTACTGAGTAACAAGTTAAAAAAATGAAATAAAAGTGTGCTGGAATACTACTGGCATCGACATTCAATTGTCTGGAAAACCTGCTGGTCTGGCACCAACAAGTCCCAAGGGTATTACATTATTGGAAATTGAGAGGGAAAGGAAGAGATGAGAATCATGGAGTCATAGAAAACTACACCACATAAACAGGCCCTTTGGACCATCTAGTTCATGGTGAACTGTTATTCTGCCTAGTGCCATCAACCTGCATCTGGTCTGTAGCTCTCCATACCCCTCGCATCTTGGTACTAATCCAAACTTCTCTTAAGTGTTGAAATCGAACCTGCATCCACCAAGTAGCAGCATGTTCACACCTGCACCACCCTCTGAGAGAAGAAGTTCCTCCTTCAGATTTCCCTTAAATATTTCATTCAAAGAACAGAGAGAGAGAGCCCTATATTGCACAGTAGAGCATATTTCGCTCTTATTTTTTCTCTCTGAAAACAAGTTAATCTCTCCGAACTCACTTTCGTGACCTTCAGTTCTGAAAATTTGCACAATTTCTTTATTTTCTGCACATTGGATGTTTGGTGGCCTTTTTAATGGGTTCTTTTTGGATTCTTTGTTGGCTGCCTGTAAGGAGAAAAAACCAAAGGTTGTAAATAGTATAATTTTGCACATTATTTACATCTACTTAATTTAAAATGACTCTGAACATTAGGGATGTCTAAATATTATCTGAAGATCTTTGACAGCAGCAAGCTTGTAATAAGGCAATCAGTGGTTTTTGAGGGTATGTGATGGGGGGGGGGGGGAAATGCCTCATGAAGTCTATTTATCACTTGTGACCTGTTCTGATTTGTTGTATGAATTTAGGTAAAGAGTGAGTCGGCTTGACAGGCCCTTTGTATACAGGTCAGAATGGCATGGTGAGTGGGCACTATAAGCAGAAGTCCAGAAGCCAGGCCAAATCCAGGATAACCCAGGTCATTTTTCAGACCTCTGTGAAAGAAAACAACATCAAAAAGACTGACCATCATACTCTGAATAGTTCATTCAGCACCAAAATGTATATATTAATCTTATGAATAAGAAAATGTCTGAAATTTGCAAAGTGCATTTGGTTTATTTACTGTGTATCATGAAAAATGAAAATTCAAAACTGCAGAACATGTGAAGCTAGATGACGTTATGTAAAAGGTTTTCTTGGAGAATAAGAGAAATGATAAAATACATATTTTATTTTAACAATTCAAATGGCTGCAAGAGTAATTTTTATTTATAATAGAGCCATGAGAGACTGTGAATGTGCACAATTTGAAGCAGCTGGTCAAAAGCTGATGTCTGCCTTGAATTTTGAATGTCTGGATGAAATTTAATGATGGGCATATTTCAGCCATTAACACTTTGGGCAACAATCACATAAAGCTAGAGGAACTCAGCAAGTCAGGCAGGGTCTATGGAGAGAAATGGATGCTTGATGTTTTGGGCTGGGAGACTTGTACCTGTTACAATATGACTTTGTGCAAATTTAGACATTTTGTACAGAATTTTTGATTCCAAATTATGGGTATTAATTGAAAACTATTTTTCATAATTGATCTCAGGGATGTAAGATATCAAGTTTCTCTGTTCTAAATCTATGTCAGTTATATTATTATTAACATTATTATTGCATAAATAACCTTTATCTTCTTCTGGTAATTTAACTTTTTCCAACTATATTTAAATAATTACTCTTAAATAAATTGATATCAAAGCATTATGGAGTGCAGGTTCAGAGGAGGTGAGTTTGCCATGAAGGCAGCCACTGAAGATAGTCACAGTGCCAAGGTTATAATTAAAAAAATTCCATATCAATTTGACTCCAATATAATATTTCTGTCCAGAATTTCTGAAGTACAGTTGATTGCAGTTAATTGGGACATATCGGGTCCAGTATATTTGGGCTCAATTAAGTGGCTGCCCTGAATGGTCGAAGTTTCATGGAAACAGTTAAAAGGTATAAAAAAAACCTACTGTTTAACTGCTTAACAATTTGTGTATTTAAATGAAATACAGATCAAATTATAACACAATACCTCAACAGTACTATAAAGCTGAGTATTATTTCCTAATAATTATTGACAGAGGAATTCATCTACCATGCTCTTTTGAGTGACTGCAAATGATCAAAATCAGTGCAGTCTCCTGGTTCAGATAATAGGCTACCTTCATAGAATGCTTTAGAGAATTTGATCCTCCAAATTTTCATTTTCAGTGTAACATTCAAGATGATTGCCAATACCTTCATAATACTTAACTTGTTGAGGTAGTGAAATCGTTTCATTTTCACTCCTTGCCGTTTCCGGCATCTCTGAGCCTGAATTCTCAAACCCACAGTGAACAGAACAGTTCTGAATTGTCTTACTAATTATTTCTCACTGACTACCAGTGACAAAAATCACTGCTCTTTGAACACAAACACACACAATTGACACTATTTAAAAAATGCATTGCTCTAAGCATGATATAGGGTCTAAAGGTAATGCCAGTGCATGTGACTGATGCTGGTTAAAAACTGTTCCATAACAGTCTGCTGCCCCAATTAAGTGGTGTATTGTCACACATAAACTAAGGGAGCTTTGGCTATTTTCTTGATTTACTTTTTGTTTTTTAAGCATTGTCTCAAATAAATAGCTGCCCCAAGTAATGAATGGCCCAATTAACCAGAAGCCACTGTATACACAGTATAAGGTATTCTTGTTGAATTTCAATGATATTAAACATTATGTTTACATTGCACATTTGTAAGTAATTCACTTCGGGAAATATACAGAAACAGAATTAACTGAGGTTATAACTTAAAAAAAAGCCTGCAGATGGTCTAATTGTACCTGCTCACAAAACATATTTGCATGTACTTTGATTTTCTTTGCTCTGCACTTCCAATAAATAACAGTTAATTAAAGTGAAATGATAATGCACTTTGTGCTGATGACCCTTTACAAAAACTGAATGATTTCTAACTTTCCTGACTGTTTTGCTGCTTAATTAACTGTGCAGAATAGAAAAATATAACAACAAATTCTACTTTTAGAGGTAATCTCTATGGCTATGCTGATTGTTTATCACATGACAACTTTAGGACAAAGAAGTGTTACATAAACAATATTGAAGGAGTCCAATTAAAAAGAGTGGCTAAGGAATGCAAGATGAATTTCATTGTGAATCTGAAATGCATATTTGAAACAGATGTAGAAGCAATAGGGCAATTGATGGTGCAATTACTAAATGCAGCTCAATGGGAATATATCATCAGATGTTTCTCTTGATATGACAGACTCCATTAATAGCAAACAGAAAGGTTATTTCCTCCTGTAACATTATACTCAGAGAACTATGTTAACTAGGAAGCTCTACTATCATGGGGAAACTTTCAGAAAAGGTGACAAAAACATAATTTAGTCAATAAATCTTGAGTATCAAAATAACAAACACTATTATTAACTACTAATTGAATTGTTGCCCTTGATGTGAACTAGTTGTCAAGTAAAATAAACAAATAAAGAAACATTCGGAATTTTTGGTAATTTTACACTGCAATTCCATAATTAAGCAATGCATACCTTCTGATTTATTCTGCGTTCTTTTACTTTGGGGTCTCTCCTCTTTGTTAGATTAGTATTATTCTTAGAGTCCTGCCCTAGGAGCACACCACCTCACTGACCAGTCTGAGGAACAGAAATTGTCTCTCTTCTACGGCTGGAGAAATGCATCACTTGATTTGATTATCCCTGGCTAGATTCAGCTGGGACCAGACAATCCAGAAATCGAGGTCATGCCTCAGCACTGAAGTGAGCAGCCATGTGATCAGTACAGGCTGACCACTGCAATCGTTGCGAAGAGTGCTGAGCAGAGATTTTCCACATGATCTTCACTGGTTCAAAATAATGTCAATAATCGCACATTGTGAGCAGAGCATCAATTTTCCCCATTGAAATCTCTCCTGGTCAATGAAGGGGTTGGGTTTCTAAACAAAAGTTCTTTGTCACATTCATAAAATACATGATGAGTAGTGTTCGGATCCTTAGTGAAATACTTGAATGTTCTCAGTTGTACATTCCTCAGAATGTGATGTTATGGGAGAAGTAAGTGACAGTGAGTAATGTTTCTCAGTTTTTCTCATCACATAGTTCATCACATGATGCAAATAATATCCTTTGAGTAGCAAACTGACACCTTTATCTACAGATTGCAGTGTTAGGCTGTGTTTGGAGTGTTAGGCTGCAGAAATATCACCCTGACTTTGCTACACACTGTATTATCAGTGATGATCAGGGGCATTATCATTAATAAACTTAACATTTCATCTACACTTTGCCCTTCATGAATCATATGCTCGTCATCTAAGCCTTGCTATTACACATGCAGAACACTGGCAATGCTAGCTTCAACAAATCTTTTGAAGTTCTCCGTTTCCTGATGATAAACAAGGAATGGTTTAAATTTAAAATCACCAGTTCCATTGCTTCTGGAACAAGAGTCAAGCCCTTGCTTTAAATCCAGGGCAAATTTCTTGGTCTGATAGATACATGGAGAAATGTTGTGATAACCTCTTCAAATTACACCCCACCTTGTCAAAATAAAACAAATTAAGTACATTTCCAACATCTTTTATCACACCTTCTGCAGTTCTTCAAAATCTCATTTGCTGCAATAATATCCATACTGACAGCCTCTCCAGCCATTTTAACCAAACCCAAAGTATAACATTTGCATCAATGATCAAGGCAACAACAAGCATTTGATCTCATCGCTTCTTCCAGTAGATGTAGATCCCTTGTAGTCTTTCCCACAATATTGCTGCTTATGGTACTTCAATATGATGTGTGACTTTTCTTGAATTACCACGGCAGGTCAAGGGTTGGCATTTTGATTTCTGATCGCTATGTTTGATTTCTTTTCCATCTTCTCTAAAATCTAATGTTTAGCTCTTGTGGTGTTGAGGCACAAACAAACAGTCACAGGAGTCTGCCTCACAGCTTTCTTTTTCCCTGATGCTTGACACCGTCATGCCAGATTCCTGGGGAATAAAAATATCTAGCTTCTTCTCAGGTTTTATGGCTTCTCTTTCTTCGCCGTTGAGTTGATTCTTGATGTCTAGACATTACCGTGGACCTATTGGATGAGCTTGCAATCAAAATGCTACGTAGCTCTTGAAGCTAATGTATATTTCAGATACTGGTATATGACCAGATGGACATGGCTGGGAAAGAAGTGCAGAAGCAGACGTGACCTGAGATGTGTAAGACAACTTTCATTATAGTGAGCAAAATTCAAGGTTCAAGATTGTTTAATGTCATTTCCCATACACAAGTGTAAAGGAGAATTAAATAACTATTACTCCAGATCTGATGCAGCACAAAAAAACACAATAATATAGAAAAACGCAATAAATATAAATACATAAGAGCCATCAAAAGCTCCTCATGCATTAACTCTTTCATACCCAGGATTATTCTTGTCAACCTCCTCTTGAGGCTCTCCAATGCCAGCAAACCTTTCTTATATACAGAGCACAAAACTGCTGACAATACTCCAAAAGTGGTCTGCCCAATGTCCTATAAAGCCTCAGAATTGAAAGAAGCTCCAGAGAGTGATGTCAGGGGTAATTTTTTTACTCAGAGAGTGGTGAGTGCATAGAATGGGCTGCTGGCAACAGTGGTGGAGGCGGATATGATAGGGTCTTTTAAGAAACTCCTGCATAGGTACATGGAGCTTAGAAAAATAGAGGGCTACAGGTAAGCCTAGGTAATTTCTAAAGCAAGTACATGTTCGGCACAGCATTTTGGGCTGAAAGGCCTGTATCGTGCTGTAGGTTTTCTATATTTCTATCTTCAAGGAGCAGTGCCTCAGAAAGGCGGCATCCATTATTATGGACCCTAATCACCCAGGACATACCCTCTTCTCATTTTTACCATCAGGAAGGAGGAGGTACAGAAGCCTGAAGGCACACACTCAGTGATTCAGGAACAGCTCTTCCCTTCTGCCATTTGATTTCTGAGTGGACATTGAACCCATGAGCACTACCTCACTTTTTAAAATTATTTCTGTTTCTGCACTATTTTGAATTTAACTCTTTAATATACATACATATATACTTACTGTAATTGATTTATTTATTTTTTCTATATTATCACGTATTGTACTGGGGCTACTAAGTTAACAAATTGAAGAGGGCAGAGCTTGGTCAAGGTGGCGCTAAACGGCGACTCCTTTGCTTGCATCTTCAGAAACAGCTCTATTTCCATCTTTAATATCTCTGTTTTTCCCTTTCAGAGTTCTTTTGCCTGGAGTTACACGCTGACAGGTTCTCTGCGGGAATGGGACCCGCTCTCGGGGTTTCACGACTGGCCGTTATTCAACATGCCAAGGGTGTGGCCCGAGAGCTCAGCTCGCCTCCCGATGCCCAGGGTCTCGTGGCTCTGGAGACAGACGGATCAAATGTCGGTGCTGCGGCAGGAGATCAGTGTGTCATGGGAGTCGGAAGATATCTGGCCATGTGCCCAGACACCCGAGATCTATGGGCACAGAGCACGGAAAAAAGTGATGCAACAGACTTTTAACATCGTAAACCAGCGAGTTGTTTGTTATGTCTTCCATCTCGCTATGAAACAAAGACACCTCTTCCTCCCTTATTAGGGAGAGAGGGAGCCTGTGGTATGTCAAATACCGGGTGGATGAGTAGTCTTTGGGTTACTGCCAGTCTGTGTCTTTGCTGTTGCTTTGCTGCACACTTGAGTGCTCAGTGGTGGGTGCCAATAGTTTTTTTTTGCTGGTGGGGGGAGGGGGATCATTGCTTGCTACTGCTTACGTGCGGGAGGGAGGTTTTCCGGTGGGGTTTTTGAGGTTCAATCATTTAACTGTCATTCATTCTTCAGGGGTACTCCTCTGTTTTCGTGGATGGTTGTGAAGAAAAAGGATGTACATTGCATCCATTTCTCTGAAGTTAAATGTACCTTTGAATTTCATGACATATGCCAGTGATATTAAATCTGATTCCAATTTTCATTCTGATTCTGATTCTGATTCAAGGAAACTCATGGAATTCAACATTTGAAAGTAAAAAATATTAATAACATGCTCTTAGGTACAACAAGCTGGTACCACACTTTGTGCAGAGTATTTCACTGAAGCAAAGTGATAAAACAATAAGGCACAGTAATATTTTCACACCCATTGGCATTATTGTACTGTAGAATTATTATTAGATAATCATGTTCAATAGTTGCATCTTATTACTTCTCGATGATTATTGACAACATTTGATAGAATGAGAAATAAATAAGCTTGATACTTTTTCCTTGAAATGCCCATCATGATGAACAATTGGTTAAACAAAGGAATATCTCATACATAAATAATAATGTTAATGTGCACTTCCACAGTCACACTCTAGCATAACATACAAGCTCACGTTGTAATTTTCAGAAAGGTTGCAAGGCCTATTCTGCTGTGTAGAACAGATTTTTATGTGCTGCACTACTGAGTCAAAGAGACAAATGGTTTACTAGATGCAAAGAAGATTTCCAGCATGTGCAAAAAGGAAATTTGTTTATGGGTTTCTGTCAACTTGACGTGTTGATACACAAAAATCATAGGGCTTGCGGCAGTGATATCAGTTTAGGTGCTTTGTATGCTTGGTGTCACTGCTACAAAATTGGAGCATGTATGTGACTTAGAAATAATATAGAACCATAGAACCATAGAACATTACAGCACAGTACAAGCCCTTCAGCCCTCCATGTTGTGCTGACCCATATAATCCTTAAAAAAAGTACTAAACCCACACTACCCCATAGCCCTCTATTTTTCATTCATCCATGTGCCTGTCCAAGAGGCTCTTGAATACCCCTAATGTTTTAGCCTCCACCACCATCCCTGGCAAGTCACTCCTGGCACTCACAACCCTCTGTGTAAAAAACTTACCCCTGATGTCTCCCCTAAACTTCCCTCCCTTAATTTTGTATATATGCCCTCTGGTGTTTGTTATTGGTGCCCTGGGAAACAGGTACTGACTATTCACCCTTTCTATGCCTCTCATAATCTTGTAGACCTCTATCAAGTCTCCTCTCATTCTTCTACACTCCAAAGAGAAAAGTCCCAGCTCTGCTAACCTTGCTTCATATGACTTGTTCTCCAAACCAGGCAACATCCTGGTAAATCTCCTCTGCACCCTCTCCATAGCTTCCACATCCTTCCTATAATGAGGTGACCAGAATTGAACACAATACTCTAAGTGTGGTCTCACCAAAGATTTGTAGAGTTGCAACATGACCTCACTACTCTTGAACTCAATCCCCCTATTAATTAAGCCTAGCGTCCCCATAGGCCTTCTTAACTACCCTATCAACCTGCGCAGCGACCTTGTATGGACTTGAACCCCAAGGTCCGTTTGTCTTCTGGTTTGTCCTTCCAAAATGCATCACCTCACGCTTATCCGGATTGAACTCCATCTGCCATTTTTCAGGCCAACTCTGCAGCCTGTCTATATCCTCTTGTAACCTTCGACAACCAGCAGCTCCATCCACAACTCCTCCAAACTTTGTGCCATCTGCAAACTTACTCACCCATTCTTCCGCCTCTACACCCAGGGTCTCACTTACAAGAGTAAGTCTGAAAGAAAGGGTAAAGGATTTGTTGAGTATAAATGAAGGGGTTACCTGTACCCTGGCTTGCTTTGGGGAATATGCCACTGAAGTCAGCCAAAGTGTCTTTGTTCATAAACCCAGTGGCTCTCATTCTGCAGCTCTAGCAAACCTTGGTTAGATCATATTAGGAATATTACATATGTTACTCCAGATTTTCAGCACCTGCTGAACCTCTTGAGTTTAACACACCCATATTTTGTTTTATTCTTTGGATGGGGCTCAGAAGAGTTGGATGACAGAATTGTTTCACTTGATTGCCCACCTCATATATTACCTCCTAATATCAGATAGTCTAATATCAGAGAGTCCCAGCTTTGATTCTGTGCTGCCTCTCCTGGTTGCAGTAATTTATTTCCCACTGCATTTACGTACTCCTGGTTTGGTGGGAAGCATAGAACTAAGTTTGCAAATCCATGTAACTGTACTGAAGATGTTCAGATTGAGTTTACTAATACACGTTGCATCCTGCATTGTTCTTGAGAAAATCGTCCCTACAACTCTGGAGAAACTGATGTAGATTACCTGTCGGTTGCACTTTAATGTTCCTTCTCAGGCACTACATAATGGTACATTTTCACACCTCATCCCTTTCATGATTCATCTGGCAGTTCTAAAAATGGGTGCATTTACACTAGCTAAAATTAGCTAGATTATAAGCACTGACAGCTATTTCTTGAACATAGTTGCTGAAGAGTTATCAAACCAGTTTCTGTTATTAGCTTGCTACCGCCATTATTTCTCAAATGTTCCTTAATTATTATATTTTTGTTATTCATAGAATTGATTTTTACCCAGCACTTTGCTATATGTGAATATGCGGTAAGTTTTACTTTGTTTTAATGTCGCTGATCGTGATTAGCAACTTTTGCTTTAACTGATTATGAATGAACTTTTCATTGTCACAGCTTGTCATCTTGTAACAAATACAGATATTGTAAGATACCTAATAAGCTGTAAGGATTCAGTAAGGAGAGGAGGCAACGGCATCTGTTATCTTTGTGATACTGAATAATGTACGGTACTGGCTCAGGTGTCCAGTGTGAACAGTCCAAAAGTCTCAAGTTAGTATTGAAAGGCAGTGTTTTGAAGATAACCAAAAAGCAGAATTGGAAACTACTCATATTGCAATGAATCAAAGTTCAAAGTTCAAAGTAAATTTATTATTATCATATGTATGTATCGTCATAAACTACCCCGAGATTAATTTTCTTTCAGGTATTCACAGTAGAACAAAAAAATACAATAGAATCAATGAAGAAATACACACAAAGACTGACAAATAATCAATGTACAAAAAAGACAAAGTGTACAAATATATAAATAAATAAAGAGGAACATAGACAGATAAATAAATAACTAATACCGTAAACATAAAGTTGTAGAGCTCTTGAAAGTGGGTCCACAGGTTGTGGAATCAATTCATTGAGTGAAGTTATCCATGCTGGTTCAGGAGTTGATGGCTGAAGGCTAGTAACTGTTCCTGAATCTGTTGGTGTGGGACCTACGGCTCTTGTACCTCCTTCCCGATGGCAGCAACAAGAAGAGAACAGGCCCTGGAAGGTGAAGATCCTGATGACTGAAAAACAATTGCTGCTTTCTTGTGTCAGAGCTCTTTGTAGATGTGCTCAGTAGTGGGGAGGGATTTTCCTGTGACCTCAATCTTCCACCTCAGGCTGGCACTGATAAATGGCAACTCTTTGTGTTCAGCTCTGAAATTCTCATTTAGGACTACTACAGCTGAAATCCACAGCCGAAGCTATGGGTACTTCAGTAAACAAATTCCTTTTAAGACATTAAAAAAAGTCTATCACTTCTCAAAATCAACAGACCCCACATTGCAGACTCAGCTTGCAAGTGCAGTTCCCCTTTAAGAAAATAGAAATGGAGAAGGCATCCTGGTCTGCAGGTGCAATTGAAACACAGATGGCCTTAGATCCCTTCAATCCTGATTGACAAATATACAGTCTCTGAAAAGGAAAATTGAAGACCTCAGAGCAAGATTGCAGTACCAGTGGGACACCAGGGACCGTTGTGTACTTTGTTTCATGAAACATGGCTCATTCTCGCCATTTTGGATGCAGCACTGCAGCCCAATGGCTTCAACATTCTCTGCAAAGACAGATCGGTTGAGTATTTTAAAGGTAGAGGAGGTAGAGTATGCTTCATAATAAACTCAAACGTGAGAGTTCTGTCTAAGTCCTGCTTACCCGAACTGGAACATCAGGCAGTCAAGTGTGGTCTATTTTATCTGCCAAGGGAGTTTTCCACCAGCGCCTTAGTAGTGGTGTAAATTCCACCTCAGGCCAAATTCAGGAAGGCACTGGAGAAGCTGAGCACCATGAACAGCGGTCAAGAAACACTGCACACCAATGCCTTCCCTATCATTGCAGGGAATTTCAACTAGGCCAGTTTGAAGAAGTCTCTGAACTACCACCTGTGGAACCAGAGGAGCCAACATACTTGACCACTGTAACACCACCATGAAGAATGGTTACCATGCCATCCCACGCCTGCACTTTGGAAAGCCCCATCTACTGTACTTCTAGTCCCAGCATATAGGTAGAGCCTAAAGACTGTGTCAGCAGTGGTAAGCACCTAGAAGGCATGCTTAGAGGACTGCTTTGAGTTGGCAGTCTGGACAATATTCAAGGATTCTTCTTCGGATTAGCTTCACCAGGACCTATATGGATCAGTTCAGAATATACCAGACATACCCAGACCAAAATGATCCAAGAGATTTCTGGTCTCCTGAGGGCTAGATCTGAAGCATTCAAGACCATTAGTCGAGAACTATGCAAGAAGTACAGGTACAACATGTGGAAGGCTATTTTAAGAGTGCAAAAGTAACTCGATTGAAGTTAGAGAGAGAATTGAATGCACCTCAGGTCTGGCAGGATTTACAGACCATTACTTCCCACAAGGTGAAACCTAACATCATGAATGGCTGTGATGCTTTGCTCCCAGGTCAGCTATACACCTTTAATGCGTGCTTTGAGCGGAGGAATAGGACTACCCTGTGCGAATCCCTGTTGCATGTGGTGACCCTGTAATCTCTGTCTCGTTGGAGGCCAATGTCAAATCATCTTTCATGAGGGTGAACCCTCACAATGCATCAGGCTCTAATGGTGTACTGGGTAAGGCAGTAAAGAACCTGTGCCAACCATCTGGCAGGAGTGTTCAAGGACACCTTCAGTATCTCACCTGCTTCAAAAGGGCGGCAATCATACCAGTGCCCAAGAAGCGCAGGGTGAGCTGCTTCAATGAATATCACCTAGTTGTACTCATATCAATTGTAATGAAGTGCTTTGAGAGTTTGGGCATGGTCAGAATCGACTGCTGCCTAAGCAAGGACCTGGACCCACTTCAACTTACCTATCACCACAATCGGTCTACAGTAGATGCAATCTCATTGGCTCTCCACTCTACCTTTGATTACATAGACAATAGCAATACCTAGGTCAGGCTGCTGTTTATTGATTGCAGCTCAGTACTAATCAACAAGCTTCAAAACCGGGGTCTCTATACCTCTCTCTGCAACTAGATCCTTGACTTCCTCATTGGCAACCACAGTCAGTACAGATCGGAAACAACATCTCCTCCTCACTACAATCAACACTAGTGTACCTCAAGGATCTGTGTTTAGACCACTGCTCTACCCTCTCTACACCCATGACTGTGTGGCTGTACACAGCTCAATGGCATCTATAAATTTGCCGATGGCACGACTATTGTCGGCAGAATTTCTGACGGTGATGACAAGGCGTACAGGAGCGGGATAGATCAGCTGTTTGAGTGGAGTCGCAGCAACAACTTTGCACTCAACGTCAGTAAAACCAAGGAATCGGTACTTCAGTCTCACAAATTTCTATAAATGTACTGTGGAGGACATTCTAACTGGTTGATATGGAGGGATCACTGCACAGGATCCTAAAGGTCCAGGAAGTTGCAAATTCAGCCAGATCTATCTTGGGCCTAGCCTCCCCGACATCAAGGACATCTTCTAAAGACGATGCCTCAACAAGGTGCCGTCCATTATTAAGGGCCCCCATCACCTAGGACATGATCTCTTCTCATTGCTACCATTAAGGAGGAAGTTTAGGATCCTGATGACACACACTCAACATTTTAGGAACAGCTTCTTCCCCACTGCCATCAAATTTCTCAATGGACAATGAACTCACATGCGCAACCTCACTAATTTTTCTTTCATTGCTCTCCTTCTGAACCACTTATTTAATTTTATTTTATATAGATATTATTTCTTATTGCAAGTTATAGTTTTCTTTATTATGTATTGCATTGTACTGCTGCCACAAAACCACATATTTTGCAACATATGCCAATGATATTAAACCTGATTCTGATGATTCTGGGCTGTATCCATGACATTTTGTAGGCTTCTCCATTCTTGGCCACTGGTGCTTCCATATCAGGTTGTGATGTAGCCAGTTAGGATACTCTTCACTCTGCAACTATAGACGTGTGTTAAAGTTTTAGATGACATGCCAAATCCGGTAATAACAGATGTGCTGCCATGCGTTCTTTGAATTAACGTTTACATGCTGGTTCCATGGCAGATCTTCTTATATCATAATGCCAAAGAATTTAAAGTTACTGATTCTGTCCTCCTCTAATACTCTAATGAGTACTGTCTCATGGAATCCTGGTTTCTTCCTCCTATTGTCAATAACCATCTCTTTTGTTTTGAGAGGTTATTGTTCTCACTCAATGTTGTGCCATTGATATTAATTCCCAATACTCTGTTAGAACAGATATCCCTTGCTCTGTATAACAAGAGAATACTATAGATTCAGTCAAAGGCCCTTTTCATATTAATTACCTCGATAATACTGGTCGGAAATTATCTCCCCTGCTGCCTTCGAGGATAAATAGTCTTTATGGCTGAACACCATGCTGCAGTCTCTATGCTGTGGGCAAACACTATCCATTCATCTTCTTCTACTATGAAAATCCTCAGGCTTCGTGGTATTCAGTACACCACCCTATTAAAACTCTTCTAGATTTGCTACTGTCGTACTTTTCTGTGGATGCTTCTAGAATGTGTTTTTTCATGTTGTCAAGTAAAGGTAGTGAGGGAGAGATAAAAAGCTTGAAATTCTAGTCTTCAAAGCCATCCCATGACAAGTTCCTTTAGCTATGAATACCTTCAGAAATTCTAGTTGAATCACTGCAAGTTGAATTTAATTGAATTGACTATTACCTACATCCTTCATATACGTGAGAAGTAAGAATCTTTACGTTACATCTCTATCTAAGTGTGCAATGTGCAATTTATAGTAATTTATAATAAATAGTATGTAGAACAATATAGCAAAGAAATACAGTTGTCTGCATGAATTAATCAGTCTGATAGCCTGGTGGAAGAAGCTGTCCTGGAGCCTGTTGGTCCCGGCTTTTATGCTGCAGTATCGTTGTGCCTTTTTCACCACACAGCTCGTACGTATAGACTACGTGAGATCCTCAGTGATGTTTATGCTCAAGAACTTAAAGCTGTTCACCCTCTCAACCCGAGATCCATTGATGACAATAGGGGCTAGCCTGTCTCTAATCCTCCTGTAGTCCACAATCAACTCCTTTGTTTTAACGACATTAAGGGAGAAGTTGTTTTCTTGATACCACTATGTCAGGGTGATGACTTCTTCTCTGTAGGCTGCCTCATTATTATTTGAGATTAGGCCAATCAGTGTAGTATTGTCAGTAAATTTAATTAGCAGATTGGAGCTGTGGGTGGCAACACAGTCGTTAGTATACAGAGAGTAAAAGAGGGTGCTTATGACACAGCCTGAAGGGGCACCTGTGTTGAAGGTCAGAGGAGCAGAGATAAGGGAGCCCACTCTTACCACCTGCCAGTGATCTGACAGGAAATTCAGTATCCAGCTACACAAGGCTGGGTGAAGGCCAAGGTCTCTGAGCTTCTTGTCAAACCTGAAGGGAATTATGCTGTTGAATGCTGAACTGTAGTCCAAGAACAGCATTCTTACATAAGCATCCCTCTTCTCCAGATGTGTAAGGACAGTGTATAAAGCTGTGACTCAGTTGTGTCAGTAGTTGAATTGTAGGGGGCCCAGTGTGAGTGGTAGCATGCTGCAGATGTAATCCCTGATCAGCCTCTCAAAGCCCTCAAAGCATTTGCTTATTATTCAGGTGAGTGCAACAGGATGCCAGTTGTTCAGACATGTCTTTTTAGGTACAGGAACAATGGTGGATGTTTTGAAGCAGGAGGGTACTCTACACTGGAAGAGGGGAGGGGTTAAAAATGTCTGTATACACACCTGCCAGTTGTTATTTAAATACCTTGATATTCCACAAAGAATCATAAGTAACTTGTCTTCTCAGGCACCTTTACCAACCTGCGTTTTAAATATTTATATCTTCTCTCTGTAACTTCACTGTTTTTCCTTTGTCCAGTCAAAGGTTCAAATGTTCATTTGTTACCAAAGTATATCTCAGTATACAACTCTGAGATTCATCTTCTCCAGATAGCCACAGAACAAAGAAAACCATGGAAATTTTTCAAAGAGAAACATCACCCCCCCCCCCACCCACTCAACGCAAAGAAAACATACAAATTGCCTCAGATTTAAATTGCTCAATGGCAACAAGAGCATCAACCCCCTCCACTACCACAGAGAAACAAACCAAGTGAACTGCCTGCAAATTGCAAGGCTTCCTCTTCCCGTGAACACACTCTGGTGCCTCTGAGTTTGCCTTACATTTCTCCCTCTTGAGATCAACATTTTCCTTTGTTGGGGGGTTGGGGGGGGGGGGAGAATGGAGATTTGAAGAAGCTTGATAGCCGTAAAAACTTCATCCAAGTGTCTGCTCCCATCCCATGATTAGCGTTGCTTTTCTGCTTAGCATTTCTCTGCTTTGAGACTAAACCCTTTTTGAACAATCTGAGATTAGACAGGGGCATGGTGTGAGAAAGTGCATTGTTGGTTCTAGAGATATGAACTACTAGGATTATTTTAAATTAGTTGATAGCACAAACAGCATTGTGGTCATGGCGAGCTGTCATACACACCAGTGTACAATTACATCTTTAGCCATTTTTGCTGACTCAGAACTGGTTAAACTTCCTGAGCTCTGTAAAACCTTGTAGCACAATAGGAGCAGCTCATAATTTCATGGGCTGTTATCCTCCATAATGCTTCTTGGGCCTCTAATTGGACTTATTCAGTCCCGGGAGTCTTCATTTGAGTCCTCATTTAACCAATCAGCTGCTGATAAGAAGAAAATTCAACTATAGAAGTTCAGAGGCACAATCTTGATGTTCTAATTAAGGTTTATTTCAATTTAGTTTTTGAAATATTTGCAGGAAGATTTGGCAGTGATGTTATTGGTGAGGCAGACACTGTCTAATTAGTACTTCAGGGGGCTCCAGTAACTGTGCACTAGTTTACCAATGTTTATATTTTGTTTAGAGATGCAGCATAGAATAGGCCCTTCCAGCCCTCTGAGTTGTGCTGCCCAGCAACCCTCGAAAACTCCGATTTAACCATAACCTAATCACGGGACAATTACTATGATCATCTAACCTACCTGTCTTTGTACTGTAGGAAGAAACTGCAGCACCCGGAGAAAACCCAGATATTCCACGGGGTGGAAGCACCTGGACTCATTATAGAGGACACTGGGATTGAACTGCAAATTTTGACACCCCGAGCTGTAACAGTGTCACACTGACTGCAACGTTACCGCGTCGTGATGACCACACGCTACTGCATGCTACGGAACAGAAGGAAGCAAGCTTCTACTCGCAACTCCACATACCTTGAGTTCTGAATTATTACTAAGAGCAAAACAATTGAGACAAGAAAATAAAATACCCTGAAGCAGAGCTTCAGGTAAATGGTAATGGGTTGACTTCTGGTTTGGGGGAGAAGGGTGAATACTCACCATATCCATTGGCACCAATTAGTAATGCTCGAGTACTTTCACAGAAAAGGCAGTTTAAGATGGAGCATGGTGGAAATAGTCTCTAGAGGTGCGAAAGGCTTGCTATTTTGTTCATGAGATATATTCAACCCACTGTCATCAGCAGCTGGCAAAATATGAGATATTTCATCTCAGTGGACTACTCTAGTTACAAATGTTAAACAAATAAATCAATGTTAGACATAACATCTAAAAGGTCACATTGCTCTTCAATTATCTGATGCCCTTCACTCAACATCTATTAACTACATACACTTCGAACATCTTCTCCAGTTTGAAAAGATAAGGCAGAGGTATTACAATTTTTAGAAAAGCAGGGCTAACTTTAAAAAAAATGAATGTGAAAGAAATCTATTAAATCTGACATTGATGGATGTAAACCATTTTCGAGAACCACTAAGAAGGGAGTTAAGAATATGAATGAGTAGTGCAGCCACTTAATACTTAGAATGTCAGTGTCTCCACTGAAAATGCAAAGTCAGAACTTGAATTTTAACCAAATTTCATATTCAGAGGATGGTCATCAGCTGGACATCTTTTGGTCATCAAAAACAAACGTTAAGATTACCTGGCAGAGGATCACTTGCTACATATCTTTTAGGATCAGGTCTCAATATTTTAACTTATAAAATTTGAAGGGCTTCAACTCATTCAGGGTGGCTGTTTGCGTAATGATAACAGATTGTCGCAATCAATCACCAGAATTTAAATGTGGCCCTGTGTAATCTGCATTGCCCTTGAAGATAAATTGAGATGAACTTCTGTTGATAAATAACACCAGTGTTATTTTGGAGTGATTGGGAAAAATGGATTGTTTTCAAAGTTATGCACACAAGGTGAAAGATTTGAATGGTTGAAATGGAACAATTGGACACAATGCATCAGTATTTGCAAATAGATCAGATGAATCACATCTAGAGTAAAGGTTCAGCTGTTTATCCAGTATTGGAAATATGTAGAAATGGACTAAATATGGCAGCATGTGTACACCTCGTCATTAGAAAATTAAAATATTCTACATAGTTGAAATAGACATCTGAATGAAGTGTAGAGTGAGAAGAAGGTTGAGTAACAGGCCAATAATCAACATGAAGAAACTGACTCCCGATATTGAAACCGTAGACAACAAACAGGCAAGTTACTGAGACATTGGGTTTGCAAGGGCAAGAAAATGTACAGTAAGCATATTGCACTGCAGAGTCAGATCATAACTGATTGTCTGGAATTTGATTATAGAAGACATTTGGCCACTGCTTGATATTAGACCATGATATATCTGTGGATTTAAGAGATCTGTTCCTACACTCCTAGGATTTTATTTTCTCTGATCTTTCAGGATCATCCATTACATAGCCAACCACCTGTGTACCTTTCTGAACATAATAAATATGAAAACTTCTTCTTAAATCTTCTTAAATTAGGATAGAATGTTTGCTTCCTACAAATTCCACAACCTTTGTGGTCGTGATTGTCACCACCCCCAACCTCCCATCTCTAATCTTCAACTGCTGCTTGCAAAGTGGTTGGTGGTTAGAAATCACAACCAAGAAAAGAAATTTCATGCCAGGTTTGGGATGGTAAAAGGACGTTATTTGTCAGTTACTGGGAAGAAGATGGATGTGAGAAGTGTGTGGTAATCTTTGGGATAAAAGGATCAGGTGTACAATCTTTATTATAATCCTTTTATTTATTAATGGGACAACAATAAACATGGCTTCTCATTCAGCTGTAGGTGATTCATGACTTTGTGTTGTATTTGCTTGATGTTTGATTCTGTTGAATTGCTTTGCTATATTAAATGAAAATGAAGATAAACAAAAATTAAACAGGACATTTTCAGGGGGAAAAAAACTTTGCCTGCCTACCATCAGATTTTGAGGTTACTGTCTAGATCTGTATTGTAACCAGCTGCATGGTTGAGACTAGATTGATTCTCATTGATTGGAATTTGCATCTGCTGTCGTGTGATACAACTGTGAAAGAAGGTGGGTTGGGCATGGGGCTAGCAACCCCATCCTATAAAATCCCAGAGCTACAGAAACGCCAACAGAAGCCCCAAAGGCCTCTTCCTTGGGAGAGGTTGAATCTTCAAAGATGGGCTACATGTGGGGACAACGTGAAAGCTGGCCCAGGACAGAGGACCCTCGTAAGCTGCTATCGGTGGCCCATGTCCCAGTAGGTGTGATGGGCTCAAGTAAGTAGTGTGATGTAGTAATCACAATAGGTACTGCAGATTCCTTCAATAGTTCAATCAGATCATAGACCAGCTATATAGAAAATATAATTAGACCTTTAATAAAGCTAATCTTTAAATCTTTGAAAAGATGGAACTTTTTTTTGCAAATGACATTTCAGAAGGTAGAAGTCCATCTTGATCTTGTTTTCAAATGATAAAATATAAAGGACGGTGAATGTAAATGGAGTTGATATAAGTGGTGAACAGCAGGATTGCCCATCCATAGGGCTATTTCTCAATGATAAACGTTGAACAGCAAGAAGCTGTATACAGATGAATCTGTTGTAGTCTTTGTTGTGACTTTAATGTACAGTTCAAAGTTCAAAGTAAATCTATTTTCAAAGTCCATATATGTCTCCATATACTACCATGAGATTCATTTTCTTCTAGGCATTCGCAGAAAATACAAAAAAGTGCCATAGAATCAATGAAAAACTGCTCACAAAGATGGACAAACAGCCAATATGCAAAAGACAACAAATTGTACATTAGTGTGGAGGGCTTTACCTGTGATAGTTTGGGCTGTATCCAGGACATTTTGTAAGTTTCTCCATTCAGGGGCATTGGTGCTTCCATACCAGGCCATGATGCAACCAGTTAGTGTACTCTCCACCAAGCATCTGTAGATGTTTGCTAAAGTTTTAGATGACATACTGTTCCAAATCTTCACAAACTTCTAAGAAAGTTGAGGCACTGCTGTGCCTTTGTTGTAATGACACTTAATATGCTGGACCCAGGACAGAGTCTGTGAAACGATAATGCTGAGGAATTTTAAGTTACTGACCCTCTCCACCTCTGATCCCCAGATGAGCACTGGCTCATTGACCTCTGGTTTCCTTCTCCTGTAATCAAAGTTTAAAGTTCAAAGTAATCTCATTATAAAAGTACATATATGTCACCACATACAACCCTGCGATTCATTTTCTTGTGAGCATACTCAATAAATCCATAACAGAATAATAACAACAGTAGAATCTATGAAAGACCACACCAACTTGGGTATTCAACTAGTGTGCAAAAGACAACAAACTGTGCAAGTGCAAATGCAAAAAAGGAAATCATACTAATAAATAAATGAGCCATAAATATGGAAAACATAAGAGTCCTTGAAAGTGAGTCCATTGTTTGTAGGAACATTACAATGATGGCGCAAGTGAATCAGGTTGAAGTTATCCTCTTTGGTTCAAGAGCCTGATGGTTGAGGATAATGTTCCTGAACCTGGTGGTGTGGGTCCTGATGGCAGTCGCGAAGAGAGCGTGTCCTAGGTGATGGGGGACCCTTATGATGGATGTTGCTTTTCTGTGATAAGATTTTGTGTAGATGTACCAAATTGTGAGGAGAGCTTTACCCATAATGGACTGGACTGTATCCACTACTTTTTGTCGGAATAAGCTTTTTGGTTTTGTTGATGTTGAGTGAGAGGTGGCTGCTATGTCACCATTGAGCCAGGTTTTCAGACTCCCATAGCTTCTTTGGCTGATGATCACCATCTTTGATTCAGCCAACAACAGTGGTGTCATTAGCAAACTTACATATGGTATTAGAGTTATGGTTCCACACAATCATAGTTATTAAATGCCTTGAGGAGGAACTAAGTGCACAGCCTTGTGGTGCACCTGTACTAATAGTGATTGTGGAGAAGATGTTGTTGCCAATCTAAATTGACTGGAGTCTGTGAGTGAGGAAATCAAGGATCCAGTTGCATGAGGAGGTATTGAAGTCTAGAATTTGGAGGCTGTTGATTAATTTTGAGGGAAAGATAGTGTTGAATGCAGTGAAGATGTATAATTTACAAAATCCAGAGCATGTGTGCTCATGTGTGGTACAGTAGCATAGATGTTAGTGTAATGCCATTTCAGTGCCAGCGACCCAGGTTCAATTGTGCTGCAGTCTGTAAAGAGATTGTACGTTCTCCTCTAACCACGTTTGTTACCTCTGGATGCTCCGAATTCCTCCAACATTCCAAAGATGCATGGGTTAGTGGGTTGATTGGTCACATGGGTATAATTGAGTGGCACTGGCCTTTTGGTCCAGAAGGGCCTGTTACTATGTTGTATCTCTAAATAAAAATCAAAATAAATAAAAACGACCCTGTTTAGTGAACGAAACTGACTTTCATGCAGGTATTTAATATTCCTTCAGAAATTTACTAGGCAATTAGATAGAATAAGTCCTGAAGTATTACCCAATACAAGGTGAGGATGTTAACAAGGTTGAGGCAAACTCTTTGGCAGTTTCAGAAAAAGGGGCAAGAACTATCTGAAGGGGAAGCTTTATTATTGTAATAACATACAACATTGAGTGCAGATGCAATCAGTCCCTTTGGCATCATTGTGGCATCAAGGATAATGGTTAAAACTCACCTGGAACCAAAGCAAGTGCAATGCAAGCTCAAGCAATCAAGCACTGCAAAGCTTCTTGGAAGAAGAGTGAAAGCTATTGTGTACATGAACTAGCTGAAGAGACAGTAACAAAGACTGATCTGTAAACTTTGCAGAGTCCTATCCAACCTTACTGTGCATCAGCACCCATTGAAGGGAAGAGAATCTTAATTAAAATTGGTACTGATGATGCAGAATTCATGATGTATGAATCGGGATTTAAACAATATTGACAAGAAGCACAGAGAAAAATACTTTCCCCTTTGTAGCCACGCTGTGCAAATGACCAATCTGATAGGAATGTGCCATGTTAAAGTGGGAAGCAGTGAAAGTGAAGCAAAGCTCTATCTTCTAATTAATCCAGGGCAAGGATCCAATGTGATAGACTGGAACTGGCTATTATAGATAAGCTAAGGAAAGATTAAGAACAGGAAGAAACTTCCTGTATCAATTATGTTTGACAAGCACTTTAATTGTATTGCAACGACCTGGAACATTTATGGACTAGAAGCCAAGTTTCACCTTAATACCCAAACTGAACATTCCTGTGAAGAGCAAGAAATTGTAAAAGAATTGCTGAGACTACAGGAAACATTTACCATCTGCCTCGCTAAATTTCCTTTAGCAGCTATGTTTCACCTGTAGATCCCATTGAGATTATAAGGTAACAAAAAATAAAGAAAACAATAGTTGACCTCTGACTTGAGGAGGACGCATCTTCATAACCTTTGACCTGTCACTTGCTTACCATATAGAGTGAGACAAAGAATCAAACAGTGCTCAATGATTAATACTGCCTTTGGACTCCTGCAGGATAATGGACTTCTGTTTGGAATAATATCAGCTCCGGATATTTCGAGGGAATAGTGAGTAGTCTGATAACAGTCAAAGGCTACCTTGATGAAATCCAATTGATGGAATAGGCAGGAGACACAAAAGAAGAATCTAGGAGGTATAATTAGATTTTGAGAGCCAGGGATATGTTTGAAGATGGTCAAGTACATGCTTCCTGCCTCAGAAGTATTCTATCATAGTTTAAGATGCAGAAAAAATACCTTATAAATAAGGGACAGCTTGAACACCATTAACTGCATCTAGTTTCACCAACTTAACAGAAATAAAATTAGGAATATAAATGCTGGAGAAATTTGGTGGCTGGAGCAGCATCTTTGATGGGGTTGGGGGAAGGAATTGTTGGAGACCCTAAACCAGGACCAGGAGTGGAGAGGAGAGTTGGCCAATATAAAGACAAGAGGTGGAGTGATGAGTCAGAGCCCAGAAGATGATTGCTAGACCAAAGGGAGGTGAAGGACAATGGGCATATGGGATCTGGTGGAGTGGGTGAGGGTGAAGTTGGTGATAGAGGTTGGAGGGTGGTAAACAGGGACAAAAAAAGGCTACAAGTGCTGGAATCTGATAGGTAAAGAAGTGATAATGGAAATCACTGTACTAGTGATGAACTATAGATAGAACCAGAAAAGGGAGGGATCTGGTGGCTGAAATGTTTGATATAGCTGAATGGAACCAGGAAGGGGAAGAGTATGAAAGTGGGTGAAAGGAACTGGGGTAGTGTATGTGACAGGGTCCAATATTGGGTGGACTGTAGGAGGATTGGAAGGGGTAGGGGAATATGGGAGTTTAGGATTACATGAAATGGGAAGATTCAGTGTTCCTCCCATTGCTCAGGAGTTACGTGTTCCAATTGCAAACAAGAGGAAATCTGCAGATGCTGGAATTCCAAGCAACACACACAAAATGCTAGAGGAACTCAGCAGGCCAGGCAGCATCTATAGAAAAAAGTGCAGTCAATGTTTCAGGCCAAAACCTTTCCACCCCCTTTTCTTTCTTCCATGGTCCTCTGACTCTTTCACCAATCAACTTCCCAGCTATTTACTTCATCCCTCCCACTCCAGGTTTCATGCATCACCTTGTGTTCCTCTCTCCTCTTGCCCCACCTTTAAAATCTACTCCTCAGGTTTCTTTCTCCAGTCCTGCCTGAGGGTTTTGTACTGTAATGTCGACTGTACTTTTTTCTAGAGATGCTGCCTGGCCTGCTGAGTTCCTTCAGCATTTTGTGTTTGTTGTTAGGAGGAATGTGTTTGTAGTTTTTTTCCAGATTTCAACATTTGCAGTCTCATATATTTATTTGACAGAACTGAGTACCTACCTAAGACTTCTAAATTATAATGAAAGTTTCTTGACATTTTTAACCAGAGTTAAGACCTATATATGAGTTGCTGAATGACAAAACAACTTAGAAATAATAGGAGACAAGAAACTCTGTTTCAGGAGATGAAGTGGCTGACTCAAAGATCCTTGTTTATTGTGATCCTGCAAATCCAATGTTTATTCAAACCACTGTTGCTGTTGCTTCAAGGTCTCTAACCAAGGGACAATAGCATTCTTCACAATCAACCAGTAATGGTTTAACAATTGCCTACTGACTGATGTTCTACAAGAACTTTGGTGGCTTAAGTTCTGAAATTCTGGTGGAGTTGCTGTAGAGTATTGTTTTGTGTGCATTTGAGGGGTATACCTTAGATGAACTCATTTGGAGTATGAAAGTGGACAATTTCAAAGAAGAGTACTACAATCATAATCCTACCCTTTTGGTGGTGTACAAACACATTTAGCATGGATGTGAGGGAGGTAACAATTTTTTACTGTATTACAGGGAAAGGTTCAAGCTAAGCACACAGAATTATCTGGTTCTTCCAGTTCTGTCTTTCCAGTACAAAGATGAACAGAGACTATAAATGCATGAATGAAATGGAGGTATATCTCACATCAAGTACCTTGCCAGAACTTCTGGCCATTGATGGGAATGGACAAACAACTGTGGAATAATGTAAAAGACTGCCAACAATTTCAGGACCACCAGGAGATTATCTTCAACTCAAGTTCTTGGCCAACCAGATTGGAGATACATCCAGATTAAGAAGTCCAAAATTTTTAGAAAGAATGATTATGATCTTTGTAAATGCACATTCAAGGTGGAAGGAAATATTACTGTTTCTCAAAAGTTTATTTCAAACGTGAGAGTGATTTTTGATTTTTGTTCTTCCAGAGTTGATTGTGATGGAGAATGGAATAATTATCACTGATGCTGAATTTGCCAAGTTCCTCTGAGATAACAAGTTAAGCATATCCACAACTCCATACCATTCAGCCTCAGTCAGGCAGAATTAACATTCCGGACAAAGAAAGTCAGATTGAAAAGGATGGCAGGAGGTTAAATTGAGGCAAAAGTTCCATGCTGTTAATTTACAACAAGATTACACCACAAACAACTGCAGAAGAGGTACCTGCTGAGTTGTTGATGGGTGTCAGATCAGAATGTACATGGATCTCTAGAAAACAGATAATAACAAAGATAAGATTAGCTATATTTGTCACATGTATATCAAACCATTCAGTGAAATGTATCATTTGCGTTAAATCAAATCAAGGATTGTACTCGGCAGCCTCCAAATGTCGCCATTCTTCCGGTGCAAGTGTAGTATACCCACAACTCACTAACCCTAACCAGTATATCTTTGGACTGTGGGAGGAAACCAGAGCACCTAGAGGAAATCCGCATGGTCATGGGGAGAACATACAAACTCCTTACAGACAGGAGTGGGAATTGAACCGCAGTCTTAATGTACATCTGGCACTGTAATAGCATCATACTCTGCTACCATTCTGCCCTAACCATAGGTTACTCTGGCTTACAAACAAACAAATCTAAAAGAACAAAATGATCCCAAATTTCATTTTTGCCTCTTCAAAGTGATCTTCTAAGAGATGTCTCATCAGAGACTGGTTATCAAGACAGGTCATAATTTTACCTTGACTAGCTTTATTTATGATTCATTTGAATAATTATTAAAAGATGAAGCATAATTAAGACTGCCAACATTATGTTATATTCATGAACTTAACCAGATGGTTATTTGCAGGAGCTGCATGTTTCCTCACTAACTCACGCTATTGCAGAGGAAGAGGGAGACTTTAATCCTCTATCTGAATGTATTATGGTACTATAAGACCATAAGATATTGGAGCAGAGTTAGGCCATTTAGTCTATAGAGTCTGCTCTGCTATCTCATCTTGGCTGATCCATTTCCTTCTCAGCCATAATCTCCTGTTTTCTCCTTTGACCAATCAAGAAACTATAAACTTATGTCTTAAATATATACCCAATTACTTGGCCTCCACAGCTGCCTGTGGCAAGGAATTTCACAGATTTACTATCCCCTGGCTAAAGAAATTCTTCCTCCTGTCTGTTCTAAATGGATATCCCTCTATTCTGAGGCTGTGTACTCAGCTCTTAGACTCTCCTACCACAGGAAACATCCTCTCCACCTCCATGTCTAAGTATAATTTAGGAAACCATCTCTGTCAATCAGTTTGATTTTGTATGATTGCTTGAACTTCAACAGGTAAAAGTGCTCCATCTGAGATATTACACATCTGCCGCTTTGATTCTTAACCCTTGAAGGAAAAGGAGATTACATATTAGAAGGTGAACCCTTGCAGACAAGTTTTGTAATAGGCAATACTTCAAGATTAGAGTTACAGAAAGAATTGGCAATATTTCTCCTTTTACAACTTTTGCACTACACGTCTTGCATATTGTTTATACAGATCAAATCATTACATAATACATTGAATTAGACTAGGGTAAGATAATAATAATATCAATGTAGAGTAAAGCTACCAAAAGAGTGCAGTACAGGTAAACGACCAAGTGCAAGGTCATAACAAGATAGATTGTGAGGCCAAGTATTCAAGCGTCTGATAGTAGTGGGATAGAAGCTGGCCTTGAACCTGGTGCCTCCTCAAGAAGGGTCTTAGCTCGAAACATCTTGTCCATTGATGGTACTGGCCTGCTGAGTTACTGTGTGTGTGTGTGTGTGTGTGTGTGTGTGTGTGTGTGTGTGTGTGTGTGTGTGTGTGTGTGTGTGTGTGTGTGTGTGTGTGTGTGTGTGTGTGTGTGTGTGTGTGTGTGTGTGTGTGTGTGTGTGTGTGTGTGTGTGTGTGAGAGAGAGAGAGAGAGACTAAGCTCTCTATCTCATTCCTGTTCTTCGACTCATGGTAATTTGAGATGCGGCACATTGCAGTAGTATCATCTGCTTCTTGCAGATGAGTTCGAATTTGGACATACTGTCATGAGTATAGAGGGAGAAGAAACAGGGGTCTTCACCAGTGGCGATCATCTGCAAATACCAACCCAACCCAATTCTATATGGTGAAGTTCTGCATAGAGAGAGGGCTTTTCCTGATGTTATACCATCAACTGAGCGTTTCCTGAGCAAGATCCATAATGAAATGTGGTGGCAGACAGTAAAAAACCATAACTCACTGCTTTGCCGGACGTTAAAGCTATCAAACTTTTTGGAAGTATCTGAACGTCCCTATTTTTAAAAAAAACATACTAATAAACAAATAAAAAATAAAAATGAATATGTTAAGGACATTTAAAGCAAATCTAAATGATTAAAGTAATAAATACAAAATCAAGTAATTCAAAACTGTTTATTACTTCATGCTCACCATCCACCCTTGCTCCTCTTCATTCAGCTCAACTTGTTCCACAGACATAGCAGATATATTTCCTCACAGCATCCTAATCATCTACAGCAAGTGTTCTATCCACTACTAGATTTCATGATTAAGTCCAACGTCGAATCTCAGGGAAGGAATCGTTTTTGGACTCACCCAGCATGTTTGGGACTTCTACTTTCACACAGACGTGTGTCCTTTCTTTATACTGAGGCAAATGCTGTTTGTTTGGTGCACAACTAACAGGTTTCTACAGCAGGTTCTGGTTTCAAGACTTCTTCAAGTTGCATTGCAAAGTAGTTTACCAACAGGTCAATTCTAAAATATTTTAATCGTCCTTGTGAAAACTCATGAAACACAGAAAAAGAGGCAAACAGGCTCAGAATTAGGGTGTAAAGAAAAAGAAAAGGAGGGATGGAAGATAATCTTTGTGTATTGAAATTCATGACAATTATCAAAAGATTGGAACTGAGGCAGCCAGTCTGTGTTCAGTGAGCCCCATGAATTGCTGTGATAATAGTGGCACTGCACGGTCTCTGCTATTGTTCAAAATGGTGATAGGTGATTTTTCACTGCTTGCTGAGAAATGTTTGGGGTCTTTGTTCAAAGATTGGATGGTGCAGCACTCCTTCAGTACTGCTTTAAAATCTCAACCCAAACTTCTGACGTGGGACATCTACAGAGTTTGGAGGAATCATACAAAAAAAAGAGAAAGACACTGAAAAATCAAGAATTAAATTAAAAATTGATGAATTATTACAGTTATAGCAAAATATAGTAAACAATTTTTATTAAAAATAACCAGAAGAAAATTATTTAATGTAATCAGTGTACACAAGCTATTTACTCTCACTTTCCAAAATCTAAATAACTTGTTGAATATTCTTAAAATAGTGAGTTTTTTCAATAAAATATTTTTTAATTTATTTGATCATTCATTATTGCTGACTATGCCAACTTGGCAAAAATTAAAAATCAGATTATTTAGATCATCATTCCCTTGGCTCATTTGGTAGCACCTTTTGACTCCTGATTTAGAAATTCATGGTTTGAGCCCTAAGTTCAACTCAGGAAAACATTTCCATCCAGTGCTGTGATTATGCTGTGATGCTCAGATGAAAGATTAAACCAAAGCCCTATCTGCCATTCCTGAAGAAGAATGGTGTATTTACTTAGTGTCTTGATTTAATATATCTCTTTGGCCAGCACTACCAAAAAATTATTACCTGGACATTTAGCTTGCTGCTTGTTTTTGGAGCCTTGCTGACCATAAATCAACTGCTACCTTTTATTTAACTGTACTTCAGTAATAAATCACTGATTATAAATTGAGTCTGTAATGGGTGGATGTGAACAGTGCTATGCAAATTCAGACCCTATGGCAATTTTCCTGGTTAACTGCATTTGTCTTTATATGCTATTGCAGATACAGTCAATGATTTTGCTCTCTCCACAAATGCTCCCTGACTTGCTGGGTTTCTCCAGTATATTCTGCTTTACCTTTGTATGTGTAGCCGTCCAGTAATATAATGGTCGGCGTTGTTATTATTAACCTATGTTTTCTTAATTCCCAGAATATCACTCAGTGGGATTTGAACTCTTGTCCTTTGATGCTGGTCTAGTAATCCAACCATTATTGCTGTCGTACCCTCATTATGTGTTCTTATTGTCTAGAAGGTGGCAGAATGAATGCTGCACAGCCTGCCACCAACAGTTATTCAGCAGGAAGAGGTCACCTTCATCTTTAGAAAGGCCAGCTACTGCCTTGCAATTTAAATCATCTCACTGCCCGCTACTGGGCTGAATCTGTGCTGTAGCAATGTTGCCAAAAGGAGTCTACAGTTGAAAGTAGATGCATCAAATATACATTTATATATATATATTCTGTGAAATAAATAAAAATAAGCAAAAATGAAAGGAGTGGTGAAAGGGATTTTATAATTAAATGGAAGACAAGCACTCCTGTCAGGTCTTCTCAAAGCAAGATCTGAAGGGAACCTGAGTTTAATGAAGGCTTTAGAATGAAACTCCTGACCTTATTTATTTGAGTTGAGTTCATTCATCAAAAAATGTATATTCAATATTTATTTGGATGAAATTTATTGTCTAGGATGCATTTTCATGAGTGCAGTGCCAGAGAAAATGCTGTGGTGCGAGGATTACATAAATCTGCAACTGTCAGAGGCTGGCTTTTGGCTCTGCTTTCTGTGGAGTGAATTTAGCCCCCCTTGTGTCAGCCTGGAGTGCTCTTTGCAAAATAATACCCGACTGTCACATTAGAAACTATCCCCTCATTACTATGAATAAATCCACATTTGTAAATGTCAATAAAATACCTAAAGAAATCCTTCATCTGCCTAGTTTAACAACTTCTAAATACTAAATGCACACATTTAACAAGCAAAAATTTAGAACTGAGTAAACCACTGTCTTGTAAATGTTGAGGATGAAAATAAAAATAAAATAAAATCCTACACAGTAGGATCCATTTAAGAATTTATTGCATGGTTTTGAAATCATGTTAATTTAATGTCATTTTACTAGCTCAGTTTCAATTCATGAAAAATAAATACCAGTATTTCAATACTTGGAACACCAATCACAGCACCAAGTACAGAGCTGTCAGCCATCTTAATAATGTGCATCATAAGGCAAATACATATTTCAGATTTTAAGCCTATCATTTAACTGAAAACATTGGAAATCCATTTTACTACAAAGTTATTTTCAAATTAACTCTGTGAGTAACATTTACTCCCAAACACTTAACACTTCAAATCTTTGAAATAAATGGGAAACGGAAGTTACAGTGATCTTTTGGTTTGTAATGTCAGTGCAATAATATATCAGCAGGAGTAAGCAACTGTTTCACACACTGTTTGTGATGAATAGTACTTGTGCACTTGGCAAGCTACAAGAAAGGTGTAGTTCACAGCTGAAGACAGTTAACGCTCGTTCATTCAAAGGACTGAGAACACTCTCTCACTTTTGTGTGCATAGAGTGGCAGGCAAAACACGGGCTGCAATGCAGTTCTGCGCTGCCCATTATCTTGTACCAAGCATGGCAATGTTTCTCCAATATTGTATGTCCGTTTCAAAGTGGGGAAGGTGTTGCTGCCTCTGATGCTCATGGGATCATGCAATGCTAATTTGATCCAGCACTGTATGAGGTCCTGTGCAAGGTCAGAGCTGGATTCATTGGTGCTCTTTGACAATCATTCAGCCTCTCTGCTCAGTCTGTCTGTAACCAAGGGCTTCACAGTGCATGGTCATCTACTTTCTTTGACAGCTGCTCCATTGATGCAGGAGCCATGCACAACTTCACTCATTTAAGAAGCTAGCACATGATGACATTTTGCCCTTCCTGGGCTCCAGGGTCTGGTGACTCACCATGTCCCAGTCCTTCAAATAACCTAACTTCTGCAATGTGCCGATATCTGAGCTTGTGAATTACAGCTGAGTGTTTGGGTTGTTTCACTGTCGTTCCTCTGCTGGGGAGGGGAATTAGCAATGCTCACTCACTCACCTGCAGTTTGAAAACCTAACGAAGCTTTGGGATGCGAGGAATGCAACGTACAGAGGAAAGCAGAAATAAACAAACCATAATTTTCATGGTCATAGGCTGTGATTATGGCATGGGGGGGGGGGTGGCTGGATGCTACTGCACAGGATCGAGCTAAGCTGCAGAGAGTTGTAAATATTGTCAGCTCCATCATGGACATTATCTTCTGTAGCATCCAGGACATCTGCAAGGAGCAATGCCTCAAAAAGGTGATGTCCATTATTAAGGACCCCATCACCCATGTCATGCCTTGTTCTCATTGCTACCATCAGGAAGAAGGTACAGAAGTGAGAGGGCACACATTCAAAGATTCAGACTCAGCTTCTTCCCCTCTGCCGTCCAATTGACACTGGACCCATGAACACCACCTCACTACTTTTTTATTTCTATTTTTGTTTTACTTATTTAACCACGTATATCTCCATTTACTGTTATTCTTTTTTTTTGTATTATCATGTATTCCATTGTACAGCTGTCACAAAGTCAACCAATTTCATGACCTATGCCAGTGATATTACTCCTGATTCTGATTCTCTGGACTCCATCGGAGACAATCCATTAATGGGTCCTGCTCCAAGTCATTGTCTTCAAATAAGTGCTCAAGGCGCATGGTCCTACTGGGGAGTGATGAATGATACACAGAAGACTCAAACTATGTCAGGCAGTGATTGGTGGTTTGCTGCTGGAAGAGTTCAATCAAATTTTTTGAATGACTAATTTGATTTGGAAGTAGTTGCAATTGAATTACACTTGAGGTAAGCAATTCCCAGACTCATTATTCCAAAAAATCGGTCCTCCATCTCAAATTTTTTGGCTAGAATGTGGACCATTGCAGCTGAGGTAATGTTTGAGGGAAAAGAGGGAATTAGCAAAAGCCTGCTCAAAATGGCTTTTGTGCTATGAAAGGGAGTTGTCCCACATATTGTTGACATAGTGATGATGCAGGTTTTAATACTGTTCAATAAATTTATGTATCTTAATGGCCAAATTATACTGAAGAAAACATTCAAACATCAAAACTACATGGAATTACCAGGCCATTATGTTCAACTGCCTAGCACCTTAAAAGTAGTCTGTTGTTTATAAAAATATTTTGTCCATGCAGATGATCTGATAAGATGCTTATTACTTACCAGTTAACCAATGTTGCATACCATACCTTCCATGACACTGAACAGTTAACTTTGTCTGAATTGAGTTTTATCTGTCCTTCAGCAGGACCACAATTTTTTCAAATCCTGCATTCACAGTGCAGTTTTGATTCAGTGAACACAAAAAGAGACCAGAGGGGAAATATAAGGCTGTTTCCAGCTTTTATTTACCCGGATGGTTGGTTTTAAAAGAAGTAAAAGTGAAGATATTCTTCATGTGTTAAGGCAGTCCAAATAATCGGCATTGTATAACTGCATGCTGAAGACTTGCAAAGACTTGCTCTATATTGTGTGAGATGCAAGTTACATAAGGATGTAATAAAAAGAGACACACAGAATTCTGATAAGTTCATTGAACATGGAGCAGAGACAGTACAGCACAGGAACAGGCCCTTTGGCCCACAATGTCATGCTGAACCAATTAAGTTAGTCATCTTTTCTGCCTACACAATGTCCATATCCTTCAATTCTCCTCACATCCTTGTGCCTATCTAAAGTTTGGTCTATGGCATAAAAAATATTGGGAACCACTGCTCTAATGTTTCTGTCTGTACCACCAACCCGGCAGCTCATTCCATGCACCCATCACTCTGTGTAGTAAAATTGCCTCTCATGTTTCCTTTGAAATACCCCCTCTTACCTTAATGCATGCCCTTTGGTATTAGGCATTACAATCCATGAAGAAATATATTGTCTGCCTACTCTATCTAGGCCTCTCATAATCTTATCAATTTCTATCAGGTCTCCCCTCATCCAACACTGCTCCAGAGAAAACAACCCAAGTTTGTGTAACCTCTCATTATAGCACGTGCCCTGTAATCTGGCAACATCCTAGTAAACCTCTTCTGCACTCTCTCCAAAGCCTCAACATCCTTCCTATAATGGAGTGATAATAACTGTATGCAATACTCCAGATGTGGCTTAACTTGAGCTTTTTAAAGGTGCAACACAGCCTCCTGACTTCAAACTCAAAGCCTCAACTAATAAAGGCAAGCATGCCATATGCCTTGTTAGACATCCCATCAACCTGTGTAGCCACTTTCAGGGAGCTCTGAACTTGGACCCCAAGATCACTCTGCTCATAATCACTGTTAAGGATTTTGGGGTCCTAGTTCACTGTCTCTTTACATTTGACCTACCAAGGTGCAACACTACACATTTGGCTGGGTAAAGCTCTATCTTCCATTTCTCCTCCCACATCTGCAACTGATTTATGTCACACTGTATTCTTTGTCAGTCTTCTACATTATTCACAACACCACCAATCTTCATATCATCTGTAAACCTGCTAACCAACCTAGTTACATTTTTATTGAGGTCTTTTATATACATCACGAGCAGCAGAGGACCCTGTACAGATCCCTGTGGAACACCAATAATCACAAAGTTCCAGCAAGAGTAAGTCTTTCGATCACTACACTCTGTATTCTATGGGTTAGCCAGTTCTGAATCCTAACAGCTGGATCCCTAAGACCATAGGACACTGCAGCAGAATTAGGCCATTCATCCCGTAGAGTCTGCTCTGCCATTCCATCATGGCTGATCCTGATCCTGGATCCCACTCAACCCCATACACCTGCCTTCTTGCCATATCCTTTGATGCACTGACCAATCAGGAAATGACCAACTTCCGCCTTAAGTATACCAACAGACTTGATCTCCACCTCTGGCTGTGGCAGAGCATTCCACAGGTTCACTACTCTCTAGCTAAAAAATAATTCCTCCTTATCCCTGTTCTTAAAGGTTGTTCCCCCACCCAGTTTTGAGGCTGTGCCCTCTAGTCCTGGAAACCCCCACCATAGGATACGTCATCTCCACATCCACCTTATCTAGTCCTTTCAACATTCGGTAGGTTTCAATGAGATCCTCACATATTCTTCTAAATTCCGGTGAGTGCAGGTCCAAAGCTGCCAAATGCTCCTCATATGTTAACTTCTTCATTCCTTGAATCATCCTCACAAACCTCCTCTGGACACCCTCCAATGACAACATATCCTTTCTGAGATATGGGGCCCAAAACTGTTGACAATACTCCAATTGCGGCCTTATGAAGGCTCAGAATTATGTCTTTGTTTTTATATTCTACTTCCCTTGAAATAAAGGCCAACATTACATTTGCCTTCTTTACCACAGACTCAACCTGTAAATTAACTTTCTTGGAGTCTTGCATGAGGACTCCTATGTCCCTCTGCACCTTTGATGTTTGAACCCTTCTCCCTATTTAGATAAGGAGTCTGCACTATTCTTCCTTTTACCAAAATGCATTACCATACATTTCCCAACACTGTATTCCTGATGCACCATCAATAACTCACGCTGAGACGTAGGGACCGAGGTATCGGCTATTATTGACTGGAAGAATGAACAACACTACATCCTGGGGAATGAGGCTGGGCAACAGGCCTCAGTCGCCTTTATACAGGGGTCTGTGGGAGGAACCACAGGAGCAGTCCAGACAGGTATATGTAGTTCACCACAATTCCACTTGCCACTTTTTTGTCCATTCTTCCAATTGTCCAAGTCCTGCTGCAATCGCATCACTTCCTCAGCACTACTTACCCCTCCACCTATCTTTGTACCATCCGCAATCTTTGCCACAAAGCCATCAATTCCATTATCCCAATCATTGACAAATAATGTGAAAATTAGCAGTCCCAATTCTGACCCCTGAGGAACACCACTAGTCACTGGCAGCCAACCGGAAAAGGTCCTTTCTATTCCCACTCACTGCCTCCTGCCTGTCAGCCATTCCTCTATCCATGCCAGTATCTGTCCTGTAACATAATAGGGTTTTATCTTGTTAATCAGCCTCATGTGTGGTACCTTATCAAATGCCTTCTGAAAATCTAAATAAATGATATCCACTGCCTCTCCTTTGTCCACTCTGCTTGTTACTTCCTCTAAGAACTCCTACAGATTTGTCAGGCAAGATTTCCCTTCAGAGAAACCATGCTGACTTTGACTTACTTTATCATTAGTCTCCAAGTACCCTGAAACCTCATCCTTAATAATAGACTCCAACACTTTCCCAACCACTGAGCTTAGGCCAACTGGCCTACAATTTCCTTTCTTTTGCCTTCCTCCCTTCTTAAAGACTGGAGTGACATTTGCAATCTTCCAGCCTTCCAAGACCATACCAGAATCAAGTCATTCTTGAAATATCATGACCAATGCATCTATCATCTCTTCAGCAACCTCTCACAGGACCCTAGGATGTAGTTCCAGGTGACCTCTCCATCTTAAGACCTTTGAGCTTGCCTAGCACATTTTCCGTTGTAATACCAATGGCACTCACTCCTGCTCCCTGGGACTCACAGACCTCCGGCACATCGCCAGTGTCTTCCACAGATGCAAAGTACCCATTAGGTTCATCTTCCATTTCTTTGTCCCCCAGCATCATTTACCAGTGTTCCAATATCAACTCTCAGCTCCCTTTTATTCTTTATATAACTGAAAAACCTTTGGGTATCCTGCTTTATATTATTGGCTAGTATGCCCTCATATTTCACCTTTTTCCTCCTGATAGCTTTTTTGGTTGCCTCTTTTTGGATTTAAAAAGCTTCCCAATTATCCAACTTCCCACTCACTTTTGCTACCCTATATACCCTTTCCTTGGCTTTTATGCAGTCCTTAATTTCCCTTATCAGCCAGGGTTACCTACCCTTGCCATTTGAGAACTTCCTCTGTGGGACATATCTATCCTGTGGCTTGTGAACTATTCCCAGAAACTTCAGTCATCTTTGTTCTACTGTCGTCCCCACCAGTACCCACTTCCAATCCACCTGGGCAAGCTCCTCTCTCATGCCTCTGTAATTCACTTTAATCCATTGCGATACTGATACATGTGACTTATGCTTCTCCTTCTCAAATTGCCATATGAGGTCAATCATATTCACCACTGATTCCATGCATCTTAATCTTCTGGATAATCTTCCCATAAGGGATCTTGCCAAATGTCTTACTAAAATCCATTTAAATAACATCCACAGCTCTACCTCCATCAATCACCCTCATCATCTCGTCAAAAAACTCAATCAAGTTTGTAAGACATGACTTGCTCTACTCAGTGCCATGCCGGCTCTGCCTAATTAGGCCACGGGTTTCCATGTCCTCATACTATATATCCTATCCCTAAGAATTTGCTTCAGCAAATTCGCTACCACTGATGTAAAACTCACCAGTCTATAGTTTCAGAATAATTGCTGGTTCCTTTCTTGGATAATGGAACAACATTAACTACTCACCAGTTCTCTGAAACCTCACCTATGACTGGAGAGGACATGAAGATATTGGCTGAGGTCCCAGCAATCTCTCCTCTGGACTTTCTCAATAACCTGTGGTATTTCCCTCAGGTCCTGGCAACTTAACCACCTTAATGTTCTTTAAGCAACCTAACACTATCTTCTCCTTAACCTGGAAGTACCGTAGCATATCAACATGCTCAACACTGATCTCCCTATCTTCCATGTCCTGCTCCTTGCTAAATACCGATGTAAAGTACTCATTAAGGAACTCACCTACAACCTTGACATCCAAGCAAATGTTCACTCCTTTATCCTTGAGTGGTCCTACGCTCTCACTAGATATCCCCTTGCACTTGATGTACATACATATAGAATGCCTGGGGACTCTCTTTAATCCAACTTTCCAAGGGCACTTAATGGCCCCTCCTTTTTTCCTAATGACTTTCCTGAGTTCTTTTCTGGCTTCTTTAAAATCTTCAGTGGCTCTGTTTGATTTGAGGTTCCTAAGCTTTACATACTCTTTCTTTTTCTTCTTGACTAAATTTATCACCTCTCTAGACATCCACCTATTGCCCTTTGTCTCTCTCTTGCTTATTATTTGCTCAGAGAATTCCAACAGATTTGTCAGGCAAGATCTTCCCTTAAGGAAACCATGCTGACTTTGGCCTATTTTACCATGTGCCTCCAAGGACCCAATACCTCATCCTTAACAATTGACTCCAATGACTTCCCAACCCCTGAGGTTAAGCTAATTGGCCTACAGTTTCCTTTCTTCTACTTCCCTCTCTTCTTGAAGAGTGGGGTGACATCTGCAGTTCTCCAGTCCTCCAGAACTATGCCAGAATCCGCTGATTTTTGAAAAATATCTACTAATCCCTTCTTGTACACAGCCTCTGTGTTGGTGCTGCACTCATGTTTAGCTTCATATTTCATCTTTTCCCTCCTTATGGCATTTTTAGTTGTCTACTGTTGGTTTTTAAAAGATTCCCAATCCTCTAACTTCTGTCTAATTTTAGTTTTATTATATGCCCTCTGTTTTGCTTTTATGGTGGCTTGGACTTCCCTTGTCAGCCACAGTTACATCACCCTTCCTTTAGAATATTCCTTCTTTGGGATATATCTTTCCTCCACTGATACATCCGACTTTAGCTTCTCACTTTCAAATTACAGGGTGACTTCTATCATATTATGGTCACTGTCTCCTAAAGGTTCCTTTACCCTAAGCCCCCTAATCAAATCCAGTTCATCACACAACACCCAATCCAGAATATCTGATCCCCTAGTGGGCTCAACCATGGACTGTTCTAAAAAGCCATCTTGCAGGCATTCTACAAATTCTCTCTCTTGGGATCCAGCACCAACCTGATTTTCTTAATTTACCTGCATATTGAAATCCCCCATGAAAGTTGTAATATTACCATTTTGGCATGTCTTTTCTATTCTCCGTTATAATTTGTATACAACATCCTGGCTGCTGTTTGGAGGCCTGTATATAACTCCCATCAGGGTCTTTTTACCCTTGCGGTTTCTTAACTATACTCACAAGGATTCAACATCTTTTGAATCTCTATCACCTTTTTGTTCGGGTTTGATTTCATTTTTGTTAACCAACAGAGCCATGCCACACCCTCTGCCTACCCGCCTGTCCTTTTGATGCAATGTGCATTCTTGGATGTTAAGATCCCAGCTATAATCTTCTTTCAGCCATGGCTCTGTGATGCCCACAACATCATACCTGTCAATCTCTAACTGTGCTAAAAGACCATCTATCTTATTTTATATACCGTGTGCATTCAAATGTAACACCTTCAGTCCTGTATTAATCACCCTTTTCGATTTTGTCCCCGTTATACTGCAACTCATCCTACAGACTGCAATTGTGATCTATCACCCGCCTGTCCTTCCTGATAATCTCACTACAGACTGCCTCTGCTGTATACCAGCTGCTCCATCATCAGGTTCCAATCACCTGCAAATTAGTTCAAACCCTCCCCAACAGTTCTAGCAAACCAGCCTGTAAGCATATTGGTTCCCCTTTGGTTCAGGTGTAACACATCTGTTTTATATAGGCCATACCTTCCTCAGAAGAGATGACAATGATCCAGAAATCTGAAGCCCTGCCCTCTTCAACAATTCCCCAGCCACATCATTCTACTCTCGCCCTCAATGGCATGAGACACAGACAGCAATCTAGAGATTACTACCCTTGAGTTTCTGTTTGCAGCTTTCTACCTAGCTCCCTAAATTCCCTTTTCAGGATTTCCTCAGGATACTTATGTTATCGGTGCCAATATGTACCAAGAATTCTGGCTGTTCACCATCCCCCTTTAGAATCTGTGTATCCAATCTGAGATGTCCCTGATCCTGGCACCTGGGAGGCAACATACCATTCCAAATGCCTCTATTGTGTCCAGAGAACCTCATGTCTACTTCTGTAGTTGTGGATTCTCCTATCGTACTGCAGTCCTCTCCCCCCAGTTCCTTTCAGAGTCACAGCAGCCGATTCAGTGCCAGACAGCTAGTCGCTCCTGCTCCCCCCAGAAGGCTCCCGCCAACAGTATTCACTAGACACAGGGGTACTCTGTACTGGCTGCCCATTTCCTTACCCTCTGCTGACAGTCACACCTCCCACAGCTTAAGGGTGACTATCTCCCTGTCGCTCCTGCCTGTCACTTCCATGGTCTCCCATCTGAGCAGGAGGTCACTGAGCTGCAGTTCTAGTTCCATAACACATTCTCCGAGGAGCTGCAGCTCAGTACATTTGGTACAGATGTGGTTATCTGGGAGGCTGGAGATCTCCCAGAAATCCCATACCTCACACTATGAACATAATACATCTCCTGGAGCTATTCTCATTGTTCTACCTAGACACTTACAGACAAACAAGGAAGAATGAAGAAAAAGAAACTTACCAGGTACTTAGTTCAACCAAGCCTGTTCCTGACAAAGTCTCCCCACTCTAATTCTGGTCCATTCACATAATGGCTGCTCCAACAATAACCACTTCATTTGTCTCTGCCTTATCCATAGTTGCCTTTGCTAATGAATCATGATTTAAGGCAGCATTTGACCAAATGTAGCACCAAAGATCTCTGATAAAGTTGAAGTCAGAGAGAACCATATATTGAAGGAAGAAGACGGGCACTGTTGTTGGAAGTCAATGATTGCAGATCTAGAAGTTCCTCAACAGTGCGCATCAGGCCCAATCATATTCTATTGCTTCGTCAGTGACATTTTTTCCACATGCTTAAGATCACACAATATCCCTTTCACAAACCCTAAGGAGAAAAAGCAATCCATGTGTTTCAGTACACAGATAGCATTCAAGCACGGCCTGATAAATAACAGCACATTAATGCATTAGGACCAGGTAACAGCCCAGCTGCAGGTCTGTAGATGTGCTCCAAATTGAACAGCCCCTATAGCCAAGAAAGGGGAATCTCATTACCGAGCCTTAATAGAGAATGATACTTCCATTGCTATATCCTTTGCTTCCAATATTCAGGGGCCATCATGGACCAGAAACTTAGCTGAAACAGACACGTAAATACTTCTGCTTGAAGACCAGGTCAGTGGACTGGTACCTACATTGAATAACTCACCTCTCGAGTGTTTTGACGCTCCCACCAACTAAAAGGCGTAAACCAGTGGTATGATGGAATAAGTTAGATTCATGACTTAGACATATAGGACTGGCAATGTATTTACAAATCAGGATCTTCCTCCAGCCGCAACAGCCAGAGCAGTAGAGAGGAAGAGCTAGCAGTTTTTGTTTTGCTAGCATATGGAGTTCAACCCAGATAAGTGTGAAGTGGGTCATTTTGGTGGGTCAAATATGATGACAGAATATGGTATTAATGGTAAGAATCTTGGCAGTGTGGAGGATCAGAAGGATCTTGGGGTTCGAGTCCATAGGACGCTCAAAGCAGCTGCGCAGGTTGACTCTGTAGTTAAGAAGGCGTGCGGTGTATTAGCCTTCATCATTCGTGGAATTGAGTTTAGGAGCCTGGAGGTAATGTTGCAGCTATATAGGACCCTAGCCAGACCCGACTTGGAGTACTCAGCTCAGTTCTGGTCGCCTCACTACAGGAAGGATGTAGAAGCCATAGAAAGGGTGCAGAGCAGATTTACAAGGATGTTGCCTGGATTGGGGAGCACGCCTTATGAGAACAGGTTGCGTGAACTCGGCCTTTTGGCATGACGGAGGATGAGAGGTGACCTGATAGAGGTGTATAAGATGATGAGAGGGATTGATTGTGTGGATAGTCAGAGGTTTTTTTCCCAGGGCTGAAATGGTTGCCACAAGAGGACACAGGTTTAAGGTACTGGGGAGTAGGTACAGAGGAGATGTCAGGGGTAAGTTTTTTTACTCAGAGAGTGGTGAGTGCGTGGAATGGGCTGCTGGCAACAGTGGTGGAGGCGGATACGATGGGGTCCTTTAAGAGACTTATAGATAGGTACATGGAGCTTAGTAAAATAGAGGGCTATAGGTAAGCCTAGTAATTTCTAAGGTAAGGACATGTTCGGCACAACTTTGTGGGCCAAAGGGCCTGTATTGTGCTGTAGGTTTTCTATGTTTCTATGTTTTAAAGTGTGTGGCAATTCAGCCGATCAATGGAAGGTAGGGTAAAGGAAAGCAGGCATTGTGTGAGTGGTAATCTGAGGATTTGGTTTGAGAGGCATCATCAAGAAGATGCCGCTAAGAGGAACGTAAGAACAGGTAAAGTTTTTAAAGTAGTTAAATAAAAGGTACTAAATTACAACTAGCTAAATAAAGTAGGGACGCATAATCAGGTGATGTATTGCAGCTGCAGGATCTGGGCATACTTTGGCTGCCAGCCACCACATCTGTGGTAAGTGTTGGCTGCTCGAGGAACTCAGGCTCAAATTTGATGACCTAGAAACTAAGCTTCAAACTCTACGAATGCATCAGTGCCGGGAGAGTTACGTTAGTACCTTTTCAGGAGGCAGGAACAGCCGTTAGATGATCTAATTTCGATGTGGTCTGTGGCCTGGGACTATGAGTGAAGCAGGTATGGAGTCCAAGAGCCAGTGCTGGAGGAGCAGCAGCTGTTGAGCTTGCCCAGCAGGTCTGAGATTGTTGCCCCCTGTGAGGATGAGAGCGTGGACTGTGGGAAGGATGTGCAACAAAACTGTGGCATCATGGTTCAGGGAACTATTCAAGATGGGAGAAAAGAGAAATGTACTTGTAATTGGGGTAGTATAGTGAGAGAACTGACACAGCTCTCTGTCACAAGGATCAAGAGTCTGGAAGGGTATGTTGCCTGCCTGATGCCCAAGTTTGGGACACTGTACCTGACCTGCAGAGAAACTTGGATTGGGAAGCAATAGATCCAATTCTCGTAGGCCATGTGGGTTCCAACTCCATAGGAAAAACAAGGAAAGAAGATCTGTTGAGGGAATTTGAGCTGCTTGGGATTACATTAAAATGCAGTACCAGAAAGGTTATAATCTCTGGATTGTTACATGTGCCAAGGCAAATTGGCACAGCTGTAATAAGATCAGAGAGCAGTGTCTCAGAAAGGCAGCGTCCATTATTAAGGACCTCCAGCACCCAGGGCATGCCCTTTTCTCACTGTTACCATCTGGTAGGAGGTACAGAAGCCCGAAGGCGCACACTCAGCGATTCAGGAACAGCATCTTCCCCCTCTGTCATCCGATTCCTAAATGGACATTGAACCCTTGGACGCTAGCTCACTTTTTTTGAATATATAGTATTGCTTTTTTTTGCACGATTTTTAATCTATTCAATATATGTATACTGTAAAAGATTTAATTATTTATTAATTATTATTATATTATTATTTTATTTTGTGCTTTTTTTCTTCTATACTATGTATCGCATTGAACTGCTGCTGCTAAGTTCAGAAATTTCATATCACATGCCGGTGATAATAAACCTGATTCTGATTCTGAGTTAAATGTGTGGCTCAGAGATTGGAGTGGCAGAAGTGGTTTCAATTTGTGGGACATTGGCACAATGAGACAGGCTCCACCTTAATCATGCTGGGACCAGGGTCCTGGTGAAATGCAGTGTTGTAGAAATGGCTTTAAACTAAACAGTGTGCTGGAGGTGGGGGTGGGTTGGGGTGGAGCAACAACTTTGAAAATAATGGATAAAGTAAAAGGGGCAGAGACTGCGGGAGAAGTTACTGATGTCTCCAGAATAAAAAAAAAGACAAAACATTTAGAAAGGGATAAGAATTTATCTTCAGGCAACATGGAGAAGGGTGGTGAATACAGGACCGAAGATATTAAACATAAATATCCATATCCAAGGATATGGATATTTTTAAAGCAGACTTTGATAGGTTCTTGATTAGTAAGGGTATCAAAGGTTAGAGGAGGAAGGTGGGAGAGTGGCTTTGAGGGGGATGATAAATCAGCCATAATAGAATAGGGGAGCAGACTTGAATACTAAATCATATCTTTGGAAAGAAGTGACACAGGATCAAAAGATGTAGAAACTTTGTTGGTAGAGTTAAAAACTGCAAGTTTAGACAGATAATGATGGGAGTTATATACTGGCCTCCAGTAGTAGCTATGATGTGGCCATACACATTGTTTGCTCATTTTGTCCATTTCTGTCTTTATTTATGGACTATCCCTCCCCCCCCCCCCACCTCCAAAGAAACATGTGTTGTGCTTTTTTTTTTTAACTTGAATGTCTCTCTCTACACTTTTGATGAAAATAACTTGGTGTGCTGCAACAACTTCTATTAGGTAGTTGTCTCGGGTTTGTGTTAAAACTTGTACATCATCACTGGTATGTTTTGTAACTCCAGAAACTAATCAGACAGAAAACACAGGAACTGGGATGTGTTTTGTCTGTTTACTTTTTCATTAATAAGGTGCTCACATATGACGTGGTGACATAATGGTATATGTATTCATGTACGTCATACATATAACCCACAACAAATTATGTAAACAAACAAAGAATGTTTATTCAAACAATATATTTTCAATATTACTCAAATATTATTGAAATATTGAATATACTACAGTCATCACCTCCTTTCGGGTAATTAAGGATGAGGCCTAAATTTCAGGTTATGGACATACACACCAAGCATAGAAATGCCATGAAAATTAACTTTCGCAGCAAAGGCAGCAGCACAGTACATAACAAATACTACATAATCACATAAACCTAAATTAATATAATTTAGACTACAAAATAAAGAAAAAATAAATGTAACGAATGTAACAATAGTCCAAGAAAGAATTAAGGTTTTTTCAGTTTGGTTCATGAACCTGATGGCAGAGGGGAGGGAGATGTCATTGAAACTTGATGTATGGGTCTCCGGGCTGCTGTGCCTCCTGTCTTTTGGCAGCAATGAGAGCAGGACTTTGCCCAGATGTCCTTAAAGATGGATGCCATCACCCTGAGATGCAGCTTCTTGCAGGTATTCTTACTGTTGGGAAGTGCTGACCCTGCCAGTCACTGAAGACTTCAGGAAGACAAAGGCTGCTGAAATGGCAGAATCGTGAGGCATACTTACTCTTGGAAGTAAAAAGAAATACTATATTGAAAAGGCTCTTGAAAAGACTTGTGAAATATACATAAACTGTATAATTACAAACTAATGGGCACCATTGGCATTTCCAGTGTTAAGTAGCCAGCCCTAATGGTCCTTGAACAAAGATGGCTGTGTGGGCAGTTAAAGGCCAGGCGTATGATAGTTAACATGTAGACTGATGCACCATCAATAACTCTCCGAGACGTGAGGCGAGATATTGGCTTTTATTGACTGGAAGAAAGAACAAGCAGTAGTTGACCACCATACTACATCCTGCAGACTGAGGGCGGGGCTCAGGCCTCAATCGCCTTTATACTGGGGTCTGTGGGAGGAGCCACGGTCAGTGGGAGGAGCGACAGGAGCAGTCAGCAGGGGGGTGTGTCCAGACAGGTATATGTAGTTCACCACATAGACCAAATTAGGATAAGAGCTGATTTATAAAATGGTAGTCTGCTATTCAGTGTAAGTGAATTATTTCTAAAATTCCAGGTTTATTTATTTAATAATTCAATCTAAACTTCCCAGTTGCCTTGGTGCATCTAGATACTTGGATTTTTCCATGCTCTATCTCTGCTGTTCCCACAGCATCAAATTTTTTTATTGATCACCAAAGAAATAGTTTTTGACATTATTATTGTTGCAATTTGTGAAAAGCATATAATGGAATACTTTTATAAAACAGAGAATAGGCCATTGATATACTAGTGTGGAAGGTTATTAAAGTCATAGAGAAGATGCGGATTTCATACTACAGTTGAAAGATTTCAATTGTGCAGTGAAATCAGAATGCAGAGAGCTTGTCCTCCTTTTGACACAGAGATACAGGGGATGAACTGATACACAGAATCATTGCTACTTACACTGTGTACATAAGAAAAAAAACTATTTTCAGTTTTATGATTGGCAAAAGAACCTCAAGTGCTTTGGGGAAGCATCAATTTCTGCAGTGAGTTCTTCCAATCTGTAGTTCACTGCCTGAAACAGTGCTGCAAGCGCAGTCAATAATAACTTTCAAGGGTGGATGTGATAAATACTGTGACTATAATTAGTTGGAATGGATTTGTCCTGTTGTTTGGAAGAACAGGACAAATCCATTGTCCTTGTTCAAGGGAAAGGATGGGGATGGGACTAATTCGATCATTTTTAAAAGAGCTGCCATAAGCATAATGGAATTAGGTCTCCTGTGTCGTCTTCATTCTATGAATCACTGATGCTGTCAGTTATTATGTTCAGACTTGATCCACTGACAGATGAAGATACTTTGATAAATATAGAACTTCACATACTAACAATCATAGTCCATCTTCATGGAAGAATACTTTTGGTGCTGAATAGTTTGTTTCAATTTTATCAGACTAATCAGTTTTGCTGTGCTTGTAAATTGTTAAGAGTTGCTATCTGAATTCAATGTAAGTGCAGGTTTATCATTCATTATATCACAGTGCGGTGGAGCTACAGCTGAGCCACTGGCATTTTCCAAGAAATCTGAAACTCCAGCTGAAGTTAAAGTGGAAAAATATGAGTTTTGGCCAGATTTCCAGTCTCTATCTGTAATTATCATTATAATGGCTGCAGGTATCAGTGGAGGAATTAGACCTTGGAAGATCTAAACCAAGCTTAGAAATAATGCCACAGTATAACAGCATAATTTGTTCTATGATTCAATGGTCAGTTGCCTATTAAGATGACTGTTTCAGTAGATATCGAAGGGAAATTGAGTCATAAAGTCAAAATATTTGGAATATTTGGAAGCTGTTTCATTTGAAGTAAACTAAAGTGACAAATGGTGAAACATCAGTAAGATGTACAGATGAATAACCATGTAACCATATAACAATTACAGTACGGAAACAGGCCATCTCGGCCCTTCTAGTTTGTGCTGAATGCTAACTATCACCTAGTCCCACTGACCTGCACTTAACCCATAACCCTCCATTCCTTTCCTGTCCATATACCTATCCAATTTTGCTTTAAATGACAATTCCGAACCTGCCTCTACCACTTCTACTGGAAGCTCATTCCACACAGCTACCACTCTCTGAGTAAAGAAATTCCCCCTCATGTTACCTTAAACTTTTGCCCCCTAACTCTCAACTCATGTCCTCTTGTTTGAATCTCCCCTACTCTCAATGGAAAAAGCCTATACACGTCAACTCTATCTATTCCCCTCATAATTTTAAATACCTCTATCAAGTCCCCCCTCAACCTTCTATGCTCCAAAGAATAAAGACCTAACTTGTTAAATCTTTCCCTGTAAGTTAGGTGCTGAAACTCAGGTAACATTCTAGTAAATCTTCTTTGTACTCTCTCTATTTTGTTGACATCTTTCCTATAATTTGGTGACCAGCACTGTACACAATACTCCAAATTCGGCCTTACCAATGCCTTTTACAATTTTAACATTTCATCCCAACTCCTATACTCAATACTCTGATTTATAAAGGCCAACATACCAAAAGCTTTCTTCACCATCCTATCCACATGAGATTCCACCTTCAGGGAAGTATGCACCATTATTCATAGATCACTTTGTTCTACTGCATTCTTCAATACCATGCATGTCCTATTTGAATTATTCCTACCAAAATGTAGCACCTCACACTTATCAGCATTAAACTCCATCTGCCATTGCTCAGCCCACTCTTCAAACTGGCCTAAATCTCTCTGCAAACGTTGAAAACCTACTTCATTATCCACAATGCCACCTACCTTAGTGTCATCTGCATACTTACTAATCCAATTTACCACCCCATCATCCAGATCATTAATGTATATGACAAACAACATTGCACCCAGTACAGATCCCTGAGGCACACCACTAGTCACCGGCCTCCAACCTGACAAACAGTTATCCACCACTACTCTCTGGCATCTCCCATCCAGCCACTGTTGAATATGCAAATGTGGATCTAATTTAAAAAGATATAATGGGGGCTCTCTCCATGATACACTGAATAAATGCTCTCACTGAGAGTTGTGTTCAGTACATCTCTGGTTTGTATCAAAGTTACGGGACATTGGGTGACAAACCAATGTGGTTGCCTCTCTGCCTCCATATCACTAACCTGAATGAAGAAAAATAAACAAGAGCTTTCTTTCACTTTTGATTATTATTTTGTATCTCTGTTGTTAGGGTGCGAGTGGTGCAATGGTATGCCCTTACAGTAGTATAAATAGGTTAAATAGTACTAATTAGACTTAAAGATTAGGTCTTAGAAGAAGATTGATGCCTGTAATTCAACTGAAGCTATTAGTGAGAAAGGCTAAAATATGAATCAGAAAATATCAAAAGTACAGGGCATAGAAATTGGTCCCAAGTGTGCTGGTAAGATTTCAGTTCAAACTTCTTAAAGCTAACATATATTTGCATAACTACAAACATGAAACCTTCCTTTGGGTAGCATTATAAAGAGGAATTAATTCTTCTTTTCCATAGAGAATTGTTCCTTAAAGTACTTGTGCACTAGGCCCATGCAGTTTTGTTAGTGTAGTTATAAATAAGATTATCAAAACATATAAATACTTTAAACGGATTGGCAAGTTTTCATCTGAGTAACTTTAAGTCGTCTTAAAATGAAGTAATATATAGAAAATATATAGAAAAACATTTACTTTACCTATTAGTCGGCGTATAACAGAAGAGCATTAGCAGCTTTCTTGAATCACTTTTTAAAATTTCACTGTGTCTTGACCTAGAAGCATATCCAGGTTTGTTGACTGGGTCTAATCTGGGCAAAGTGAACTCTGAAGTCTTGAAATACATGTGCATAAATGATTTTGGGTGGAATACATTTAAGCTTAATATTCTCTGATCTTTTACAAGGAGTCACCTGGTTCTGCCATGATTGTGTTGATTGAATCCATCAGCCACCTCCTTCCATTCTTTTTTTTGGTATTGATGAGAGATTTCAAAGCTGTAAACAAAAGTGAATCTACTGTTATTAACAAAGTGCATAAGTTTCAATGTTTAGAGGTTAATTGATACCTTGTAGTATATATGTATGTGGATTCTGGGCTTAAATTATTCATTTTGCGCTTTTAAATAATGCAACCTAACCCTTCAGGACTAAATTGTAACTGTAAGCTCACACTACACATAAAATCACAATTTGTGAAATACTGTATATACTCCCCAGTGTTGAATTTCATTTTGTTGGAAGTGGGGCTGCAATGTGATTATTGGTGGTGGGTGGGATGGAGAGGCGTGGGGAAGATGTGTTGAGTAATCTTTTACATCAAATTCCATGTCTTCCTTCTGTAATGACAGACAAAAAAACATAATGTCTCCTAACACTGAGAAAAAAGTACAGAAATATCACAATGTAGTTGACCGGGGATCATGGTCAACATTATTTTAAATATAAAATAAGGTTTCTAAGTGAGGCAGTAAAATCAAGGAGCATTGTGCTAATTGAACTATGCTTAGACAGTCAGTGGAGGTAACATCTTTTGTTTACTAACTTGTAAATCATTGCAAACCAGTGAATAATGTTTCTGATATTCTAATCCACTAATACCTGGATTTTTTGGTGTGTACCCCAAATCTCCAGAGTAATTCTTTGAAGTTCAGCTTCCCTGTTCGGTATTTTATAGAGATCATTCAACTCCCCCCTCCCACCGATATTTCAGCTTTTACCATCAAAGTTATAAGCCATAATGAGGTAAAGTAATTTTTCATAAATAGAAAACCCCCAGATTGATAATGAAATGCAACATTTTTAATCGTAGCTTAATATGATATATAGTGAAGGAACAGTTAAAGAACTTTAATATGACAATGTTATCAACTCCTTGAGGACTTTATTTGTAATTTACAATAGATGAGATAAAGGAATTGTAAGAAAGCCTCATGGAGTTGTGCTTTAGAAACGCAAGTAAAAACATTTTCCATTAATTCCCAAATAAACAAATAGAAGCTAGAGGTACTCTTACACAGTCTCTTGGGATGAAGAATGACTCCAGTTTTGTGGCTTTTAGGGTGGCTGATGAGGGAGATTTGAAAACTGTAGACAGAGGTGTCTGATGGTGTGAGTGGGTGTGTACTTTGTAAGCTGGTGTGCTCATTCCATCACTTACCTCATGCCATCTCAAGTGATCGCTCTCCATTTTGGTTCCCAGGAATCAGCATGGAGTTTCTATTGCTTCAAGAAGGTTTTGAATACTTCCTGGACTCTTTTTCTCTGCCTAGCTGATATCTCTTCCTGTTTCTGATGCCTTCAGAAGATAGTGTCAAGTTGTTATGCAGCTCCACTGGAAAACAAATCATAGTGCCATGAGAGTTTCTTCCATGTGATGAACCACCCAGTGAAAGACCTAACCCTGTGATGTGAGCATGACTAACCAGCTAGGGATTCATGGTACATTCTTAATGTCTTGGAAAGATGGTATTGCACTTTTGATGGATCAGCAACTACAGGTAACAATGATTACTAAATCAATTATAACAGCAGTTTAGATGGAATGGGAGTGAATTCATCAACATACCAACATGGGGAAGGATTTCAAGTTCCCTGCCTAAGAATATAAGGTAGCCAGTTGGCCTTTTTTGACGTGCTGACAGCTTCATTGTAGTTTTAACAGACACAAGCATTTTCTGAAGTTTGCATGTAGTTTGAAACTGAACCCAAAGTGAGTTAAGTTGGGTAGTTGCCGAAGTTGCTTCAGATGCAAAAGGCAGGCCATCTTCATGCTGCTGGCTCATTTGCATGTTTGCATTCTGTAGCCAGAGCTAACTGCTCCTTAGTGTTTCACCTCAGCAGGGGCTGGATTCAGTGAATGACTCACCCTAGTTGAAGCCAGTCTGCAGCACTCAATCCGAGACTGAGCTGCAGCTTGCAACAAGAGCTGGAAAATGGTATACAGCTACAACGTACATGCTGGTTGGTAGGTTCATTTCAATTGGTCATTGAAAATTAACCTAGGATTAAATCGGGGGATGGCCGTGTGGTGCAGGTCAGGGCTAGAAGGGCCTATTCCATGCTGTATTTTGATCAATTAATCAATCAATCAATCAATAAATTAATAAATGTCTCTTGTTAACACATTTTCCCTGGTTGGAGAAGATGGATCTCTAACATTGAGCTCTATAAAACTCTGGCTAGACTACACTAATTGAGCTCACTTTAGGTAAAATCTGGAAGCTTTAGAGAAGCTGCAGAGGAAATTTGCCAGGATGCTGCCAGGATTAGAGAACTTGCCTTGAGGAAAGGTTGAGTGAGCTAGGGTTTTTCTTATTTGGAACAGAGGATGATGAGAGGCAATTTTGATAAAGGTGTATAAGATTATAAGAGGCAGAAATAGAGTGGACAGGCAACAGCTGAGTGCAGGAAAGTTTAGGGGAGATGTCAGAGGTTAGTTTTTTTTATACAGAGAGTGGGAAGTATTTCTAGGAGTAGTGGTAGAGGCTGACTCATTATGGTCTTTGAAGAGACTCTTAGATAGGTGCATAGATGGAAGAAAAAGGGAAGGTTATAGGCTGTGTAGGAAGGAAGGGTTAGGTTGATTGTAGAGCAGGTTAAAAGGTCAGCCCATACCATGCTGTATTGTGCTTTTTTCTATGTATTACTGGGGAAAGGCTGGGCTGTAATACTGCATTTCTAATGGATGGAACAGCTCATGCCTTCGATAGACCAGCTGGTACTGAGACCATGGCCAGCAGTAGTGCTGAGATGGTAGAATATAATGAACTCTTCATTCTCAAACCTACTCCTTGAGTCTGAACTCCTCATTGGATGCTTTTTGATGTGAAGATGGCAAAAACAGCCCCCTCCTCCCCTTATCACAGTACTATCCTTGTGCCCTCTCCTTCTGGTAACCAAGAATTGCAAGCTGACTAGGTAATGATGGAAGAGTGTGAGAAGTCAGTGAAGATGAGAACAGATTGTTACTTGATTTAGTCACCCTCTTAGAAACCAACACTGCATACAGTTTGCAGGATTTATTTGGAGAATGGTCTACAGTAGATGCTGTGAGTCCTTGGGTAGTAATACCCGAGAAAAGTGCAGTTCTGGTACTAGCAGAAGGGAGGGCAAGCTCTGATGCAAATGCCTCAGTTGAGGGCTTTGGAGGGCAGTCCTCAGTTGAAGGCTGATGACTATGCACAGCTGAAAGCTCTGAGCATTGACAAGCTTCATTACAAACCTAGGCATCAGCAAGCACCTAACAGCCAACCTTACACAGACCATACCTCAGAAATTAGACCCTACTTTTTCCATCACAGGAGGCTTTATCCAACTCCTTAGGGATGTCCATAGACCCAATAAATAAACTACATCTCATGGCCAATGTAGAAGTTTGCACAGCTCAGGGCAGTTCCATCATTACTGTGGATACTCGTGGTCAAAGGGGGGTTGGGGGAATAGCAATTGTGAGGAGCTTTCTGCTGTAGACTTCATGATGTAAAACAAAGTTACTTACGTGGGTATCGCTGGTAAGGGCAACATTTATCATCCATCCCAGTACTCTGATGGTTAAACTGAGGGAAATAATAGTGGCTCCTTGCAGTACAAAAAAGCTCTTAAAGTGACGCTGCTCCCAGTTGTACCTCTCCAAGTTCATACAAGATTCCCACAAAGTGATTTTTGTATGTGCATGTTTATATGTGCACATGCATATGTACAGATGGATAGGTAGCTACAGTGCCTATAAAAAGTATTCACTCGCCTTGTAAGTTTTTATGTTTTATTGTTTTATAACATTGAGTCACATTGGATTTAATTTGGAACAACTTATATTCCATGTTAGGGGTCACCCTAGGTTGAAAAGGGGTCCAGAATAGACCCTATGAACTGTGCTGCTATTAAGAGAGAGAGGGAGACATCCAGAGCAATATTAAGAGAGAGAGAGAGAGTCAGAAACTGCTTGAAAGATAATGTTATGGTTCCTCTGCAAGCTTGTTTACCTTTTCCCCAAGGTTACTTGCCTACTTGCAAAATGCCTGCAGAAAGAGAAGGGAGGAGCAGGTTGATGGACAGCTGGTGTCCAACATGTGGAGATAAAAACCAGAGCCACTGTTACACAGACAGACACATGGAGACACACCACGAGACACGCAGTTTTGGACACTGAACAAGCTTTGGTGCACCCACATGAAGGTGGGTTTTTGAAGGATCGAGTCTGGGAAATTGATCAGTGGCTCACAGTGTGAAGAGGTGCGACCGGTGGGGAATTATTTGTGTGTCCACCCTTGCCTGGGTGATAATTCCAAAACTGAAGAACGGTTGTACGTGATATAGTCAAAGTCTGTGACTACAACAGGATTTTGGAGGACAAAGGGGATTTCAGAAGACAACGGGAAGATCAACGGCAACAGCTCACCTCTCACCTCTCTCTCTCCAAGTTACTCAACTAAATACCATGAACTGATCTGAACTGAACTCTCTACACTATCGTAAGACTGCATTCATTTACCCCCAGGTTTGGAAGAGCCTAGTTTATATATATATCATTGCTAACCTGATCAATATATTTGCATTTATAGCACAGTATTGCTTAGTTACTAATAAACACTATTAGTTTATAGCAACACCAGACTCCAAAGTGTTCTCCATTTCTGCTGGTTCTTTAACCCGGTCACGGGGTACATAACAAAAATCGGGGGCTCGTCCGGGATTTGATCAAATTTGAATGGGGGCTTGTTGGAATTGATTGGGGAAAATCCCTTTTGATTTGGTTGTGTGGAAAAACTGCAAAATGGATGTTGATACATTTTGTAGGCGCCAACCTCTGAGGCACTAGAGGATGCCAGAAGGTTTGAGCTGTTGAGTATCGCAAGAAAGTTGAATCTTTCGAAGGTGAAACCGGAAATGAGGGGATCACAGATGCAGAGAGTCATAGCCGAGTTTTATGTATCCGTGGGGGTGTTTCAAGTAGAGGAGTTGGAGTTGTTTCCTGAAAGTAAACCTAGCGGGTTCGAGACCCAGTTTCAGATGGAATGATTAAGGATCGAGGCTGAGGAGAAGTGAAGAGCGCAACAGCACGAGTTTGAGTTATGAGTAAAAAAGCTGGAGGCTGAGGAAGCAGAAAGACAGCGAGAAGAAGTGGCAAGACAGAGGGAGGAAAGGGAAAGAGTGAGGTGGTTTGAGCTGGAAAAGATAAGAGCATTGCAGAAAGGAGCGAAAGGGGATAGTGACAAATTGATGCAGTTGATGCTGATTAAACTGTTTAAAAGTTGTGTCCCTGATGGTATGAGGACATACATGGATGAGAAAGCAGCAGACACCCTGTCAGAAAATGCTATGTTATCAGATGAGTATGCTTTGACCCACAAGATAAAATTTTTCCCGAGCAAGAACTACCAGAAGTGTGACAGAGGTGGCAGAGATAGCCCACCAGCTAAGCCAGAAAGTAAGCTGGGGACTAGTGAAAAAGGTAAGGAGGAAGAGAGACAGTTCGAGAGGGAGATGTGGCAGTTGGGAGGACCAGTGTTGAATCCTGATGATTTTTATAGCTTGAAAGAGCTGGTTGTAATTGAAGAATTTAAGTGTGTTCCCGGTGATGTAAGGGCATTCCAAGATGAAAAGGATGCAACTACCTTGCGGGAGTCTGATGGGGTGGCAGACGAGGCTGTTTTATCCCACAAGGTTGAGTTTACTCCGAAGAGGAGTTTCCCAGAGAGTAGCTGGGAGGATCCGGGGAATGCGGAATTTGAAACTGTGACTGGTATTGAAAGCCTGTAAGAGGCAGCTGTCCCATTTGCCTGTGTTCAAGTTGATGAAGTACTTGTGGATTCACAGGGTATTGAACCTTGTGTTGAAACTTAGTTAAGGGCTGAGGTGTCTGACTTGGTTGAAAAGGAATGCAGTTTTTTTTTGTGTCAGATGGACTTGATTCAGTGAATAAAGGGTTAATCTTGGTGCCAGTGGAAATTGAGGATTCTCAGTTATTTGTGTTAGATGGTGTTCTAAAAGTTGGTGATGAGTTGAAGGCTGGTGATGTGAATGTTATGGAGAATAGTGAGAAAGGGGCTGTGTCTGGATTTTTAAAGAAAGAACTTGTGAAGTTTGGACTGGTTTTGCAACCTTTGACCCTCCTTGCAGGACAATGGTCTGTTGGAAAACTTGTCAGCTTGTTAATCTCTATTTTAGAAGTTGAAAGTAAGCAAGGTCATAGAGCAGTTCAAGATTACAATATGAGGAGAAAAGATTGTTTTGGTTTTGAGAGGCCACCTATCTGGGTTACTATGGGGACGAATCGAAGTAAAAGATGAAGGAACAGATTAGATGGTATATTTGGGAATTTTCAAAATGTAAACATGGTCTTCAGAAGTTTAATGTTGATGTTGAGCTTGGTAAACTTTAAATTGACACCTATCCAGGGTGAAATTAATTCAGCAGTAACAAGAAGCATGTCGGAAAAGGCAGCTGACACTAATATTGATTTATCCGAGACTTTCTTACCATCCCTGTACCAACAGGAATTAGAGGATAGTAAGGCTGAGGAGGAGGAGAATGACTTGTTGTTATTGAGGAAGGAATTCATAGAGGAACAGAATAAAGATTTAGAAATTGTGGCTTTAAGAGAGACAGCTCGCTCTGAAGAGGAGGTTCAGAGTAAGTCAATGGGATATTACCTGAAAGATGGGGTGTTGAGGAGGAGGTGGAGACCACCTACTGTGCCTGCAAGTGAGGATTAGACCATTGAACATCAGGTAGTGGTCCCAAAAGTTTACAGGGCTGAGATTTTAAACATGGCTCATAGTATGTCTTTAGGCGGACACTTTGAAGTGAGAAAGACAGTAAATAGAATTACGAAGGAATTCTACTGGCCTAATTTAAGGAAGGATGTTGTGAACTTTTGCAGGCCTTCCATACCTGTCAGGGTGCAGGAAAACCTAATCAGGTGATCCCAGCAGCACCACTTAGGCCGATCCCTGTTTTTGGTGAACCATTTTCCAGGGTCATAGTGGATTGCGTGGGCCCATTGTCAAAGACTGCAGCTGGCAACAAGTATCTGTTAAACATCATGTGTGTTGTGTCTAGGTTCCATGGACTGGGGCCCCTCTGGAACATCAAGGCCAAGACTGTGGTAAAGGCACTTATCAAATTTTCCACACTGCTAGGTCTACTTAAAGAAATCCAATCTGACCAGGGTAGTAACTTTACATCGAGAACATTCCAGGGGATAGTTAAAGAGTTGAAAGCTAAGCATATTGTGTCACCTTTGACGTTACTCAGAGAGCGATGGTCAGATCAGAATGTGAATGTGATCAAGTGTTATCATGACTCCAACCCTGCACCAGTGAGTACTGCTATGACAATGGAGGAGATTGTACTGTCTAGTACTGGAATACCGCATCATTTTACTGAACTCCCTGTAGTTTTCACAAGACTCAGAAATTCTGATGTTTTGAAAAATATTGATGGGAAAATTCAACATTTGCAGTCAAAGCAGAAAAGACAACCGAAGGGTTTAATTAACTAGTATAAAGGTTTATTCCCAGATATTCTAAGACCGTGCACGGCAGTGGTGCATGATGTCATTGTAAAGTGAGCCTAGCCCATTAAACAGCATCCTTACAGAATGAACTTAGAGAAAAGCAAGCTAGTGGGAACAGAAATTGAATACATGCTAGCAGCAGGTATAATTAGGCCAACCACTTCAGACTGGGCATCACGACACGTGATTGTCCCTACTTCGGATGGGGGTATGAGATTCTATACCGACTACAGGAAAATCGATGCCATAACAAAGACAGATGCTTATACTATCCCGAGAGTAGATGATTGTATTGATAAAGTGGGGAAGGCTAAGTACCTTACAAAAATTGACTTGCTGAAAGGATATTGGTGTGTTCCTTTGACTAAAAAGGCTAGAGAAATCTCAGCATTTGTCACATCTTCAGGGCTGTATCAATATAATGTGTTACCTTTCTGAATGTAAAATGCTCCAGGAACATTTCAAAGAATGATCGATTCAGTAATTAGAGGTTTTGAAAATACAGGGGCTTATATCGATGATTTAGTGGTCTGGAGTGACACGTGGGAAGAGCAGGCTGTTGCTGTGGAAAAATTGTTGAATGACTGGAAACTGTATTGTGTTATCATCCCGTGCTCAAAGCACCTGATTTTTCAAAACAATTCTCTATAGCAACAGATGCTAGTGACGAGGCTGCTGGGGCAGTATTGTTACAAAAGGGTGCGGATGACATTGAACACCCAGTGGCTTATTTCTCCAGGAAGCTTAAGGTACACCAGAAAAATTATTCCACTGTGGAAAAAGAGTTACTATCACTTATTCTGGCTTTACAACATTTTGAAGTTTATATTTGTCCTGCCCAGAAGCCACTGATAGTTGATACAGATCATATATCCGTTGGTATTTCTGATTAATATGAAAAATAAGAACAGAAGGTTGTTAAACTGGAGTGTGTTATTGCAAGAATGTGACTTAAAAATAACACATGTAAAAGGTACTGACAAAATTATAGCCGATTGTTTATCTAGATGCTAAATTTGAAATTGTACTCGTGTTACTCTGTTATCTGATGATTACCTATATATTGTTTCAAACTCTGTAATATACAGGTAACCTAAACTTTTTCCTCCGTAAAAAGTTCTTAAAAGGAAGGCGGTGTTAGGGGTCACCCTAGGTTGAAAAGGGGTCCAGAATAGACCCTATGAACTGTGCTGCTATTAAGAGAGAGAGGGAGACATCCAGAGCAATATTAAGAGAGAGAGAGAGAGTCAGAAACTGCTTGAAAGATAATGTTATGGTTCCTCTGCAAGCTTGTTTACCTTTTCCCCAAGGTTACTTGCCTACTTGCAAAATGTCCGCAGAAAGAGAAAGGAGGAGCAGGTTGATGGACAGCTGGTGTCCAACATGTGGAGATAAAAAGCAGATCCGCTGTTACACAGGGAGGCACACCGAGACACATTACGAGACATGCAGTGTGGACACTGAATGAGCTTTGTTGCACCCACAGGAAGGTGAGGGGTTTTTGGAGGATTGATTCAGGGAAATTGATCAGTGGCTCACAGTGTGAAGAGGTGCGACTGGCGGGGAATTATTTGTGTGTCCACCCTCGCCTGGGTGATAATTCCACCACTGAAGAACGGTTGTATGTGATATAGTCAAAGTCTGTGACTACAACAGGATTTTGGAGGACAAAGGGGATTTCGGAAGACAACGGGAAGATCGACGGCAACAGCTCACCTCTCAACTCTCTCTCTCTTCAACGTTACTCAACTAAATACCACGATCTGAACTGAACTGAACTCTCTACACCATCGTAAGACTGCATTCATTTACCCCCAGGTTTGGAAGAGCCTAGTTTATATATATCATTGCTAACCTGATCAATATATTTGCATTTATAGCACAGTATTGCTTAGTTACTAATAAACACTATTAGTTAATATCAATACCAGACTCCAAAGTGTTCTCCATTTCTGCTGGTTCTTTAACCCAGTCACGGGGTACATGACAACCGCTTGGGTAGTCTCCAACCTGATGGCATGAACATTGATTTCTCTAATTTCGGTTAACGCCCCTCCTCCCGTTCTTACCACATTCCTTATTTATTTATTATTTCCCCCTTTTTTCTCTCTCTCTCTTTTCTCTCTCTGTCACTCTCACAATCACTCCTTTCCTGCTCTCCATCTTCCTCTGGTGCTCCCCTCCCCCTTTCTTTCTCCCTAGGCCTCCTGTCCCATGATCCTCTTCCTTCTCCAGCTCTCTCTCCTTTTTGCCAATCAACTTTCCAGTTCTTTCCTCCCCCTCCTGTCTTCTCCTATCATTTCAGATCTCCCCCTCCCCCTCCCACTTTCAAACCTCTTCTTTCAATTAGTCCTGACGAAGCGTCTCGGCCCGAAACATCGACTGCACTTCTTCCTATAGATGCTGCCTGGCCTGCTGCATTCCATCAGCATTTTGTGTGTGTTGCTTGAATTTCCTGCATCTGCAGATTTGCTCATGTTTGTGGATTTAATTTGGCTTTTTTTGACACTGATCAACAAAGACTCTTTCGTGTCAAAGTGAAAACAGATCTCTACAAAGTGATCTGTATTAATTACAAATATAAAACAAATTACAAATTTAATTGATTGCATAAGTATTTATTCCCCTTTAATATGAAATAACAAATCATCACTGGTGCAGCCAGTTGGTTTCAGAAGTCAAATAATTAGTTAAATGGAGATCACCTGTGCGCAGTCAAGTTATTCCAACTGAATGTAATAAAAATACACCTGTATGTAGAAGGTCCAACTGTTGTTGAGTCAGTATCCTGGCAAAAACTACACCATGAAGACAAAAGAACACTCCAATCAACTCTGAAAAGGTTATTGAAAAGCACAGCAGGATATAAGAAAATTTCCAGGTTGCTGAATATCTCTTGGCATATAGTTAAGTCAATCATCAAGAAATGGAAAGAATATGGCACAACTGTAAATCTGCCTAGAGCAGGCTGTCTTCAAAAACTGAATGACTATGCGAGAAGTGGACTAGTGAGGGAGGCCACCAAAAGACCTATGACAACTCTGGATGAGTTAAAAGCTTCAGTGGCTGAGATTGGAGAGACTGCACATACAACTGTTGCCTGGGTGCTTCACCAGTCACAGATTTATGGGAGAACTGTAAAGAGAAAGCCACTGTTGAAAAAAACTCACATGAACTCTTGGCTAGAGTTTACCAGGAGGGATGTGGGAGACTCTGAAGTCAGCTTGAAGAAGGTTCTATGGTCTGATGAAACCAAAATTGAGCTATTTGGCCATCAGACTACATGTTATGTTTGGCATAAGCCAAACACCACACATCATCAAAAACATACCATCCCTACCATGAAGCACGTGGTGGTTGCATCATATTGTGGGGATACTTCACAGTATCAAGCTCTGGAAGGCCTGTGAAGGTAAAGGGTAAAATGAATGCAGCAAAATACAGGGAAATCCTGGAGGAAAATCTGATGCTGTCAGCAAGAGAACTGTGACTTGGGAGAAAATTTGTTTTCCAGCAAGACAATGACCCGAAGCATAAAGCCAGAGCTCCACAGGAATGGCTAACAAAACAACAAAGACAATGTATTGGAATGGTCAAGTCAGAGTCCAGACCTCAATCCAATTAGAACTTGTGGCTGGACTTGAAAAGGACGGTTTACCCATGATCCCCATTCAATCTGACAGAGCTTGGTCGCATCAATGGTTGCATCATCAGCATATTTATAGATAGTATTTGAGCTACGCCTAGTAATAGAGTCATGTACATATAGAGAGTAGAGCAGTGGGCTAAGCACACACTCCTGAGGTGCACCAATGATACCAATACCTTGAAGACTTTGTTGATCATCAGCAAGGAGGAGATATTATCAACAATCCACACAGATTGTGGTCTTCCAGTTAGGAAGTCGAGTATCCAATTCCAGAGGGAGGTACAGAGGCCCGGATTCTGTAATTTATCAATTAGGATTGTGGGATGGAGCAATTAGAGGCAGCATGAGGATTATAGGATTCCTCACATGGAAGTGTGTCATTGAGTACATATATATAATCTATTCAATACACATATACTGAAATTTATTTATTTATTTACTTTAACTTTTTTTCTTCTATATTATGTATTGCATTGAACTGCTGCTGCTGAGTTAACAAATTTCATGACACATGCCGGTGATAATAAACCTGATTCTGATTCTATTGCCTGTTTGTGCAGGACAAGGCATTGGTGACCTACCTTATGAGACAGTGGATGGACCTTGATTCATAGACATTCAGTTGACAGGTATGGTTATTGAAGGAAGCACATTCCAGTACTAACACATGGATTTGATGTGATTTTTTTCGTAGTGTGGATTGGTGCAACCTCTTCTGTCCCTGCTTCTGTCTCTCATTTGGCTGTTTATGCTGTTGCTCAGACATTCCTCCTTTAATGTTGAATTGCATAATATAACATAAGAAACAGGAGCAGAATTAATACATTCGGCCCATCACTTCTGTTCTGCCATTTGATCAAGGCTCATTTATTGTCACTCTTAACCCCATTCTCAACTCATTAAGAAGGGAAGCAGGCAAAATATAGGAAATGATACATCAGTTAGCCTGACTTCAGTGGTTGCAAAGATGTTGGAGTCCATTATTATGTTGAAGGTTTTGGGGTAACTTGGAGGCATATGATAAAATAGGCTGAAGTCAGCATAGTTTTCTTAAGCAGAAATTTTGCCTGAAAAATCTATTGGAATTCTTTAAGCAAATAGCAGACACGATAGACAAAGGAGAGTCAGTGGATGTTGTTAACTTGGATTTTCAGAAGACATTTGACAAGTGGCCGTGTATGGGGCAGATGAACAAGATAAGGGCCAGTGGTTTTAAAGAAAAAAATACTAGCATGGATAGAAGATTGGCTGACTGGGAAAGAGTCGGAATAAAGGAGGCCTTTTCTGGTTGGCTGCTGGTGACTAGTGGCATTGCACAGGGGTCAATGTTGGGGCCACTTCTTTTCATGTTATATGTCAATGACTTGGATGACAGAATTGATGGTTTTGTGGTGAAGTTTGCAAATGATACCAAGATAGGTTGAGGGTCAGTCAGTTTTGAGGAAGCAGGACATCTACTGAAGAACTTAGACAGATTAGGAGAATGGGAAAGGAGTAGCAGATAGAACATAGAATTTTATTTTACAGCACATTACAGGCCCTTCAGCTCACAATGTTGTGCCAGCCATGTAACCTACATGGATAGAATACAGTGTAGGAAAGTATATGGTCATGCGCTTTGGCAGAAGAAATAAATATATAGACTATTTTCCAACCGGGGAGAAAAATTCAGAAATCAGAGGTTCAAAGGGACTTGAGAGTCCTAGTGCAGGATTTCCCAATAGTTAACTTGCAGGTTAAGTCAGTGGTAAGGAAGGGGAAATGCAATGTTAGCAATCATTTCAAGAGGACTAGAATATAAAAGTAAGGATATAATGCTGAGACTTCATAAACACATTTTTCAGACCACACTTGGAGCATTGTGAGCCCCTTATCTGAGAAAGGATGTGCTGGGATTGGAGAGGGTCCAGAGAAGGTTCACTAGAATGATCCTGGAAATGAGTGGGTTAATGTATGAGGAACATTTGATGGCTCTGGGCCTGTAATCACTGGAGTTTAGAAGAATGGGGGTGGGGGATCTCATAGAAACCTAATGAATACTGAAAGGCCTCAATAGAGTGGACAGGAGGGGATGTTTCTCATAGAGGGGAAGTCGAAGACCAGAAAGCACAGCCTCAGATACAATGATGCCCCCTTAGCGAAGAGATGAGGAGGAATTTCAGGAGCCAGAAGGTGGAGAATCTGTGGAATTCATTGCTACAGATGGCTGGGGAGGACAAGTCAGTGGGTATATTTAAAGCAGAAGTTGATAGGTTCTTGATTATTAAGGGTGTCAAGGATATGAGGAAAAGGCAGAGAATGGAATTGAAAGGGATAATAAATCAGCCATGCTGGAGTGATGGAGAAGGCTCAATGGGCTGAATGGCCTAATCCTGCTCATAACTTATGCTCACTCCCCTACCTACCTGTCTGTCTGTCTGATGCAGAGCGAATCCTTGGATGTTAAATTCCTAGCTGTGATCTTCTTCCAGCTACAACTCAGGAATGCCCACAACCTGCCAATTTCTAACTGCAGTACAAGGTCATCTTTGTTATTCCCTGCACTGCATGCATTCAAATATAACACCTTCAGTCCTGTATTCATCACCTTTTTCAATTTTCCTTCATGTTACCGGAAGTTAAATTCTTATTCCTTTCTAAACTGTTTTTAAAAATTTATTTTTGATTCTTTCATACTCTCACCCGCACTCTCCTTCCTCATTACTTTATCTTTACTTTTCCAAACTGCTAAACCTCTTCCCTCTACTGTTTAGTTTAAAGATGCACTTCAACACATCCCACTGGCTATGATTTTGCCCCTATCGACTGCCTGTCCTTCCTAACAGTCTCAGTGCATAACAACTGCCCCATCCTCTGCCCTATCACTTCAGTTCCCAACCCCCTGAAAAATTAGTTTAAACTTTTCCAACAGCTCCAACAAACCTGCCTGCTAGGCTGTAGGTGGTGTGTGTGTTAACACTGTTACTGGTATGGTCGCTAAGATAACGAGCAATCAATATCTGCCAGTCTGTTCCTTGGAATAGTTTCAGCACTCTTAATATCCAAGCAGATGAGCAACAGAGCTGAATTTTGTCATAGGATTCTGAGGCTTCTATCACTAAATTTGAAGGTGGATTGCTGGGATAGCAACACAGCCACTACAATCACATATATCGTCATATTCTTCACTCTAATGTGATAGGAGGCTTTGGGTGGAGAATATTCCGTTTGTGGAAGAGAAATGAACATGCTTTATACTGGCAGATTTACAGTGCAAAGTGATTTGAACTCTGTAATTCTGACAGGTTAGTGTTCTTTAATGCAATACTCTCCTCCATAATCATCATTGTTAAATTTGGTAGCTGAGATGAAAGATGTTAATATTACAATAGGTAGTTTTCACATGTCTTGCAATATTAACCAATATTAACCATCTCAATTACCAAATAACCAGTTATTAATTGAGGACCCATCTGCTCTCATGCAACCATATCCCTTACTTGCAGTGTAGAGATGTGATTTGTTCCATTTCCTCCAGGTATTGTTGCAATTACTCTGATTGAGAATACAAGTTTGATGTCCAATGACAGGTGGTTTTGTTAAATGGATTTGTTTGCACTGAGTTCAAGAATCAAATTATGTTTAGTCAATTCATTCAGTCTATGTCAGGATCCACTTTCTGCATTCCTTAATAAAGTGGTACAGTCAAAAATCCCTTCAATAATTTTCTCTCTTTCTAGTGAAGTTGTTGATTTGTTCAGGACAAAACTCAGATTCAATATGGCAATTGCATTCAGGTATTGAGAGAGGAGAATGTTATGTTTTTAAACTACAGAAACTAAATGAAAGAAAAACACAAGAGCTGGGAGATGTGTGTCTACTTAGTTTCTTTGCTTTACTGAGGTGCACAAATATGACGTGGTAGCGTAGTAACATATGCCATTCACGTACTTCGTACATATAACCCTTAATGCCTTATGTAAACAAACAAGAAAGCTTAACCAAACAATATATTTACAATATTACTCTAATATTAATTAATATAAAATGCACTATATACCTCCCTGCTTAGTTATAAATTCCAACTCATATAGAATGCATCTCAACTCAAATATATAACATATAGATCCCTAGACATCTATATCTATATATATAAAGTATACTTGATAGAGATGCGCTGGTAAGGTACTTGATCTGCTGATCTATTACAGGGCACCAAAGCTTTGAGTCAACACTTTAATTTTGACCATGCTTAGATGACCGGCATGTCGCTCCTCCAATACTTTAGCTCTCAGCTTAGATGGTACAACCACTCTGAATCCCAAATAAGGCAACCCCCATCAAGGGCAGGTTCGTCCTGGTGCAGGTAAAATTGAGGGAACTGGAATTAACATGGAATAATATGTTAAGAGGCATGACGGTGGTTGAATGACCATTGCAGTTGTGCTCAAATACTTAATTACCATTAGAGATATTTCTTTGTGAGTAATGTTATTTGTGGTATATTCATGGGCTCAGCTTTTGCAAAATGAGACTTGTTGCTTTCAGCTTGGATATCTCATTACCAAACACTTAAGTAGTCGAGATCGACTGGTTTAATTTGCTAGCTGATCATTGAGGATCAGGTTTTTGTGAACAGTGCCTTGCTTGTAAAATCCCTCACCTCTCATCTGCCTGCTTGTACTCATTCCCCTTCCCACCCACTTCTTATACTGTCTTCTTTCTTCTGTCTTTCCAGTCCTGATGGATGGTCACAGCTGGAAACATCCACTGTTTACTCTTTTCCCATAGATGCTGCCTGACCTGCTGAGTTTCTCCAGTATTTTGTGTGTGCAGCTTGTAAATCTGCTGAGGAAATCTTTAACAGATGGAAGTCATGCCACCAGCTTTACTGTGAAAGTTTCAAAATAATCTTGATGTTCAGGCACACCTTGTGAGGTTGACCTCTGAAATGGCTTGACTTATTGGATGGCCCATTACAAATTTCTCAGGTGTCAGAGATTTATGATCAGTCCCAGCCTTCCCAGCAACATTCAGATCCTTTAAAATCATTTAAAAGTTCACGGGCTTTAGTGTTTCCATGTCAGGCCATGATACAATCAGTCAAGACCCTCTCCACCACACATCTACTGAAGTTTGTCAAAGTTTTAGATGACATGCTGAATCTGTGCAAACTTCTTCGAAGGTAGAGGCACTGCCATCCCTTCTTTGTGATAGCTCTTACATACCTGTCCCAGGACAGATCTTCCGAAATGATAACTCTAAAGAATTTAATGTCACTGAACTTCTTCACCTCTGATTCCCTCCCTGATGAGGACTAGCTCATGGGCCTCCTTTTTTTTTGTCCACCTGTAACTGAATTAAGCTCTTTGGTTTTGCTGTCATTGAGTGAGAGGTTGTTGTAGGGGCACCATTCAACCAGATTTTCAACCTCCTTTCTATATGCCAATTTGTTGCCATCTTTGTTTCAGCCAACAACAGTGGTATCATCAGCAAACTTGAATATGGTCTGGTACATGAATATGATTCTTGGTATATGTGACAATAATAAACCAATGCCAATTTCAGTTTCGTGAACTCGTGATTTAATTGAAAGGGCATCCCAATAGCTTACCTTCCTCATACGATTCAATACCGACAATGTTGAACAGGTACATAGAGAGAACAGTTTTAGAGGAATATGGGCCAAACACAGGCAAGTGTGACTGGCTCAGGCAGGCATCTTAGTTGGCATGGGTGATTTGAGTCTAAGGACCTTATCCCTTGCTATAAAACTATGATTCTTTGACTCTGATTATAGTCTATCAAACCGTGACTCCTGATATTTGCTCCTAATGCTGTCTTCTCTCTTTGCCTCACAATTATTTCTCCAGAAATCATAACCTCCTCATTTCCCCTCTTTCACTTGAAGCCCATGGAGTACATGGAGCGCACTATCTGCAATGATACACCACTCTTGCAAGCTCGATGTTTATGAGAAGTTTGGAGAAGTACATGGATGGCAAGGGGTACTGAGGGTGATGGTCCAGGTGCAGGTCATTAAGCAGTAGGCAGTTTAAATGGTTTGGCGCAGACTAGATGGGCTGAAGGGTCTGCCACAATATACTTTCCCTTTGAGTGATATGTGCTACCGGCTAACTTTAACTGACATAACTCACTCACAACGCTAGCTTGCTACAAAAGCTTCCAGCCAATTAAGATAGTGCTGGCTAGAGGTTACAGTTTTAATAATTAGCAAGATAGTTGGTATTCTGTTTGCAGTTGCCTTAATTGGCACCATTAAAATATTCAACTCCCATTTTTTAGAGCTATTGAATTTCACCCCCAATAATTCTGTTAATAAGCAGAGGTTTTAAAGTTACTGAAATACAGTTCTGTTATTTTAAGACATCTGTGATTATCAGTAAGAAGTTCTATTCTGCCTTCACTGGACTATAATTTTAATCAACCCTTTGAAGCGGACAGCATACATAAAATAGAACCAATAAATCTGCATTTAATCCTAGCCCTCTCTTTTTTAAACTTCCCAGCCACAAGCCTGGTCCCAAATGATAATTTTGCTTTTAAAGTCTTTGAATATTTTAGGCAGAAATTGGTTTGTAAAAATACGTTTTTATTTAATTGGATTCGAGATTGCTAATGGTTTTTAGAGTACATGTACTTTACAAATTATATTTTCATATCATGTTTTCATTCAAATCGAAATACATACAGCACTCTGGCTAAAGCTAACTTTACAGAACAAAACTATGCCACCATATATGGTTTTTTCTCAGGCTTTAAATTTATGGCCACTTAGGACTTCAAAAATGAGAATTCCCTGCATTTTCACTATTCTCAAAAGATTAAGGATATATGCTTAGTCTTCATGAGTGATAGTTGAAGAACTGCCTATGAAAAATCATATTACTCAGCTGTAAGTCAATTGTCTGATAAACTCAGAAAATATTTCTACAATTAATGCATTTTCTGATTGAGACAGTTGGTATAACATAAAACAAGAGGCTTAATGTATTCATGACTCACACAGATCAAGAAAGCTGAATATACGAGGGGTGATTGATAAGTTTGTGGCCTAAGGTAGAAAGAGTTGAGTTATACAGCTCTTGTTACATGCACATGCAGTTCAACTCTTTGAGTGATTATGCAGAAAGTTTGAAGTTAATAACTTTTGTGGTATTTCTGTTTCAGATAATTGAAAATTGCAAGTAAGCACTGTCTGAGATAATGGACCTTAGGATACGAACTTATCAATCACCCCTCGTATTGCCTGATTCTTACTTTTCAGCAAGAGAGGCAGCTAAATTGCTTGCAGCACATTCAGGCGGCTGAGGGGGATCAGTTAATAATGGATCAGATAGCCACGGACGCCCAGTCCCATGACCTGACTGCCTGGGTCTCTGACAGTCTTGTAAGACGTGACCCCTCCATTTTTTGTTGAGCTGATCAGAGAGGTACAGGAAGAAGAGAACACGGCATAGGCACAGGAGGACTCCGTCAGCAGGGTTCAGTCCTCGGTAGTAGGCCCCTGCGGTGAAATGACCACAGATAGCCTACCCCGGGGAGTGGTAGAGGAGATTGTGGCAGAGTTGAGAACAGAGATATGTCGCCTGTTATCAGTGGGCGTGACACCCCCCCCCCCCCCATATGATGGAGCTGATGGGGGGGGTGGATTCCCCAAGGGGACGGACAATGTGGAGAGCTGCCAGCAGCAGGTGTCCCGCCAGGAGGAGAGGGAGCCCCCGGTTACCTCAGCAGGGAGTGACGTTGGAAAAACCAAGAGGAGACCCAGTGAGTGAGCGGCCTGGTGTCTCTGGGGGAACACGTTCCCAGCAATGTACCAAGGAACCCCCCCAAAAGTGAAAGGCCCAATTCCTGAAGGCTTAGTGCGTTCATGCTCCAGTGTGTCACTATGAATAGAGGGTATTTATGCTAAAGCTGTACTCGACACCGGGTCGCAGGTCACATTGTTCTACAGTTCATTTTACAACTGGTATCTGAAGCGTTTACCCTTGACTCCATTCAGGGCACTGGAGATCTGGGGCCTTAGTGCTAGTGATTATCAATATGATGGTTATTTGTCAGTGAAGTTGGAGTTCTTGGAGGCCGATGTGGGAGTGTCTGAGGTCCTTGATACATTAGTGCTGGTTTGTTCGGACCCTGTCGAGAAGGGCAGCATTTCAATTCTGGTGGGGACCAAAACCCCTCTTGTGAGGAGGCTCATTGGGGCCTGCAAGGAGAAGGCTGGTGAGAACTTTCTGGGAACATTGTCCATGCACCCAGAGTTTCGAGCTGCTTTTGAGGAAGTGCATGGCTGCATTACGCTGGATACCGAATTTAGATGAGGGACTGTGTGGTTCACCCATTCAAAGACAATGGTAGTACGGCCCAGGGAAGTAGCAAAAGTGATGGGGACACCCAAATTTCCCAGTGTGTCTGAAGGTGAGGCCCTCTTAGTGGTCACTCTGGAAGACCACAAGGGGGAGTTGGGATTTCTTGCTGCGGTGCTGCTGAGGCCCGAATTGCAGAAGCCCTCAGTTGAACAGGCAAGCAGGATGGCAGTGATTGTCAGGAATATTACAAAGAGGTAAGCCACCTTCAAGTGGGGGTTGCCCCTAGCGCACTTGTTCCCGGTAACAGTAATGTCTAGTGTCCCTGTGAGACAAGCTGGGGAGAAACTATTGGAAAAGGGGGAAAGTTGACCGCTGAGTCATTCAACTTTGGGGACTCCACGTTCTTGCAGGTTGGAAGAGGAGGTTGGTAGAGAAGATGTTGAAGCTGGAAGGTGTCTTTTCCACTGACGAGTTCGATGTGGGTTGTTCCAAGAGCACGCAGCACACTATCCAGGTGACTGAGGATACCCCGTTCAGAGAAAGGTCGCGGCGACTGACCCCTGCAGAGTTGAAGGACGTTTGGCAGCATTTGTGTAAGTTGAAGGAAGCTGGGATCATCACCGAGTCCTGAAGCGCCTATGAGTCCCCAATAGTAGTGGCCAGGAAGAAGAATGGGAAGGTACGGATGTGTGTGGACTATAGGATTCTGAACAGGCGCACCATCCCTGACCAGTATACTGTCCCAAGGATTGAAGATGTGGTACTCTGCTCGAGTGGTGTGAAGTGGTTCAGTGTGCTGGACTTGAGGAGTCGATATTACCAGATCCCCATGAGTGAGGCTGACAAAGAGAAAACGGCATTTATATGTCCCTGGGGATTTTTTCAGTTCGAAAGGATGCCCCAGGACATCTCGGGAGCTCCTGCAACTATCCAGCATGTCATGGAGAAGAAGGTGCGGGATATGAACTTGCTTGAGGTATTGGTATATCTAGGTTACCTCATAGTATTTGGATCCATCTTGGAAGAATATGAAACAAGGTTGCTGAAGGAGCTGGGCCACCTGAAAGCTGCAGGGTTAAAACTTTCCCTGGACAAGTGCCAGTTCTGCCAAACATCTGTCAGCTATGTTGGGCCCATAGTCTCATGGATGGAGTAGCTACAGATCCAGTTATATTGAGGCAGTGACCACTTGGCCAAGGCCCCAGACTGTGAGCACTCTGCACCCGTTCCTCGGGTTCAGTGATTACTATCAGAGGTTCATGAAAGGCTATGCATAAGTGAGTCACTCGTTGAATCAGCTTCTGTGGGGTTACCCTCCCCTGGGGAAGAAAGTGAGGGGGAGAAAAGGACAGGAGGGTGGAGAGTATCTTAGCCCATCAGAGCCCTTTGGACCGAGGTGGGATGCAAAATGTGCCTTTCAGGCTGATCAGTCGCTGAAGGAGCTGCTGACACAGGCGCCGGCGCAAGCTTCTGCGGACCCCCGATTACCGTATGTACTGCACACGGATGCCAGCCAACAGAGTTTAGGGGGTGTCCAGTATCAGGATCAGGGCAATGAGTTCAGACCTATTGCATTTGTCAGCCGGAGTCTGTCGCCCTCCAAGAAAAGCTATTCTACGCACAAGTTGGAATTTCTGGCGTTGAAGTGGGCGGTGGTGAATAAGCTGAGCGACCACCTCTACGGGACCAAGTTTGAGGTGAGAACGGACAACAACCCCCTAACTTATATCCTGACCTCGGTGAAACTGAATGCCACGGGCCATCGGTGGTTGGTGGCATTGTCTGCCTATGATTTTATCCTCACGTACTGGCCGGGAAGCAGGGACATTGATGCTGATGCTTTGTCCCGATGGGTGCATGAGGGACTGGACATTGATGAGGAGTGGGAGAGCGTTCCTGCCTCTGGGGTGAAGGCCCTGTGTCAGTTTGCCATCACTGTGAACACAGAGGGAAAGGAGGGGCAGGAGTGAGCGGTGGATCAATTGGGGGCTTCTGATGACACCAGTCCCCAAGTTTACTGTAACCTGACTGCTCTGAAGACAAATCAACTGCCGGAATTGAGTTCTGGGGAAGTGGCAGCTGCTCAGCGAGATGATCCGGGCATTGGTACCATTTGGGCAGCGGTTGAAAAGGGAGATACGGCTCAGGCGGAGAAGACGAAACACGCGCTGATGCCTCCATTACTGAGAGAATAGCCTTGGTTGGAGTTGAAGAACCAAATCTTATTCCGGGTCACGTCACACCCGGACCGACCTCAGCAATCCCAGTTGGTTCTGCCCGAGAAGTATCGGAGGATTGCGTTGAAGTCACTTCATGATGATTCTGGGGACATTTGGGGATGGAAAAGATCTATGAATTGCTCAGAGACCGGTTTTACAGGCCCCGAATGAAATCAGAAGTTGAAGTAAACTGCAAGTCATGCATTCAATGCATATGGCGGAAGACACTGCCTGCACGGACAGCTCCCTTGTCCCACTTGCAGAGTGCAGGGCCCCTGGACCTGATGTGTATGGACTTCCAGTCAATAGAAACTGATGCCAGCAACACAGCCAATATCTTAGTCATCACGGACCACTACATCAGATAAGCTCAGGCTATTCCTACCAGGTGTAACCCTCAAGGTCAGCCAGTACGTGTTTGTCTAGGGGAAGAGAACTTCTGGCCCTGCCAAACTGAGAAATCTTGTTTGTGTGGATGCTGCGTGATGTATTGCCCGGTTACAAATATGCACCGCAAAATATCAGACGGTACACCATAAGCAATTAACTAATTGAACTTTATAAATCTTAATCTGAATATAGGGTTAGTAAAGAAAACAAAAAGAAAAAGGGCCCATTTTAAGGAAAAATTCTATTGCGCATCATTGAAGCTCACTCTTCGTTCATTTGTTCCCATCGACCTCCAAGCATAGCCGGCCCTCGGACCCTTGCTCATCAGTCCACTCTTTCTGGTGGTCTACCAGCTCTCTCCACACACATCTTCCTTCTTCTCTCGCTGACCAAAGACCGCAATAAAAACCCGGCTCCCAGACACACAAAAAGAACAACATTTCTCCCATTTCTCCCATTGGATAACATACATTCCAAAGCCTCGTTATCTCTAGTCATAACCCAAACATTGCTGATGCAGAGAAACCTTAACAGTGGAATATTGCATAGAAGCCATTACATTAGTCTTAGCAGTGAAACCTTACAGTGTGCTACACAAGGACCAAAGGATTACTACACTGGCAAAAGTGTTATGGGAGATGTTACGTACCTGTGACACGTGACAGTGGAGTACTTGTCACGTGACAGGTATTGAAGCTATACCGGACTTGAGGTAATGGTCTTATGATGGTGGAGTGACGTCATTTTCCTGCCAGCAGAGGTCATGTGACAGGTTTTTTTTTACAGGGTATAAAAGGAGGACCCCTCCCTGTGAGGAGGGGCAGTTCGTGGCTGGATTTGCCATGTTGACTTCATGCCACTGTGTGATTTAATGTTATGACACAGTGTGGTTGAAAGATGAAGTTTTATTTAATACCTAAAGTTTAAGAGGTCATTGCCAGCAGTTTCTTTATAATTCTGCTAGTTGAGAATCAGTGGAGAGTGAAGATCGGAGTTCGGGAGTTAAAAGATCGAGGAGAATCAATTTCGACGGTGAAACAGGTTCGACCTTGTTTGATCCTCATTTGGAAGGAATTCGTTGACTGTCCCCATGTTAATCCCTGTGAATAGCAAAAGGATTGGGAACAGTTTTGTAAAGGAAAGGTCAGGGCCTTTAAGCCGTTTCATTTGTCCATCTCCGTAAATTCTTCGTGGGAAAAGTAGTTCGACTGGGAATCGAAACAAGACGACGTGAAAGAGAATTTAAGTCATCTTAAAAAGTCTCTCCCTTAAATGGACTGTAAGCATTTTGAACTTTTGCAATACTACTTTGAAGAACTGTTTTTGCAACACCGCTTTAAGAACTGTTTAAGCTGCCGCACAGCAGCTAATTTCCAGTTATGTTAGTGATTTGTTTACTTTTGGGGGGTTTGTTTTTCAGTGTTTAATAAACGTTTTGTTTGTTATCAAAACCCTGCCTCACTCATATATTTATTGTTGCTTGAATCCGTAACAGAGAAGTATTTCAACTATTATAGCCTTCCCAGGTGGATACATGGTGATCAGGGATGGGATTTCGAGAGCAGACTCATCCCATGAGTTACTGGGCATGCTTGGAGTCGAGAAGTTGAGGACCATGCCCTGTCACCAGCAGGGTGTTTCCCAGCCAGTGAGGTTTAATCGGACCTTGCTCGGCATGCTCGGGACCCGGGAGATCAGTAAGAAGAGCAAGTGGAGTCAACATATTGGGCATCTGGTTCACAGTTACAACTGTACAGGAAATGAAGCTACTAGGTACTCGCCATATTATCTGATATTTGGGTACGAGGCAAGGTTGCCATTGACCTTTGTTTTGGGACTGACGAGGCTGACTTACCCCCGAAGACTTATCTGAATTGTGTGTCTGATATGAGAAGAGAGCTGAAAAGAGTTTATGAATTAGCTGGGTTCATGGCTGCCAAGCAGAATCAAGGAAATAGGAGGAGGTACAATCAAAAGTTGAGGTTCTCCCAACTCCTGCCAGGAGACTGAGTCCTCATAAGGAATTTGTGGCCACCTGGAAAGCACAAGTTGGCTGACCACCGGGCGGCTACGCCCTATGTGGTGGAGAGTCAGATGCCCAATCTACCAGTTTTCCGGGTGAAACCAGAGGAGGGGAATAGGCCTGTCAGGATTCACCATCGGAACCACCTGCTGCCCCTGAAACAAGAGGTTCAGGCAGACCCAGAGCCCCACTTGGAGCCTACACCTAGTAAGAGGATTCTGCAGAAACACGGGGCGACTGCGGGGCCTACAGCGGGAGAGATTGAGCTGGTCCCCACCCCTGAGAGGGATACTGATTCGAAGGCTGAGCACCTGGATGTGTGGTATATGCTGTCTTTCTCTAATTCCCCATTGACTGAGGAAGAGACTCCCACCCCTTGTCCCGCTGAATCAGGTGAAGTGGGGGGGGGGCTATCTGTGGGCAGCCTGGGGTTCAGAGGGACTGTGCAGGGGTGGAAGCGGGGCTTAGCCATGGGACAGAGGGGTCTGAGTTGCAGGTGGGCATGAGTGATAGGTTGGGGGAGGCCTTACCAAGTACACTAGAAGTATCCCCAGTAGTGCCTGAACCTGAAGAGTTAGGTGAGGAGGAACAGAGGTCTCAGAGAATTAGGAGAACACTGAATAGGCTGGCCTATGTAGCACCAGAGAAGCAGAGTGTGACCCCTACCATTTTGGGGAGCTATGTCACTGCCTTGTACACCTGGATTGGACTTTGTGTTTTGCAGGAAGGGTTGGCGAATTATCTCAATGACATGAGGACATGACAAAATCTGGTGGGGAAGAGTGTAACGCGCTGTAAGGTTTCACTGCTATTGTAATGGCCTCTCTGTGCTGTTCCACTGCAAAGGTAATGGTTTCTCTGTAGCAGCAATGTTTGGGTTATGACTAGAGATAATGGGGCATGTTAGCCAATGAGCGGGATGTTGTTCTTTCTTGTGTGCCTGGAAGCCGGGAATTTATGGTCTTTTGTCGGGGAGAATTGAGGAGAGAAGACGTGAATGGAGAGAGTTGGTAGACCACCGGATGGAGTGGGCTTGGAATGAAGGTCCGAAGGTCAGCGACAATCGGAGTAGGTCGAAGTTGGACGAAAGTCCTTATCAGTGAGCTTCACCATTGTGCACTAGACTGTTTCATGAGAATGGGCCCTTTTCTTTTTTTAAAATCTTCTTTACTAACCATATAGTCAAATTAAGAATTATAAAGCTCAAACGTTTAATCGCATATTGTGTACTGTTCGTTATTTCGTGGAACTGATTTGTAACAGGGGACACATCACACAGCATCCACCCAAACAAGATTTCTAAAGTTTGGCTGGGCAGGGGGCTATCACCCCCTCTATTAAGCCACTGGCTGAAGCGAGAGTTACACTTAGGAACGCTATGATTTTCCTTAGTATCTTTGGTCCATATTAAGCAGTGGAAATAACAAACGTGTTGTTATTTTGATTTATGTTTGCTACTAACCCTTTGGACCCAACCAGGAATGGTGGTTTGCTAGCAAGCTGATGATCAGTATCGTCATTATATTTTTTATTTCAGATTTATCAGATTTGTAATAGAGCTTTAGTAGACCAACCAGAGGGCAAACTCAATTAGAAAAGTACTGTAAACAGTTAGAAATGAAATGTGGAATAATATCACATTTTTACTGTTTTTTTTCCACAGACTTACAAAAAAAACTTTCAAGTGTTGCACTCTATATTAGAGCAAACATTTAACAAAAGGTTACTAAAGGATTTTGCATCATATTTGCAAAAGCTTGCAAGAACAGAGAGTTTATTGATACATGCAATAAAGGTTAATTTTTCTACTTTGGGATAGAATTTCAGATTTGGATGTAATAGGTAATCTGGATGCAAATTGAATCTAAAATAAAGATATCTTTTACTCAACTTTCTGATCAAAGTCACATAGCTTTTGCTGAACTAAAATTTGTGACAATCCAGATTAATTATGTAGTGCTACAGCCAACATAAAAAAAATATGCTTGAAAAGTGTCATGAAATTTGTTGTTTAGCAGTAGCTGTACAGTAGAATACATAACCAAATAATATAAACTGGAATAATAAGCATATATAACATTTTAAATTAAATAAGTACAGGTAGTCCCCGAGTTACGACCGTCCGACTTACGGATAACTCGTACTTACGAACCGAGGAAGGAGAACGCCATCTGCCATTTTAAGTTGGATCATGATGCCGTCCACCATTTTAAGTTGTTGCCATTGACACTGTGTTCAGTGTTTAACTTTGTATTTGGCTTAAATTTTTCTTAGTAAGATTCACCCTGATCCCGCACCCAGTGAGAGACTGCTCCCGTGCTGGGTTGATGTTGATCCAGCGACTCTCTTACCATCCGTGCTGAGTTGATGTCGAGCTCGCAACTCGACCTCGTTAAAAAAAAACACTGCCACCTCCAATTTAAATTCCTACGCGGAATATTGTGGAGGATCAAAATATCCAAACCCAGCACAGCCCCCACTTGTCCCATTTAGCCTATCTCAGTGCGAACCCAGGGAATTCAGTGTGGTGGTCCTTAGGACCCAGCGGACCTCAGGAGCCCACGGTGTTTCTGTTCCATTGACGGGAAGTGATCGCGATTGAAAATAAAGTAGAAATAATAAAGCATTTGGAAAGAAGTGAAACACCACTGGTCATTGGAAAATCGTTGGGCTACAGTCGGTCAACGATCGGAACAATTTTAAAGGATAACGGATAAAGTGAGAATAATGGAGCATGTGAAAGGCCTTGCCCCGATGAATGCTACAATTACTACTAAGCAACACAGTGGTTTTATTATTGGAATACATACATTTCTTAAGTGTTTTATATGCATAGAGAGGTAAAATATATACTATATACTAAGACAAACGTTTGACTAACTGATGCTAAATAATACCGGATGTACTTGTTCCGACTTACGTACAAATCCAACTTAAAGACGGACTCAGGAACTGAACTCATACGTAACCCAGGGACTGCCTGTAGTGCAAAAAGAGTGGGAGAAATTGTGAGGTAGTGTGCATGGATTCATGGTCCATTGAGAAAGCTGATGATGGAGGGGACGAAGCTGTTCCTAAAATGTTGAGTGTGTATCTTTATGTTCCTGTACCACTTCCTTGATGGTAGCAATGAGAAGATGGCATATTCTCTGTGATGGGGATCCTGAATGATGGATCCTGTCTTTTTGATGCACCGCCTTTTGAAGATGTCCTCCATACTGGGGAGGCTAGTGCCCACAATAGAGATCACTGAGTAGACAATTTTCTGCAGCTTTTTCTGATCTTGTACTGTTGTCCCTCCATGCCCGATGGTGATGCAACCAGTCAGAATGCTGTCTACGGTACATCTGTAGAAATTTACCAGAGTCTTTGGTGACATAACAACTCTCCTCAAATTCTTAAGGAAATGTAGCCACTGTTGTGGCTTCTTTGTGATTGCATTAATATGAAGGGTCCAGAATAGATCTTCAGAGATGTTGACAACTAGTGGCTTGAAACAGCTTACCCTTTCCACTGCTGATCCCTCGATGAGAACTGATGTGTTTTCCCTTGACCTCCCCTTCCTGAAGTTAGTGGTAGATAAGCCTTTGGTAAGGACATGTCAGATTTCATTTCAGATGCAATGCGTCTTTGTGTTTTAGCCTGCTGAGAATGTATGTAAGCACCCTGTGAAAATCCGTCTGAAGCATAATAAAGTTCAGGCTAACACAATGAACCCAAACCTTTCAGGAGGAAACCAAGCCCGGTCTATGTAGCCTGCGTGCTGTTATAGCTTTGTGATTACAACCATCCAGAGGAACTTGTCCTTTCTCTTTTAGCTCAGTCCGATGTAGATACTGTTACGTTTATGAAGATATTCATATTATTTTTTGGTATAAGTTTCCTAATTCTAAATCAATATTTTTCCAACTACTACACTTATGAAGTTGAAAGTAACTTTTATTTGTTTGGATGGGCAGTAGATGAAATATCCCGAATATAATTTTACTTTAACTCCAGCAACAAAAATATACCAAACTTTGTTGTACAGTACTCTCACAGCTTTTATTTACATAGAAATGCAGAAACATAGAAAACCTACAGCACAATACAGGCCTTTCGGCCCACAAAGCTGAGTCAAACAAGTTCTTACGTTAGAAATTACCTAGAGTTACCCATAGCCATCTATTTTTCTGAGCTCCATGTACCTGTCCAGGAGTCTCTTAAAAGACCCTATCATATCTGCCTCCACCACTGTTGCTGGCAGCCTATTCCACACACTCACTACTTTGTGTAAAAAAAAACTAAAAAACTTACCCCTGTTTTGCATCCAATCAATGTCCCGTTGTAACCTCTGACAGCCCTCCACACTATCCACAACACCTCCAACCTTTGTGTCATCAGCAAATTTACTAACCCATCCCTCCACTTCCTCAGCCAGGTCATTTATAAAAATCACGAAGAGTAGGGATCCCAGAAGAGATCCCTGAGGCACACCACTGGTGACCGACCTCCATGTAGAATATGACCCGTCTACAACCACTCTTTGCCTTCAGTGGGCAAGCCAGTTCTGGATCCACAAAGCAATGTCCCCATTGGACCCATGCCTCCTTACTTTCTTAATAAGCCTTTCATGGGGTACCTTGTCAAATGCTTTGCTGAAATCCATATACACTACATCTACTGCTCTACCTTCATCAATGTGTTTAGACACATCCTCAGAAAATTCAATCAGGCTCATAAGGCTTTCACAAAGCCATGCTGACTATTCCTAATCATATTATGCCTCTCCAAATGTTCATAAATCTTGCATCTCAGGATCTTCTCCATCAACTTATCAACCACTGAGGTAAGACTCACTGGTCTGTAATTTCCTGGGCTATCTCTACTTCCTTTCTTGAATAATGGAACAACATCCACAACCCTCCGATCTGCCAGAACCTCTCCCGTCCCCATTGATGATGCAAAGATCATTACCAGAGGCTCAGCAATCTCCTCCCTCGCCTCCCACTGTAGCCTGGGGTACACCTTGTCCGGTCCAGGTGACTAATCCAACTTGATACTTTCCAAAAGCTCCGGAACATCCTCTTTCTTAATATCTACATGCTCAAGCTTTTCAGTCCACTGAAAGTCCTCCCTACAATTGCCAAGATCCTTTTCCATAGTGAATACTGAAGTAAAGTACTCATTAAGTACCTCTTCTATCTCCTCCAGTTCCATACACACTTTTCCACTGTCACACTTGATTGGTCCTATTCTCTAACATCTTATCCTCTTGCTCTTCACATACTTGTAGAATGTAAAACCTTGGGGTTTTCCCTAATCCTGTCTGCCAAGGCCTTCTCATAGACCCTTCTGGCTCTCCTAATTTCTTTCTTAAGCTCCTTCCTGCTAGCCTTATAACCTTCTAGATCTCCATCATTACCTAGTTTTTTGAACCTTTTGTAAGTTCTTTTCTTTTTGACTAGATTTACAACAGCTTTTGTACACCACAGTTCCTGTACCCTACATCCTTTCCCTGTCTCATTGGAATGTACCTATGCAGAACTCCATGCAAATATCCCCTGAACATTTGCAACATTTCTTCCATACATTTCTCTGAGAACATCTGTTCCCAATTTATGTTTTCAATTTCTTGCCTGATAGCCTCATATTTCCCCTTACTCCAATTAAATGCTTTCTTAATTTGTCTGTTCCTATTCCTCTCCAACGCTATGGTAAAGGAGATAGAATTGTGATCACTATTTCCAAAATGTTCTCCCACTGAGACACCTGACACCTGACCAGGTTGATTTCCCAATACTAGATCAATACAGCCTCTCTTCTTGTAGGCTTATCTACATATTGTGTCAAGAAACCTTCTTGAACACATCTAACGAACTCCGCTCCATCTAAACCCTTTGCTCTGGGGATGTGCCAATTGATATTTGGGAAATTAAAATCTCCCACCACAACAACCCTGTTATTACTACACCTTTCCAGAATCTGTCTCCCTATCTGTTCCTCTATGTCCCTGTTACTATTGGGTGGTCTATGAAAAACACCCAGTAAAGTTATTCACCCCTTCCTGTTCCTAACTTCCACTCACAGAGACTCCGCGTGGACAATCCCACAATGAATACCTTCTTCTCTGCAGCTGTGACACTATCTCTGATCAACAGTGCCACACCCCCACCTCTTTGACTCCCTCCCTGTCCTTTCTGAAACATCTAAAGCCTGGAACTCGAAGTAACCATTCCTGCCCCTGAGCCATCCAAGTCTCTGTAAAGGCCACAACATCATAGATCCAACCACTCATGCACTCTCTAAGCTCAACCACTTTGTTCATAATACTCCTTGCATTAAAATAGACACAGCTGAAACCATTGGTCTGAGCGTGTCCCTTCTCTATCACCTGCCTATCCTCCCTCTCGCACTGTCTCCAAGATTTCTCTGTCTGTGAACCAACCCCCTCTTCCTCCCTTTCTTCAGTTTGGTTCCCACCCCCAAGAAATTCTAGTTTAAACTCTCACCAATAGCCCAACTTCCCAACTTCCTAACTCTCACCAACTTCCCTGTCAGGATATTGTTCCCCCTGGGATCCAAGTGCAACCCGTCCTTTTTGTACAGGTCACGCCTGCCCCAAAGGAGGTTTAATGATCCAGAAACCTGGATCCGTGTCCCCTGCTCCAATCCCGCAGCCACATATTTATCCTCCACCTCACTCTATTCCAATACTCACTGTCACGTGGTACAGGCAGTAATCCTGAGATGACTTCCTCTGTGGTCCTTCTTCTCAGCTTCCTTCCTAACTCCCTGTAGTCTGCTTTCAGGACCTCCTCCCTTTTCCTGCCTATATTGTTGGTACCAATATGTACCACAACCTCTGGCTGTTTTCCTTCCCACTTCAGGATATTGTAGATGAGATCAGAAACATCCCAGACCCTGGCACCTGAGAGGCAAACTACCATCCGTGCTTCTTTCCTATGTCTATAGAATCGCCTGTCTGACCCGCTAACTATAGAGTCCCCTATCACTGCTGCCATCCTCTTTCTTTCCCTACCCTTCTGAGTCAAAGGGCCAGACTCTGTACCAGAGGCGCGGCCACTGATGCTTCCCCCAGGTAGGCTGTCCCTCCCCCACAACAGTACTCAAGCAAGAGTACTTATTGTCAAGAAGTACAGCTACAGGGGTGCTCTCTAGCTCTGACTCCTGCCCTTCCCTCTCCTGACTGTTACCCACTTATCTGTCTCCCCAGGGCCCGGTGTGACTACCTCCTTACTTTCCCTGACCTTACGGAGGTCATTAAGCTGCAATTCCAGTTCCCTAACGTGGTCCCTAAGGAGCTGCAGCTCAAAGCATCTAGTATAGATGTGGCCGTTTGGGAGGCTGGGAGTCTCTCGGACTTCCCATATCTTACAGGAAGCACAGAACACCGGCCTCACACACATTCTTCCTGTTTGTATTCTACACAGGCAACCTACCTTGCCTTGACCCGTTATCACCGAAGCCCCGTTGAGCCAAAGCCTTCCTACTCTGTCTCCCTCTGCTCTGTCAACTGCTCCTCGGATGCCTGCTCTATATGGTGTCTCCTTTTAAACTCTTCTCACTGTTCTCACTGGCTGATGTCCACATGCTTGTGCAGTTGTGCTCTGATCAAACTGCTGAAGCTGTTCAAACCAATCAAACCTGCAGCTCAGGAAAATATTCCTCAACAGTTTATTGGAGGGTTCTTACAAAAAATTGATTTGTTCTCACAAGGAAAAACATATGACAGATTGCAAGTGAAAAAGTTTTTTAGAAGCATTCAAAATGTGGAAAGATAATTGAAGGAAAGAATGCCAGTGTTCAAGGGCCAGGTAGCTGAAGGGGATAACATAGGAATAGATTAGGTAATAAAGTGATTTACAAAGAGCAATGGAGATTCTAAAACTGGGCACTGTCAGATCATTTGGTCAATAAACATAGAAGTTATAGGTGAATGGAAATAGGTGCAGAATTTGAGTGACATGGAAAGTCTATGTCAGGTGGATGGTGGTACGTGGCCATAAGACAATTGAAAAGGTGTAAACTAGAGATACTAAAGTAATGGATGATGATGTGAGACTCTGACATGAAGGAAGTAGGTTGATGTATTTTTTCTGTAAATGGCTATCCGAATATGGGTTCTAGATCTACTTCCTTTGCTTGTCATTCATTTGAAAATGTTGCCACACAAGTGGTTGTAGCCACCTAGTTATTTTATTGAAAATAATTGTGGTGTAGTTTAATTGTCAACAAGTCAGACTCACATGAGATGAAACATAACTAATTAACTCCTTAGATCTTGATTGAGGTGATAAGTTTGCCTAATTACTTCAGCCCTCAATGCATTTTTGAGTCTAGTGATACCAAATTTTAACTCATTTGAGACCAAGTCTCTAGAATAACTACTGTATGGTTCATAATGTTCTTGGCTAATGAAAGCCAACTCTATTGAAATGCTTCATCCCACTGCAGCCTACGGTACAAAATGAAGAGAATGTGGATTTGAGAGCAAAAGGGAGTTTGTTAGATGTACTAAATGTAATTTTCATGAGAAAACCATCTCTAATGTGTTGATTTCATCATTTAACCTAAGCATATAAAATTGGGAGAGTTGCTTGAATTCCAACATTAAATAGACAAGAAATACCAACAGCTTATCTCTAAGAGCCACTGACTTAGATACCTTGGTTATATTATGATGCTACTGGTAAAATGTGTTTTGTTGTTATTGCTAACCAAAGCTATTCTCAGTTTTTAATCGAATCTCCAGTTAAGAATTGTTCACATCCTGAGACTCTCAAATTGAAAGAGATATGAACAATAACTTTCAGGAGATCAAGTGGACATGCAGCCAGGATTTTCCTGTTCCTTTGTAATAAAGAAATAGCCATGATATTATAACCTGGAGGGTTGATTGGAAGACTTGTTTTCATACTTTTTGTGAGTGAAAAGTGTCTCAAGACAGTGAAGGAGAAATATTTGGACTTTAGGAAGAGGAATAAGTAGAAAGAGTTGAGCGTGTTTCACAGGTTTTTGGAAGAGCTAATTGGCTGGTGGAAGATAAGCATATACAGAGGCCAAATCTGATCACCATGGCTCTATAAGAAACCAAGTAGTTTAATGTGTAACCATGATATCTATTGCATTGTAGTGTTGGCGTCTGAGGCTACGTCCACACTACACCAGATAAATCCGTAACCAAAGCTTTTTCTCTTTGTTTTTACCCTTCGTCCACACTGAAACAGCGTTTTCATCCCTCGAAACCAGAGCTTTTCAGAAACGCTCTCCAAAGTGTGTAATTTTGAAAACACTGGATTGGCCGGAGCAGTGTGGATGGGGTAACCAGAGAAATCTGAAAACACTGTCAGACGGCTGCGCGCTATTTCATTGTTTTCTTGAATGCAACTTAGCAATTTTAGAACAGATGGCAACGAAACTGACGTCAGAAGAGTTAGAAATGTACTCACCAAATACTTTGACCCATAACTTACTGAATAAATAAGTATACTCACTTTGTCCTGTTTTCTGTCCTTGCTCATATGAAGGTGGTTTACCTCTTTATGCAAGTACTTCTCTGACAATAGATGTGTAACAGCCTAATGTAACATTGTATGGAAATACAAGATAACACTGATGCAGACATGTTTTATACATTTAACAAGGTGCTTTATTAATGCAACAGAGTTAGTCAGTTTTTCAATGTTCGTCGTCAGCCGGGTCAATCTGTCCGTGAACTCCGTCGGTTGCTTCTGTACGCTCCGGTATTTGTTTTTTTTTTACTTTTAAGTTCCCCTGCGTGAAAGCCAACAGCTGTCCGTCGTTTTAAATTTTTCTAGTCTGTAACTACACAAACGCACACTTTTACGGTGAGATTCGACACTAAGCATGTCGCTTGTTTTCAGTAGATGTGTCCTGCACATGCGCAGGAGGAGGAGGAGATTCGCCGAAATCTCCGTTTCAATGTGGATAGAGATATTTTCAAAAATGCATAGTGTGGACGGCTATTGTTTTTACGCATAAACGGCGTTTTCAAAATTATCTGGTCTAGTGAGGACGTAGCCTGAGTAATAAACTTGCATTGGAAACATGCTCAAGCTTGAGCTGTTGGAAATTGGTTAATTATCTTAACAGAAGCTTCTTTTCAGCAGCCATTATTATAATAAAAGAGCAGAGATCTGTGGAAACCCTCTCTGATTCCTCATTTCTCTCTGGGCATTTGTGTTCTCTCTGAAACCCCCTTATACTGGGTGTCTCTGTAAAACCGATTCATTAGCCCCCACTAACAGCCATTGGATTCCGTGGTGATAAGCCCACCTTTCTCTGGCTTTATGTATCCAGGGTGGTTATAACTTTGGTCCCACCAAATCCGTGAGGTCAGGATGCCTTGTCCACCCAAACCCCGGTTTGTGTGAATGCTGTGCAATTTACTCCCCCCAAGAAAGAAATAACAGATCATACACTTAATACAGTTAAAAAGTACATTTAAGAATGTTAACTTAAGCAAACTGCTATTGAATGAAAGAGAAAAAAACTAAAAGTTAGAGTTTCACTTGAACTTTTCTGTCAGTCACGTACTGGACCCTCAGTCTGCGTGAAAGCACACAATACTGTGGTGAACTACATATACCTGTCTGGACACGCCCCCCGCTGACTGCTCCTGTGGCTCCTCCCACAGACCCCTGTATAAAGGCGATTGAGGCCTGAGCCCGGCCCTCAGTCTCCAGGATGTAGTATGGTGGTCAACTACTGCTTGTTCTTTCTTCCAGTCAATAAAAGCCGATATCTCGACTTCACATCTCAGAGAGAGTTATTGATGGTGCATCAATTTTATTGACTGGAAGTTTTAAAACATGGAAAGCGTTTTACATCCGGAAAGATTGGATTTGGACCCCCAAGACCCTGAAGCAGCTCTTGCCTTTGAACTCTGGCTTGCATGCTTCCAATCATACTTGGAGGAGGTTAGTGCAACTGAACCTGCTGTTATGCACCGAATTCTCCTCTCGAGGGTCACCCCGAAAGTTTACTCATTTATCAGAGGCCTGCTGACCTACGAAGGGGCACTGGACACCCTCAAAAGACAGTACCTGTGGCCGGTGAACACCGTCTACGCAAGTCATCGCTTAGCTACGCGATGACAGCGGCCTGCAGAGTCGAGCGCCCAGTTTCTCCGAGCCCTACAGACACTACTCAGGACTTGTGATTGCAAAACACTCAAGGCGGAAGAGCATGCAGAGCTCCTTGTACGAGACGCCTTTGTTACAGGAATCAGGTCAGTGTACGTGTGCCAGCGGCTGCTGGAAAATGCCGATCTTACCTTATGCTCGGCGATCGAGACGGCCGACACGCTGGAGGCTGCTCTGCACAACGCTGATGCTGTCTAGCTGCGCGATCCACCGCCGGTTCTGTGGATACCTCAGACCCCGCCGTCGCTGGTTCCTGCGAGCGAATTCGCCAACGCCGCTGCCAGTCGCAATTCCACGAACTCCCCGAACCCGACCACAGCTGCTGCCAGTCGCAAGCCCGTGTAGTGTTACTTCTGCGGACTCGAAAAGCACCCCCAAAAACGCTGCCCGGCCCGAGAAGCGACCTGCTCCAGCTGCGGGAAGAAGGGCCATTTCGCCAAGGTCTGCAAGTCTAAACCATGAGCGGGGTCGGGCAGCGCTGCGTGTGAGGCATGGGGGCCGCCATCTTGCATGCCCGGATGGGGGCGGCCATCTTTGTCGGCGCCAACATGCCCTGCCCCCTACCCACCAGTGCTTACTGGTCACCAAGACGGCAGTTCAACTTTGGCCACCGTAACCCTCGACCAAAGCGCCCCACACCAGCTTGCAAGGTCAATGATGGACATCCTGGTGGAGGGGCACAGGACTAGCTGCCTGTTTGACACGGGCAGCACTGAGAGTTTTATTGACCCGGACACAGTGCAACGCTGCGGACTCGTGACACGGCCGGTAAGCCAGAGGGTCACCTTGGCTTCTAGGTCGTATTCCACAGACATCCGGGTGGGTTGTGTAGCGACACTGGTGGTGCAGGGCACAGACTATCAGAACTTTGCGCTACTGGTCATGCCTCAACTGTACGCGCCTGTGCTATTGGGGCTGGACTTCCAGAGCCACCTCGAAAGTGTGACTATGGCATATGACGGGCCCCTCCCACCACTCACTGTCAGGAATCCTCAGTTTTG